>NC_092141.1:25409535-25712565 GCF_043159975.1 Macaca nemestrina | reverse complement strand
GGAATTGGCAAAGTGATATTTGGAAGCCCTTAGAGGACTATGGTAAAAAGGGAAATATCCTCCGATGAAATCTGGAAAGAAGCTTTCTGAGAAACTGCTTAGTGTTCTGTTAATTCATCTCACCGAGTTACATCTGTATTTCCTGGATCACTTTGCTAGCCTTATTTCTGTGGAAACTGAGAACAGATATTTCCTTTCCCTTTGAAGACTATAGGGCCAAAGATAATATCCTCCGATAACAAAGAGAAAGAAGCTTTCTGAGAAACTTCTTTGTGTTCTGTGAAATCATCTCACAGAGTTACAGTTTTCCCCTCAAGAAGCCTTTCGCTAAGACAGTTCTTGTGGAATTGGCAAAGTGATATTTGGAAGCCCATAGAGGGCTATGGTGAAAAAGGAAATATCCTCCGATGAAATCTGGAAAGAAGCTTTCTGAGAAACTGCTTAGTGTTCTGTTAATTCATGTCACAGAGTTACCTCTGTATTTCGTGGATCTCTTTGCTAGCCTTATTTCTGTTGAATCTGAGAACAGATATTTCAGATCCCTTTGAAGACTATAGGGCCAAAGGAATTATCCTCCGATAACAAAGAGAAAGAAGCTTTCTGAGAAACTTCTTTGTGTTCTGTGAAATCATCTCACAGAGTTACAGCTTTCCCCTCAAGAAGCTGTTCGCTAAGACGGTTCTTGTGGAAATGGCAAAGTGATATTTGGAAGCCCGTAGAGGGCTGCGGATAAAAAGGAAATATCCTCCGATGAAATCTGGAAAGAAGCTTTCTGAGAAACTGCTTAGTGTTCTGTTAATTCATCTCACAGAGTTACATCTGTATTTGGTGGATCTCTTTGCTAGCCTTATTTCTGTGGAATCTGAGAACAGATATTTCGGATCCCTTTGAAGACTATAGGGCCAAAGGAAATATCCTCCGATAACAAAGAGAAAGAAGCTTTCTGAGAATCTTCTTTGTGTTCTGTGAAATCGTGTCACAGAGTTACAGCTTACCCCTCAAGAAGCCTTTCGCTAAGACAGTTCTTGTGGAATTGGCAAAGTGTTACTTGGAAGCCCATAGAGGGCTATGGTGAAAAAGGAAAAATCCTCCTATGAAATCAGGAAAGAAGCTTTCTGAGAAACTGCTTAGTGTTCTGTTAATTCATCTCACAGAGTTACATCTGTATTTCGTGGATCTCTTTGCTAGCCTTATTTCTGTGGAATCTGAGAACAGATATTTCCTTTCCCTTTGAAGATCATAGCGCCAAAGGAAATATCCTCCGATAACAAAGAGAAAGAAGCCTTCTGAGAAACTTCTTTGTGTTCTCTGAAATCATCTCACAGAGTTACAGCTTTCCCCTCAAGAAGCCTTTCGCTAAGACAGTTCTTGTGGAATTGGCAAAGTGATATTTGGAAGCCCTTCGAGGGCTATGGTGAAAAAGGAAATATCCTCCAATGAAATCTGGAAAGAAGCTTTCTGAGAAACTGCTTAGTGTTCTGTTAATTCATCTCACAGAGTTACATCTGTATTTCGTGGATCTCTTTGCTAGCCTTATTTCTGTGGAATCTGAGAACAGATATTTCGGATCCCTTAAAAGACTATAGGGCCAAAGGAAATATCCTCCGATAACAAAGAGAAAGAAGCTTTCTGAGAAACTTCTTTGTGTTCTGTGAAATCATCCCACAGAGTTACGGCTATCCCCTCAAGAAACGTTTCGCTAAGACAGTTCTTGTGGAATTGTCAAAGTGATATTTGGAAGCCCATAGAGGGCTATGGTGAAAAAGGAAATATCCTCCAATGAAATGTGGAAAGAAGCTTTCTGAGAAACTGCTCAGTGTTCTGTTAATTTATGTCCCAAAGTTACATCTGTATTTCGTGGATCTCTTTGCTAGACTTATTTCTGTGCAATCTGACAACAGATATTTCCTTTCCCTTTGAATACTATAGGGCCAAAGGAAATATCCTCCGATAACAAAGAGAAAGAAGCTTCCTAGAAACTTCTTTGTGTTCTGTGAAATCATCTCACAAAGTTACAGCTTTCCCCTCAAGAAGCCTTTCGCTAAGACAGTCCATGTGGAATTTGCAAAGTGATATTTGGAAGCTCATAGAGGGCAACGGAGAAAATGGAAATATCCTCCGATGAAATCTGGAAAGAAGCTTTCTGAAAAACTGCTTGGTGTTCTGTTAATTCATCTCACAGAGTTACATCTGTATTTCGTGGATCTCTTTGCTAGCCTTATTTCTGTGGAATCTGAGAACAGATATTTCGGATCCCTTTGAAGAGTATAGGGCCAAAGGAAATATCCTCCGATAACAAAGAGAAAGAAGCTTTCTGAGAAACTTCTTTGTGTTCTGTGAAATCATCTCACAGAGTTACAGCTTTCCCCTCAAGAAGCCTTTCGCTAAGACAGTTCTTGTGGAATTAACAAAGTGATATTTGGAAGCCCTTAGAGGGCTACGGTGAAAAAGGAAATATGCTCCGATGAAATCTGGAGAGAAGCTTTCTGAGAAACTGCTTAGTGTTCTGGTAATTCATCTCACAGAGTTACATCTGTATTTCGTGGATCTCTTTGCTAGCCTTATTTCTGTGGAATCTGAGAACAGATATTTCGGATCCCTTTGAAGACTATAGGGCCAAAGGAAATATCCTCCGATAACAAAGAGAAAGAAGCCCTCTGAGAAACTTCTATGTGTTCTGTGAAATCATCTCACAGAGTTACAGCTTTCCCCTCAAGAAGCCTTTCGCTAAGACAGTTCTTGTGGAATTGGCAAAGTGATATTTGGAAGCTCATAAAGGGCTACGGAGAAAAAGGAAATATCCTCCGATTAAAACTGGAAAGACGCTTTCTGAGAAACTGCTTAGTCTTCTGTTAATACATCTCACAGAGTTACATCTGTATTTCGTGGATCTCTTTCCTAGCCTTATTTCTGTGGAATCTGAGAACATATATTTCGGATCCCTTTGAAGACTACAGGACCAAAGGAAATATCCTCCGATAACAAAGAGAAAGAATCTTTCTGAGAAACTCCTTTATGTTCTGTGAAATCATCTCACAGAGTTACAGCTTTCCCCTCAAGAAGCCTTTCGCTAAAACAATTCTTGCGGAATTGGAAAAGTGATATTTGGAAGCCCTTAGAGGGCTATGGTGAAAAAGGAAATATCCTCCGATGAAATCTGGAAAGAAGCTTTCTGAGAAACTGCTCAGTGTTCTGTTAATTCATCTCACAGAGTTATATCTGTATTTCGTGGATCTCTTTGCTAGCCTTATTTCTGTGGAATCTGAGAACAGATATTTCTGAACCCTTTGAAGACTATAGGGCCAAAGGAAATATCCTCTGATAACAAAGATAAAGAAGCTTTCTGAGAAACTTCTTTGTGTTCTGTGAAATCATCTCACAGAGTTTCAGCTTTCCGCTCAAGAAGCCTTTCGCTAAGACAGTTCTTGTGAAATGGCCAAAGTGATATTTGGAAGCCCATAGAGGGCTATGGTGAAAAAGAAAATATCCTCCGATGAAATCTGGAAAGAAGCTGTCTGAGAAACTGCTTAGTGTTCTGTTAATTCATCTCCCAGAGTTACATCTGTATTTGGTGGATCTCTTTGCTAGCCTTATTTCTGTGGAATCTGAGAACAGATATTTCCTTTCCCTTTGAAGACTATAGGGCCAAAGGAAATATCTTCCGATAACAAAGAGAAAGAAGCTTTCTGAGAAACTTCTTTGTGTTCTGTGAAATCATCTCTCAGAGTTACAGTTTTTCCCTCAAGAAGCCTTTCGCTAAGACAGTTGTGGTGGAATTGGCAAAGTGATATTTGGAAGCCCATAGAGGGATATGGTGAAAAAGGAAATATCCTCCGATGAAATCTGGAAAGTAGCTTTCTGAGAAACTGCTTAGTGTTCTGTTAATTCATCTCACAGAGTTACATCTGTATTTCGTGGATCTCTTTGCTAGCCTTATTTCTGTGGAATCTGAGAACAGATATTTCGGATCCCTTTGAAGATTGTAGGGCCAAAGGAAATATCGTCCGATAACAAAGAGAATGAAGCTTTCTGAGAAACTTCTTTGTGTTCTGTGAAATCAACTCACAGAGTTACGGCTTTCCCCTCAAGAAGCCTTTCGCTAAGACAGACTTGTGGAATTGGTAAAGGGATATTTGGAAGCCCTTAGAGGGCTGTGGTGAAAAAGGAAATATCCTCCGATGAAATCTGGAAAGAAGCTTTCTGAGAAACTTCTTAGTGTTCCGTTAATTCATCTCACAGAGTTACATCTGTATTTCGTGGATCTCTTTGCTAGCCTTATTTCTGTGGAATCTGACAACAGATATTTCGGATCCCTTGTAAGACTCTAGGGCCAAAGGAAATACCCTCCGATAACAAAGAGAAAGAAGCTTTCTGAGAAACTTCTTTGTGTTCTGTGAAATCATCTCACAGAGTTACAGTTTTCCCCTCAAGAAGCCTTTCGCTAAGACAGTTCTTGTGGAATTGGCCAAGTGATATATGGAAGCCCATAGAGGGCTATGGTGAGAAAGGAAATATCCTCCGATGAAATCTGGAAAGAAGCTTTCTGAGAAACTGCTTAGTTTTCTCTTAATTCATCTCACAGAGTTACATCTGTATTTCGTGGATCTCTTTACTAGCCTTATTTCTGTGGAATCTGACAACAGATATTTCGATACCCTTTGAAGACTATAGGGCAAAGGAAATAATCTCCGATAACAAAGAGAAAGAAGCTTTCTGAGACACTTCTTTGTGTTCTTTGAAATCGTATCACAGGTTTACAGCTTTCCCCTCAAGAAGCCTTTCGCTAAGACAGTTCTTGTGGAATTGGCAAAGTGATATTTTGAAGCGCATAGAGGGCTATGGTGAAAAAGGAAATATCCTCCAATGAAATCTGGAAAGAAGCTTTCTGAGAAACTGCTCTGTGTTCTGTTAATTCATCTCACAAAATTACATCTGTATTTCGTGGATCTCTTTGCTAGCCTTATTTCTGTGGAATCT
Organism: Macaca nemestrina; assembly: GCF_043159975.1. Taxonomy (NCBI): domain Eukaryota; kingdom Metazoa; phylum Chordata; class Mammalia; order Primates; family Cercopithecidae; genus Macaca; species Macaca nemestrina. The sequence goes on along the minus strand of NC_092141.1, from coordinate 25,707,588 downwards.
GAGAACAGATATTTCGGATCCCTTTGAAGACTATAGGGCCAAAGGAAATATCCTCCGATAACAAAGAGAAAGAAGCTTTCTTAGAAACATCTTTGTGTTCTGTGAAATCATCTCACAGAGTTACAGCTTTCCCCTCAAGAAGCCTTTCGCTAAGACAGTTTTTGTGGAATTGGCAACGTGATATTTGGAAGCCCATAGAGGGCTATGGTCAAAAAGGAAATATCCTCCGATGAAATCTGGAAAGAAGCTTTCTGAGAAACTGCTTAGTTTTCTCTTAATTCGTCTAACAGAGTTACATCTGTATTTCGTGGATCTCTTTGCTAGCCTTATTTCTGTGGAACCTGAGAACAGATATTTCGGATCCCTTTGAAGACTATAGGGCCAAAGGAAATATCCTCCGATAACAAAGAGAAAGAAGCTTTCTGAGAAACTTCTTTGTGTTCTGTGAAATCATCTCACAGAGTTACAGCTTTCTCCTCAAGAAGCCTTTCGCTAAGACAGTTCTTGTGGAATTGGCAAAGTGATATTTGGAAACCCATAGAGGGCTATGGTGAAAAAGGAAATATCCTCCGATGAAATCTGGAAAGAAGCTATCTGAGAAACTGCTTAGTGTTCTGTTAATTCATCTCACAGAGTTACATCTGCATTTCGGGGATCTCTTTGCTAGCCTTATTTTTGTGGAATCTGAGAAAAGATATTGCGGATCCCTTTGAAGACTATAGGGCCAAAGGAAATATCCTCCGATAACAAAGAGAAAGAAGCTTTCTGAGAAACTTCTTTGTGTTCTGTGAAATCATCTCACAGAGTTACAGCTTTCCCCTCAAGAAGCCTTTCCCTAAGACAGTTCTTGTGGAATTGGCAAAGTGATATTTGGAAACCCATAGAGGGCTATGGTGAAAAAGGAAATATCCTCCGATGATATCGGGAAAGAAGCTTTCTGAGAAACTGCTTAGTGTTCTGTTAATTCATCTCACAGAGTTACATCTGTATTTCGTGGATCTCTTTGCTAGCCTTATTTCTGTGGAATCTGACAACAGATATTTCGGATCCCTTTTAAGACTCTAGGGCCAAAGGAAATATCCTCCGATAACAAAGTGAAAGAAGCTTTCTGAGTAACTTCTTTGTGTTCTGTGAAATCATCTCACAGAGTTACAGTTTTCCCCTCAACAAGCCTTTCGCTAAGACAGTTATTGTGGAATTGGCAAAGTGATATTTGGAAGCCCATAGAGGGCTATGGTGAAAAAGGAAATATCCTCCGATGAAATATGGAAAGAAGCTTTCTGAATAACTTCTTAGTGTTCTGTTAATTCATCTCACCGAGTTACATCTGTATTTCGTTGATCTCTTTGCTAGCCTTATTTCTGTGGAATCTGAGAACAGATATTTCGGATCCCTTTGAAGACTATAGGGCCAAAGGAAATATCGTCCGATAACAAAGAGAAGGAAGCATTCTGAGAAACTTCTTTGTGTTCTGTGAAATCATCTCACAGAGTTACAGCTTTCCCCTCAAGAAGCCTTTCGCTAAGACAGTTCTTGTGGAATTGGCAAAGGGATATTTGGAAGCCCACAGAGGGCTGCGGTGCAAAAGGAAATATCCTCCGATGAAATCTGGAAATAAGCTTTCTGAGAAACTTCTTAGTGTTCTGTTAATTCGTCTCACAGAGTTACATCGGTATTTCGTGGATACTTTTGCTAGCCTTATTTCTGTGGAATCTGAGAACAGATATTTCGGATCCCTTTTAAGACTCTAGGGCCAAAGGAAATATCCTCCGATAACAAAGAAAAAGAAGCTTTCTGAAAAACTTCTTTGTGTTCTGTGAAATCATCTCACAGAGTTACAGCTTTCCCCTCAAGAAGCCTTTCGCTAAGACAGTTCTTGTGGAATTGGCAAAGTGATATTTGGTACCCCATAGAGGGCTATGGTGAAAAAGGAAATATCCTCCGATGAAATCTGGAAAGAATCTTTCAGAGAAACTGCTTAATGTTCTGTTAATTAATCTCACAGCGTTACATCTGTTTTTTGTGGATCTATTTGCTAGCCTTATTTCTGTGGAATCTGATAACAGATATTTCGGATCTCTTGGAAGACTCTAAGGCCAAAGTAAATACCCTCCGATAACAAAGAGAAAGAAGCTTTCTGCGAAACTTCTTTGTGTTCTTTGAAATCATCTCACAGGCTTACAGCTTTCCCCTCCAGAAGCCTTTCGCTAAGACAGTTCTTGTGGAATTGGCAAAGTGATATTTGGAAGCCCATAGAGGGCAATGGTGAAAAAGGAAATATCCTTCGATGAAATCTGGAAAGAAGCTTTCTGAGAAACTGCTTAGTTTTCTCTTAATTCGTCTCACAGAGTTACATCTGTATTTCGTGGATCTCTTTGCTAGCCTTATTATGTGGAACCTGAGAACAGATATTTCGGATACCTTTGAAGACTATAGGGCCAAAGGAAATATCCTCCGATAACAAAGAGAAAGAAGCTTTCTGAGAAACTTCTTTGTGTTCTGTGAAATCATCTCACAGAGTTACAGCTTTCCCCTCAAGAAGCCTTTCGCTAAGACAGTTCTTGTGGAATTGGCAAAGTGATATTTTGAAGCGCATAGAGGGCTATGGTGAAAAAGGAAATATCCTCCAATGAAATCTGGAAAGAAGCTTTCTGAGAAACTGCTCTGTGTTCTGTTAATTCATCTCACAAAGTTACATCTGTATTTCGTGGATCTCTTTGCTAGCCTTATTTCTGTGGAATCTGAGAACAGATATTTCGGATCCCTTTGAAGACTATAGGGCCAAAGGAAATATCCTCCGATAACAAAGAGAAAGAAGCTTTCTGAGAAACATCTTTGTGTTCTGTGAAATCATCTCACAGAGTTACAGCTTTCCCCTCAAGAAGACTTACGCTAAGACAGTTTTTGTGGAATTGGCAACGTGATATTTGGAAGCCCATAGAGGGCTATGATGAAAAAGGAAATATCCTCCGATGAAATCTGGAAAGAAGCTTTCTGAGAAACTGCTTAGTTTTCTCTTAATTCCTCTAACAGAGTTACATCTGTATTTCGTGGATCTCTTTGCTAGCCTTATTTCTGTGGAACCTGAGAACAGATATTTCGGATCCCTTTGAAGACTATAGGGCCAAAGGAAATATCCTCCGATAACAAAGAGAAAGAAGCTTTCTGAGAAACTTCTTTGTGTTCTGTGAAATCATCTCACAGAGTTACAGCTTTCTCCTCAAGAAGCCTTTCGCTAAGACAGTTCTTGTGGAATTGGCAAAGTGATATTTGGAAGCCCATAGAGGGCTATGGTGAAAAAGGAAATATCCTCCGATGAAATCTGGAAAGAAGGTATCTGAGAAACTGCTTAGTGTTCTGTTAATTCATCTCACAGAGTTACATCTGCATTTCGTGGATCTCTTTGCTAGCCTTATTTTTGTGGAATCTGAGAAAAGATATTGCGGATCCCTTTGAAGACTATAGGGCCAAAGGAAATATCCTCCGATAACAAAGAGAAAGAAGCTTTCTGAGAAACTTCTTTGTGTTCTGTGAAATCATCTCACAGAGTTACAGCTTTCCCCTCAAGAAGCCTTTCCCTAAGACAGTTCTTGTGGAATTGGCAAAGTGATATTTGGAAACCCATAGAGGGCTATGGTGAAAAAGGAAATATCCTCCGATGATATCGGGAAAGAAGCTTTCTAAGAAACTGCTTAGTGTTCTGTTAATTCATCTCACAGAGTTACATCGGTATTTCGTGGATACTTTTGCTAGCCTTATTTCTGTGGAATCTGAGAACAGATATTTCGGATCCCTTTTAAGACTCTAGGGCCAAAGGAAATATCCTCCGATAACAAAGAAAAAGAAGCTTTCTGAAAAACTTCTTTGTGTTCTGTGAAATCATCTCACAGAGTTACAGCTTTCTCCTCAAGAAGCCTTTCGCTAAGACAGTTCTTGTGGAATTGGCAAAGGGATATTTGGAAGCCCTTAGAGGGCTGTGGTGAAAAAGGAAATATCCTCCGATGAAATCTGGAAAGAATCTTTCAGAGAAACTGCTTAATGTTCTGTTAATTAATCTCACAGCGTTACATCTGTTTTTTGTGGATCTATTTGCTAGCCTTATTTCTGTGGAATCTGATAACAGATATTTCGGATCTCTTGGAAGACTCTAAGGCCAAAGTAAATACCCTCTGATAACAAAGAGAAAGAAGCTTCCTGAGAAACTTCTTTGTGTTCTTTGAAATCATCTCACAGGCTTACAGCTTTCCCCTCAAGAAGCCTTTCGCTAAGACAGTTCTTGTGGAATTGGCAAAGTGATATTTGGAAGCCCATAGAGGGCAATGGTGAAAAAGGAAATATCCTCCGATGAAATCTGGAAAGAAGCTTTCTGAGAAACTGCTTAGTTTTCTCTTAATTCGTCTCACAGAGTTACATCTGTATTTCGTGGATCTCTTTGCTAGCCTTATTTCTGTGGAACCTGAGAACAGATATTTCGGATCCCTTTGAAGACTATAGGGCCAAAGGAAATATCCTCCGATAACAAAGAGAAAGAATCTTTCTGAGAAACTTCTTTGTGTTCTGTGAAATCATCTCACAGAGTTACAGCTTTCCACTCAAGAAGCCTTTCGCTAAGACAGTTCTTGTGGAATTGGCAAAGTGATATTTGGAAGCCCATAGAGGGCTATGGTGAAAAAGGAAATATCCTCCGATGAAATCTGGAAAGAAGCTTTCTGAGAAACGGCTCTGTGTTCTGTTAATTCATCTCACAGAGTTACATCTGTATTTCGTGGATCTCTTTGCTAACCTTATTTCTGTGAAATCTGAGAAAAGATATTTCGGATCCCTTTGAAGACTATAGGGCCAAAGGAAATATTCTCCGATAACAAAGAGAAAGAAGCTTTCTGATAAACTTCTTAGTGTTCTGTGAAATCATCGCACAGAGTTACAGCTTTCCCCTCAAGAAGCCTATCGCTAAGACAGTTTTTGTGGAATTGGCAAAGTGATATTTGGAAGCCCATAGAGGGCTATGTTGAAAAAGGAAATATCCTCCGATGAAATCTGGAAAGAAGCTTTCTGAGAAACTGCTTAGTGTTCTGTTAATTCATCTCACAGAGTTACATCTGTATTTCGTGGATCTCTTTGCTAGCCTTATTTCTGTGTAATCTGAGAACAGATATTTCGGATCCCTTTGAAGACTATAGGGCCAAAGGAAATATCCTCCGATAACAAAGAGAAAGAAGCTTTCTGAGTAACTTCTTTGTGTTCTGTGAAATCATCTCAGAGAGTTACAGTTTTCCCCTCAACAAGCCTTTCGCTAAGACAGTTATTGTGGAATTGGCAAAGTGATATTTGGAAGCCCATAGAGGGCTATGGTGAAAAAGGAAATATCCTCCGATGAAATCTGGAAAGAAGCTTTCTGAGAAACTTCTTTGTGTTCTGTTAATTCATCTCACCGAGTTACATCTGTATTTCGTATATCTCTTTGCTAGCCTTATTTCTGTGGAATCTGAGAACAGATATTTCCCATCCCTTTGAAGACTATAGGGCCAAAGGAAATATGGTCCGATAACAAAGAGAAAGAAGTTTTCTGAGAAACTTTTTGTGTTCTGTGAAATCATCTCACAGAGTTACAGCTTTCCCCTCAAGAAGCCTTTCGCTAAGACAGTTCTTGTGGAATTGGCAAAGGGATATTTGGTAGCCCATAGAGGGCTATGGTGAAAAAGGAAATATACTCTGATGAAATCTGGAAAGAATCTTTCAGAGAAACTGCTTAGTTTTCTGTTAATTAATCTCAAAGCGTTACATCTTTTTTTTGTGGATCTATTTGCTAGCCTTATTTCTGTGGAATCTGATAACAGTTATTTCGGATCTCTTGGAAGACTCTAGGGCCAAAGGTAATATCCTCCGATAACAAAGAGAAAGAAGCTTTCTGAGAAACTTCTTTGTGTTCTGTGAAATCATCTCACAGAGTTACAGTTTTCCCCTCAAGAAGCCTTTCGCTAAGACAGTTCCTGTGAAATTGGCAAAGTGATATTTGGAAGCCCATAGAGGGCTATGGTGAAAAAGGAAATACCCACCGATTAAATCTCAAAAGAAGCTTTCTGAGAAACTTCTTAGGGTTCTCTTAATTCATCTCACAGAGTTACATCTCTATTTCGTTTATCTCTTTGCTAGCCTTATTTCTGTGGAATCTGAGAACAGATATTTCGGATCCCTTTGAAGACTACAGGGCCAAAGGAAATATCCTCCGATAACAAAGAGAAAGAAGCTTTCTGAGAAACTTCTTTGTGTTCTGTGAAATCATCTCACAGAGTTACAGCTTTCCCCTCAAGAAGACTTTCGCTAAGACAGTTCTTGTGGAATTGGCAAAGGGATATTTGGAAGCCCATAGAGGGCTGTGGTGAAAAAGGAAATATCCTCCGATGAAATCTGGAAAGAAGCTTTCTGAGAAACTTCTTAGTGTTCCGTTAATTCATCTCACAGAGTTACATCTGTATTTCGTGGATCTCTTTGCTAGCCTTATTTCTGTGGAATCTGAGAACAGATATTTCGGATCTCTTTGAAGACTACAGGACCAAAGGAAATTTCCTCCGATAACAAAGAGATAGAAGCTTTCTGAAAAACTGCTTCGTGTTCTTTGAAATCATCTCACAGAGTTACAGCTTTCCCCTCAAGAATCCTTTCGGTAAGACAGTTCTTGTGGAATTGGCAAAGTGATATTTGGAAGACCATAGATGGCAGTGGTGAAAAAGGAAATATCCTCCGATGATATCTGGAAAGAAGCTATCTGAGAAACTGCTTAGTGTTCTGTTATTTCATCTCACAGTGCTACATCTGTGTTTCGTGGATCTCTTTGCTAGCCTTATTTCTGTGGAATCTGTCAAGAGATATTTCGGATCCCTTTGAAGACTATAGGGCCAAAGGAAAATCCTCTGATAACAAAGAGAAAGAAGCTTTCTAAGAAACTTCTTTTTCTTCTCTGAAATCATCTCACAGAGTTACAGCTTTCCCCTCAAGAAGCCTTTCGCTAAGACAGTTCTTGTGGAATTGGCAAAGTGATATTTGGACACCCATAGAGGGCTATGGTGAAAAAGGAAATATCCTCAGAGGAAACCTGGAAAGAAGCTTTCTGAGAAACTGCTTAGTGTTCTGTTAATTCATCTCACAGAGTTACATCTGTATTTCGAGGATCTCTTTGCTAGCCTTATTTCTGTGGAATCGGAGAACAGATATTTCGGATCCCTTTGAAGACTATAGGGCCAAAGGTAATATCCTCCGATAACAAAGAGAAAGAAGCTTTGTGAGAAACTTCTTTTTGTTCTGTAAAATCATCTCACAGAGTTACAGCTTTCCCCTCAAGAAGCCTTTCGCTAAGACAGTTCTTGTGGAATTGGCAAAGTGATATTTGGAAGCCCATAGAGGGCTATGGTGAAAAAGGAAATATCCTCCGATGAAATATGGAAAGAAGCTTTCTGAGAAACTGCTTAGTGTTCTGTTAATTCATCTCACAGAGTTACATCTGTATTTCGTGGATCTCTTTGCTAGCCTTATTTTTGTGGAATCTGACAACAGATATTTCGGATCCCTTTTAAGACTCAAGGGCCAAAGGAAATATCCTCCGATAACAAAGAGAAAGAAGCTTTCTGAGAAACTTCTTTGTGTTCTGTGAAATCATCTCACAGAGTTACAGCTTTCCCCTCAAGAAGCCTTTCGCTAAGACAGTTCTTTTGGAATTGGCAAAGTGATATATGGAAGCCCATAGAGGGCTATGGTCAAAAAGGAAATATCCTCCGATGAAATCTGGAAAGAAGCTTTCTGAGAAACTGCTTAGTGTTCTGTTAATTCATCTCACAGAGTTACATCTGTATTTCGTGGATCTCTTTGCTAGCCTTATTTCTGTGGAATCTGAGAACAGATATTTCGGATCCCTTTGAAGACTACAGGGCCAAAGGAAATATCCTCCGATAACAAAGAGAAAGAAGCTTTCTGAGAAACTTCTTTGTGTTCTGTGAAATCATCTCACAGAGTTACAGCTTTCCCCTCAAGAAGACTTTCGCTAAGACAGTTCTTGTGGAATTGGCAAAGTGATATTTGGAAGCCCATAGAGGGCTATTGTGAAAAAGGAAATATCCTCCGATGAAATCTGGAAAGAATCATTCTGAGAAACTGCTTAATGTTCTGTTAATTAATCTCACAGCGTTACATCTGTTTTTCGTGAATCTATTTGCTAGCCTTATTTCTGTGGAATCTGACAACAGATATTTCGAAACCCTTTGAAGACTATAGGGCCAAAGGAAATATCCTCCGATAACAAAGAGAGAGAAGCTTTCTGAGAAACTTCTTTGTGTTCTGTGAAATCATCTCACAGAGTTACAGCTTTCCCCTCAAGAAGCCTTTCTCTAAGACAGTTCTTGTGGAATTGGCAAAGTGATATTTGGAAGCCCATAGAGGGCTATGGTGAAAAAGGAAATATCCTCCGATGAAATCTGAAAAGAAGCTTTCTGAGAAACTGCTTAGTTTTCTCTTAATTCATCTCACAGAGTTACATCTGTATTTCGTGGATCTCTTTACTAGCCTTATTTCTGTGGAATCTGAGAACAGATATTTCGGATCCCTTTGAAGACTACAGGAACAAAGGAAATATCCTCCGATAACAAAGAGATAGAAGCTTTCTGAAAAACTGCTTCGTGTTCTTTGAAATCATCTCACAGAGTTACAGCTTTCCCCTCAAGAAGCCTTTCGCTAAGACAGTTCTTGTGGAATTGGCAAAGTGATATTTGGAATCCCATAGAGGGCTATGGTGAAATAGGAAATATCCTCCGTTGAAATATGGAAAGAAGCTTTCTGAGAAACTGCTTAGTGTTCTGTTAATTCATCTCACAGAGTTACATCTGTATTTCGTGGATCTCTTTGCTAGCCTTATTTCTGTGGAATCTGAGAACTGATATTTCGGATCCCTTTGAAGACTATAGGGCCAAAGGAAATATCGTCCGATAACAAAGAGAAAGAAGCTTTCTGAGAAACTTCTTCGTGTTCTGTGAAATCATCTCACAGAATTACGGCTTTCCCCTGAAGAAGCCTTTCTCTAACACAGTTATTGTGGAATTGGCAAAGGGATATTTGGTAGCCCATAGAGGGCTATGGTGAAAAAGGAAATATCCTCTGATGAAATCTGGAAAGAATCTTTCAGAGAAACTGCTTAATGTTCTGTTAATTAATGTCACAGCGTTACATCTGTTTTTTGTGGATCTATTTGCTAGCCTTATTTCTGTGGAATCTGATAACAGTTATTTCGGATCTCTTGGAAGACTCTAGGGCCAAAGGAAATATCCTCCGATAACAAAGAGAAAGAAGATTTCTGAGAAACTTCTTTGTGTTCTGTGAAATCATCTCACAGAGTTACAGCTTTCCCCTTAAGAAGCCTTTCGCTAAGACAGTTCCTGTGAAATTGGCAAAGTGATATTTGGAAGCCCATAGAGGGCTATGATGAAAAAGGAAATACCCACCGAAGAAATCTCGAATGAAGCTTTCTGAGAAACTTCTTAGGGTTCTCTTAATTCATCTCACAGAGTTACATCTCTATTTCGTTTATGTCTTTGCTAGCCTTATTTCTGTGGAATCTGAGAACAGATATTTCGGATCCCTTTGAAGACTACAGGGCCAAAGGAAATATCCTCCGATAACAAAGAGAAAGAAGCTTTCTGAGAAACTTCTTTGTGTTCTGTGAAATCATCTCACAGAGTTACAGCTTTCCCCTCAAGAAGACTTTCGCTAAGACAGTTCTTGTGGAATTGGCAAAGTGATATTTGGAAGCCCATAGAGGGCTATTGTGAAAAAGGAAATATCCTCCGATGAAATCTGGAAAGAAGCTTTCTGAGAAACTGGTTAGTCTTCTGTTAATTCATCTCACAGAGTTACATCTGTATTTCGTGGATCTCTTTGCTAGCCTTATTTCTGTGGAATCTGAGAACAGATATTTCCTTTCCCTTTGAAGCCTTTTGGGCCAAAGGAAATATCGTCCGATAACAAAGAGAATGAAGCTTTCTGATAAACTTCTTTGTGTTCTGTGAAATCATCTCACGGAGTTACAGCTTTCCCCTCAAGAAGCCTTTCGCTAAGACAGTTCTTGTGGAATTGGGAAAGTGACATTTGGAAGCCCTCAGAGGGCTACGGTACAAAAGGAAATATCCACCGATGAAATCTGGAAAGAAGCTCTCTGAGAAACTGCTTAGTGTTCTGTTAATTCATCTCACAGAGTAACATCTGTATTTCGTGGATATCTTTGCTAGCCTTATTTCTGTGGAATCTGAGAAAAGATATTTCGGATCCCTTTGAAGACTATAGGGCCAACGGAAATATCCTCCGATAACAAAGAGAAAGAAGCTTTCTGAGAAACTTCTTTGTGTTCTGTGAAATCATCTCACAGAGTTACAGTTTTCCCCTCAAGAAGCCTTTCGCTAAGACAGTTCTTGTGGAATTGGCAAAGTGATATTTGGAAGGCGTTAGAGGGCTATGGTGAAAAAGGAAATATCCTCCGATGCAATCTGGAAAGAAGCTTTCTGAGAGACTGCTTAGTGTTCTGTTAATTCGTCTCACAGAGTTACATCTGTATTTCGTGGATCTCTTTGCTGGCCTTATTTCTGTGGAATCTGACAACAGATATTTCGGATCCCTTGTAAGACTCTAGGGCCAAAGGAAATATCCTCCGATAACAAAGAGAAAGAAGCTTTCTGAGAAACTTCTCTGTGTTCTGTGAAATCATCTCACAGAGTTACAGTTTTCCCCTCAAGAAGCCTTTCGCTAAGACAGTTCTTGTGGAATTGGCAAAGTGATATTTCGAAGCCCATAGAGGGATATGGTGAAAAAGGAAATATCCTCCGATGAAATCTGGAAAGAAGCTTTCTGAGAAACTGCTTAGTGTTCTGTTAATTCATCCCACAGTGTTACATCTGTATTTCGTGGATCTCTTTGCTAGCCTTATTTCTGTGGAATCTGAGAACAGATATTTCGGATCACTTTGAAGATTGTAGGGCCAAAGGAAATATCGTCCGATAACAAAGAGAAAGAAGCTTTCTGAGAAACTTCTTTGTGTTCTGTGAAATCATCTCACAGAGTTACGGCTTTCCTCTCAAGAAGCCTTTCGCTATGACAGTTCTTGTGGAATTGGCAAAGGGATATTTGGAAGCCCTTAGAAGGCTATGGTGAAAAAGGAAATATCCTCCGATGAAATCTGGAAAGAAGCTTTCTGAGAAACTTCTTAGTGTTCCGTTAATTCATCTCACAGAGTTAAATCTGTATTTCGTGGATCTCTTTGCTCACCTTATTTCTGTGGAATCTGAGAACAGATATTTCGGATCCCTTTGAAGACTACAGGACCAAAGGAAATATCCTCCGATAACAAAGAGATAGAAGCTTTCTGAAAAACTGCTTCGTGTTCTTTGAAATCATCTCACAGAGTTACAGCTTTCCCCTCAAGAAGCCTTTCGCTAAGACAGTTCTTTTGGAATTGGCAAAGTGATATATGGAAGCCCATAGAGGGCTATGGTGAAAAAGGAAATATCCTCCGATGAAATCTGGAAAGAAGCTTTCTGAGAAACTGCTTAGTGTTCTGTTAATTCATCTCACAGAGTTACATCTGTATTTCGTGGATCTCTTTGCTAGCCTTATTTCTGTGGAATCTGAGAACAGATATTTCGCATCCCTTTGAAGACTACAGGGCCAAAGGAAATATCCTCCGATAACAAAGAGAAAGAAGCTTTCTGAGAAACTTCTTTGTGTTCTGTGAAATCATCTCACAGAGTTACAGCTTACCCCTCAAGAAGACTTTCGCTAAGACAGTTCTTGTGGAATTGGCAAAGTGATATTTGGAAGCCCATAGAGTTCTATTGTGAAGAAGGAAATATCCTCCGATGAAATCTGGAAAGAATCTTTCTGAGAAACTGCTTAATGTTCTGTTAATTAATCTCACAGCGTTACATCTGTTTTTCGTGGATCTATTTGCTAGCCTTATTTCTGTGGAATCTGACAACAGATATTTCGAAACCCTTTGAAGACTATAGGGCCAAAGGAAATATCCTCCGATAACAAAGAGAAAGAAGCTTTCTGAGAAACTTCTTTGTGTTCTGTGAAATCATCTCACAGAGTTACAGTTTTCCCCTCAAGAAGCCTTTCGCTAAGACAGTTCTTGTGGAATTGGCAAAGTGATATTTGGAAGGCGTTAGAGGGCTATGGTGAAAAAGGAAATATCCTCCGATGAAATCTGGAAAGAAGCTTTCTGAGAAACTGCTCTGTGTTCTGTTAATTCATCTCACAGAGTTACATCTGTATTTCGTGGATCTCTTTGCTAGCCTTATTTCTGTGGAATCAGAGAAAAGATATTTCAGATCCCTTTGAAGACTATAGGGCCAAAGGAAATATCCTCCGATAACAAAGAGAAAGAAGCTTTCTGAGAAACTTCTTTGTGTTCTGTGAAATCATCTCACAGAGTTACAGCTTTCCCCTCAAGAAGCCTTTCGTTAAGACAGTTCTTGTGGAATTGGCAAAGGGATATTTGGAAGCCCATAGAGGGCTGTGGTGAAAAAGGTAATATCCTCCGATGAAATCTGGAAAGAAGCTTTCTGAGAAACTGCTTAGTGTTCTGTTAATTCATCTCACAGAGTTACATCTGTATTTCGTGGATCTCTTTGCTAGCCTTATTTCTGTGGAATCTGAGAATAGATATTTCGGATCCCTTTGAAGACTACAGGGCCAATTAAATATCCTCCGATAACAAAGAGAAAGAACCTTTCTGAGAAACTTCTTTGCGTTCTGTGAAATCATCTCACAGAGTTACAGCTTTCCCCTCAAGAAGCCTTTCGCTAAGACAGTTCTTGTGGAATTGGCAAAGTGATATTTGGTACCCCCTAGAGGGCTATGGTGAAAAAGGAAATATCCTCCGATGAAATCAGGAAAGAAGCTTTCTGAGAAACTGCTTAGTGTTCTCGTAATTCATCTCACAGAGTTACATCTGTATTTCGTGGATCTCTTCTCTAGCCTTATTTCTGTGGAATCTGACAACAGATATTTCGGATCCCTTTTAAGACTCTGGGGCCAAAGGAAATATCGTTCGATAACAAAGAGAAAGAAACTTTGTGAAAAACATCTTTGTGTTCTGTGAAATCATCTCACAGAGTTACAGCTTTCCCCTCAAGAAGCCTTTCGATAAGACAGTGCTTTTGGAATTGGCAAAGGGATATTTGGAAGCCCAAAGAGGACTGTGGTGAAAAAGGAAATATCCTCAGATGAAATATGGAAAGAAGCTTTCTGAGAAACTTCTTAGTGTTCTGTTAATTCATCTCACAGAGTTACATCTGTATTTCGTGGATCTCTTTGCTAGCCTTATTTCTGTGGAATTTGAGAACAGATATTTCGGATCCCTTTGAAGACTACAGGGCCAAAGGAAATATCCTCCGATAACAAAGAGAAAGAAGCTTTCTGAAAAACTTCTTTGTGTTCTGTGAAATCATCTCACAGAGTTACAGCTTTCCCCTCAAGGAGACTTTCGCTAAGACAGTTCTTGTGGAATTGGCAAAGTGATATTTCGTATTCCATAGAGGGCTATGGTGAAAAAGGAAATATCCTCCGATGAAATCTGGAAAGAATATTTCTGAGAAACTTCATAGTGTTCCGTTAATTCATCTCACAGAGTTACATCTGTATTTCGTGGATCTCTTTGCTAGCCTTATTTCTGTGGAATCTGAGAACAGATATTTCGGATCCCTTTGAAGACTACAGGACCAAAGGAAATATCCTCCGATAACAAAGAGATAGAAGCTTTCTGAAAAACTGCTTCGTGTTCTTTGAAATCATCTCACAGAGTTACAGCTTTCCCCTCAAGAAGCCTTTCGCTAAGACAGTTCTTGTGGAATTGGCAAAGTGATATTTGGAAGCCCATAGAGGGCTATGGTGAAAAAGGAAATATCCTCCGATGAAATCTGGAAAGAAGCTTTCTGAGAAACTGGTTAGTCTTCTGTTAATTCATCTCACAGAGTTACATCTGTATTTGGTGGATCTCTTTGCTAGCCTTATTTCTGTGGAATCTGACAACAGATATTTCGGATCCCTTTTAAGACTCTAGGGCCAAAGGAAATATCCTCCGATAACAAAGAGAAAGAAGCTTTCTGAGTAACTTCTTTGTGTTCTGTGAAATCATCTCACAGAGTTACAGTTTTCCCCTCAGCAAGCCTTTCGCTAAGACAGTTATTGTGGAATTGGGAAAGTGATATTTGGAAGCCCATAGAGGGCTATGGTGAAAAAGGAAATATCCTCCGATGAAATCTGGAAAGAAGCTTTCTGAGAAACTTCTTTGTGTTCTGTTAATTCATCTCACCGTGTTACATCTGTATTTCGTATATCTCTTTGCTAGCCTTATTTCTGTGGAATCTGAGAACAGATATTTCCCATCCCTTTGAAGACTATAGGGCCAAAGGAAATATGGTCCGATAACAAAGAGAAAGAAGCTTTCTGAGAAACTTCTTTGTGTTCTGTGAAATCATCTCACAGAGTTACAGCTTTCCCCTCAAGAAGCCTTTCGCTAAGACAGTTCTTGTGGAATTGGCAAAGGGATATTTGGAAGCCCATAGAGGGCTGTGGTGAAAAAGGAAATATCCTCCGATGAAATCTGGAAAGAAGCTTTCTGAGAAACTTCTTAGTGTTCTGTTAATTCATCTCACAGAGTTACATCTCTATTTCGTGGATCTCTTTGCTAGCCTTATTTCTGTGGAATCTGAGAACAGATATTTCGGATCCCCTTGAAGACTACAGGGCCAAAGGAAATATCCTCCGATAACAAAGAGAAAGAAGCTTTCTGAAAAACTTCTTTGTGTTCTGTGAAATCATCTCACAGAGTTACAGCTTTCCCCTCAAGGAGACTTTCGCTAAGACAGTTCTTGTGGAATTGGCAAAGTGATATTTCGTATTCCATAGAGGGCTATGGTGAAAAAGGAAATATCCTCCGATGAAATCTGGAAAGAATATTTCAGAGAAACTGCTTAATGTTCTGTTAATTAATCTCACAGCGTTACATCTGTTTTTCGTGGATCTATTTGCTAGCCTTATTTCTGTGGAATCTGATAACAGTTATTTCGGATCTCTTGGAAGACTCTAGGGCCAAAGGAAATATCCTCCGATAACAAAGAGAAAGAAGATTTCTGAGAAACTTCTTTGTGTTCTGTGAAATCATCTCACAGAGTTACAGCTTTCCCATCAAGAAGCCTTTCGCTAAGACAGTTCCTGTGAAATTGGCAAAGTGATATTTGGAAGCCCATAGAGGGCTATGGTGAAAAAGGAAATACCCACCGATGAAATCTCGAATGAAGCTTTCTGAGAAACTTCTTAGGGTTCTGTTAATTCATCTCACAGAGTTACATCTCTATTTCGTTTATCTCTTTGCTAGCCTTATTTCTGTGGAATCTGAGAACAGATATTTCGGATCCCTTTGAAGACTACAGGGCCAAAGGAAATATCCTCCGATAACAAAGAGAAAGAAGCTTTCTGAGAAACTTCTTTGTGTTCTGTGAAATCATCTCACAGAGTTACATCTTTCCCCTCAAGAAGACTTTCGCTAAGACAGTTCTTGTGGAATTGGCAAAGTGATATTTGGAAGCCCATAGAGGGCTATTGTGAAAAAGGAAATATCCTCCGATGAAATCTGGAAAGAATCTTTCTGAGAAACTGCTTAATGTTCTGTTAATTAATCTCACAGCGTTACATCTGTTTTTCGTGGATCTATTTGCTAGCCTTATTTCTGTGGAATCTGACAACTGATATTTCGAAACCCTTTGAAGACTATAGGGCCAAAGGAAATATCCTCCGATAACAAAGAGAAAGAAGCTTTCTGAGAAACTTCTTTGTGTTCTGTGAAATCATCTCACAGACTTACAGCTTTCCCTTCAAGAAGCCTTTCGCTAAGACAGTTCTTGCGGAATTGCAAAGTGATATTTGAAATCCCATAGAGGGCTATGGTGAAAAAGGAAATATCCTCCGATGAAATCCGGAAAGAAGCTTTCTGAGAAACTGCTTAGTTTTCTCTTAATTCATGTCACAGAGTTACATCTGTATTTCGTAGATCTCTTTACTAGCCTTATTTCTGTGGAATCTGAGAACAGATATTTCGAAACTGAAGACTATAGGGCCAAAGGAAATAATCTCCGATAACAAAGAGAAAGAAGCTTTCTGAGAAACTTCTTTGTGTTCTTGGAAATCGTATCACAGGCTTTCAGCTTTCCCCTCAAGAAGCCTTTCGCTAAGACAGTTCTTGTGGAATTGGAAAAGTGATATTTGGAAGCCCTTAGAGGGCAACGGTGAAAAAGGAAATATCCTCCGATGAAATCTGGAAAGAAGCTATCTGAGAAACTGCTTAGTGTTCTGTTAATTCATCTCACAGAGTTACATCTGCATTTCGTGGATCTCTTTGCTAGCCTTATTTCTGTGGAATCTGAGAACAGATATTTCCTTTCCCTTTGAAGACTATAGGGCCAAAGGAAATATCCTCCGATAACAAAGAGAAAGAAGCTTTCTGAGAAACTTCTTTGTGTTCTGTGAAATCATCTCCCAGAGTTACAGCTTTCCCCTCAAGAAGCCTTTCGCTAAGACAGTTCTTGTGGAATTGGCAAAGTGATATTTGGAAGCCCATAGAGGGCATTGGTGAAAAAGGAAATATCCTCCGATGAAATCTGGAAAGAAGCTTTCTGAGAAACTGCTTAGTTTTCTCTTAATTCGTCTCACAGAGTTACATCTGTATTTCGTGGATCTCTTTGCTAGCCTTATTTCTGTGGAACCTGAGAACAGATATTTCGGATACCTTTGAGGACTATAGGGCCAAAGGAAATATCCTCCGATAACAAAGAGAAAGAAGCTTTCTGAGAAACTTCTTTGTGTTCTGTGAAATCATCTCACAGAGTTACAGCTTTCCCCTCAAGAAGACTTTCGCTAAGACAGTTCTTGGGGAATTGGCAAAGTGATATTTGGAAGCCCATAGAGGGCTATTGTGAAAAAGGAAATATCCTCCGATGAAATCTGGAAAGAATCTTTCTGAGAAACTGCTTAATGTTCTGTTAATTAATCTCACAGCGTTACATCTGTTTTTTGTGGATCTATTTGCTAGCCTTATTTCTGTGGAATCTGACAACTGATATTTCGAAACCCTTTGAAGACTATAGGGCCAAAGTAAATATCCTCCGATAACAAAGAGAAAGAAGCTTTCTGACAAAGTTCTTTGTGTTCTGTGAAATCATCTCACAGACTTACAGCTTTCCCTTCAAGAAGCCTTTCGCTAAGACAGTTCTTGCGGAATTGCAAAGTGATATTTGAAAGCCCATAGAGGGCTATGGTGAAAAAGGAAATATCCTCCGATGAAATCTGGAAAGAAGCTTTCTGAGAAACTGCTTAGTTTTCTCTTAATTCATCTCACAGAGTTACATCTGTATTTCGTAGATCTCTTTACTAGCCTTATTTCTGTGGAATCTGAGAACAGATATTTCGAAACTGAAGACTATAGGGCCAAAGGAAATAATCTCCGATAACAAAGAGAAAGAAGCTTTCTGAGAAACTTCTTTGTGTTCTTTGAAATCGTATCACAGGCTTTCAGCTTTCCCCTCAAGAAGCCTTTCGCTAAGACAGTTCTTGTGGAATTGGCAAAGTGA
Organism: Macaca nemestrina; assembly: GCF_043159975.1. Taxonomy (NCBI): domain Eukaryota; kingdom Metazoa; phylum Chordata; class Mammalia; order Primates; family Cercopithecidae; genus Macaca; species Macaca nemestrina. The sequence continues at coordinate 25,689,928 of NC_092141.1, read as the reverse complement.
TATTTGGAAGCCCTTAGAGGGCAACGGTGGAAAAGGAAATATCCTCCGATGAAATCTCGAATGAAGCTTTCTGAGAAACTTCTTAGGGTTCTATTAATTCATCTCACAGAGTTACATCTGCATTTCGTGGATCTCTTTGCTAGCCTTATTTCTGTGGAATCTGAGAACAGATATTTCCTTTCCCTTTGAAGACTATAGGGCCAAAGGAAATATCCTCTGATAACAAAGAGAAAGAAGCTTTCTGAGAAACTTCTTTGTGTTCTGTGAAATCATCTCACAGAGTTACAGCTTTCCCCTCAAGAAGCTTTTCGCTAAGACAGTTCTTGTGGAATTGGCAAAGTGATATTTGGAAGCCCATAGAGGGCATTGGTGAAAAAGGAAATATCCTCCGATGAAATCTGGAAAGAAGCTTTCTGAGAAACTGCTTAGTATTCTGTTAGTTCATCTCACCGAGTTACATCTGTATTTCGCGGATCTCTTTGCTAGCCTTATTTCTGTGGAATCTGAGAACAGATATTTCGGATCTCTTTGAAGACTATAGGGCCAAAGGAAATATCCTCCGATAACAAAGAGAAAGAAGCTTTCTGAGAAACGTCTTTGTTTTCTGTGAAATCATCTCACGCAGTTACAGCTTTCCCCTCAAGAATCCTTTCGCTAATACAGTTCTTGTGGAATTTGCAAGGTGTTATTTGGAAGCCCATAGAGGGCTATGGTGAAAAAGGAAATATCCTCCGATGAAATCAGGAAAGAAGCTTTCTGAGAAACTGCTTAGTGTTCTGTTAATTGATCTCCGAGAGTTACATCTGTATTTCGTGGATCTCTTTGCTAGCCTTATTTCTGTGGAATCTGAGAACAGATATTTCGGATACCTTTGAAGACTATAGGGCCAAAGGAAATATCCTCCGATAAGAAAGAGAAAGAAGCTTTCTGAGAAACTTCTTTGTGTTCTGTGAAATCATATCACAGAGTTACAGATTTCCCCTCAAGAAGCCTTTCGCTAACACAGTTCTTGTGGAATTGGCAAAGTGATATTTGGAAGCCCATATAGGGCTATGGTGAAAAAGGAAATATCCTCCGATGAAATCTGGAAAGAAGCTTTCGGCGAAACCGCTTAGTGTTCTGTTAATTCATCTCACAGAGTTACATCTGTATTTCGTGGATTTCTTTGCTAGCCTTATTTCTGTGGAATCTGAGAACAGATATTTCCTTTCCCTTTGAAGACTATTGGGCCAAAGGAAATATCATCCGATAACAAAGAGAAAGAAGCTTTCTGAGAAACGTCTTTGTGTTCTGTGAAATCATCTCACAGAGTTACAGCTTTCCGCTCAAGAAGCCTTTCGCTAAGACAGTTCTTGTGGAATTGGCAAAGTGATATTAGGAAGCCCATAGAGGGCTATGGTGAAAAAGGAAATATCCTCCGATGAAATCTGGAAAGAAGCTTTCTGAGAAACTCCTTAGTGTTCTGTTGATTCATCTCACAGAGTTACATCTGTATTTCGTGGATCTCTCTGCTAGCCTTATTTCTGTGGAATCTGAGAACAGATAATTCGGATCCCTTTGAAGACTATAGGGCCAAAGAAAATATCGTCCCATAAGAAAGAGAAAGAAGCTTTCTGAGAAACTTCTTTGTGTTCTGTGAAATCATCTCACAGAGTTACAGCTTTCCCCTCATGAAGCCTTTCGCTAAGACAGTTCTTGTGGATTCGGCAAAGTGATATTTGGAAGCCCATAGAGGGCTTTGGTTAAAAAGGAAATATCCTCCGATCAAATCTGGAAAGAAGCTTTCTGAGAAAATGCTTAGTGTTCTGTTAATTCATCTTACAGAGTTACATCTGTATTTCGTGGTTCTCTTTGCTAGCGTTATTTCTGTGGAATCTGAGAACAGATATTTCGGATCCCTTTGAAGACTATAGGGCCAAAGTAAATATCTTTCGATAACAAAGAGAAAGAAGCTTCTGAGAAACTACTTTGTGTTCTGTGAAATCATTTCACAGAGTAACAGCATTCCCCTCAAGAAGTCTTTCGCTAAGACAGTTCTTGTGGAATTTGCAAAGTGATATTTGGAAGCCCATAGAGGGCTATGGTGAAAAAGGAAATATCCTCCGATGAAATCTGGAAAGAAGCTTTCTGAGAATCTGCTTAGTGTTCTGTTAATTCATCTCCCAGAGTTACATCTGTATTTCATGGATCTCTTTGCTAGCCTTATTTCTGTGGAATCTGAGAACAGATATTTCGGATCCCTTTGAATACTATAGGGCCAATGGAAATATCCTCCGATGACTAAGGGAAAGAAGCTTTCTGAGAAACTTGTTTGTGTTCTGTGAAATCATCTCACGGAGTTACAGCTTTCCCCTGAGGAAGCCTTTAGCTAAGACAGTTCTTGTGGATTTGGCAAAGTGATATTTGGAAGCCCTTAGAGGGCTAAGGTGAAAAAGGAAATATCCTCCAATGAAATATGGAAAGAAGCTTTCTGAGAAACTGCTTAATGGTCTGTGAATTCATCTCACAGAGTTACATCTGTATTTGGTGGATCTCTTTGCTAGCCTTATTTCTTTGGAATCTGAGAACTGATATTTCCTTTCCCTTTGAAGCCTACTGGGCCAAAGGAAATATCCTCCAATAACAAAGAGAAAGAAGCTTTCTGAGAAACTACTTTGTGTTCTGTGAAATCATCTCACGGAGTTACATCTTTCCCCTCAAGAAGCCTTTCGCTAAGACAGTTCTTGTGGAATTGGGAAAGTGACATTTGGAATCCCTTAGAGGGCTATGGTGAAAAAGGAAATATCCTCCGATGAAATCTGGAAAAATCTCTCTGAGAAACTGCTTAGTGTTCTGTTAATTCACCTCACAGAGTTACATCTGTATTTCGTGGATCTCTTTGCTAGCCTTATTTCTGTGGAATCTGATGACAGATATTTCGGATCTCTTTGAAGACTATAGGGCAAAAGGAAATATCCTCCGATAATAAAGAGAAAGAAGCTTTCTGAGAAACTTCTTTGTGTTCTGTGAAATCATCTCACAGAGTTACAGCTTTCCCCTCTAGAAGACTTTCGCTAAGACAGTTCTTGTGGAATTGGCAAGGTGATATTTGGAAGCCCATAGAGGGCAATGGTGAAAAAGGAAATATCTTCCGATGAAATCTGGAAAGAAGCTTTCTTAGAAACTCCTTAGTGTTCTGTTGATTCATCTCACAGAGTTATATCTGTATTTCGTGGATCTCTTTGCTAGCCTTATTTCTGTGGAATCTGAGAACTGATATTTCCTTTCCCTTTGAAGACTGTTGGGCCAAAGGAAATATCCTTCGATAACAAAGAGAAAGATGCTTTCTGAGAAACTTCTTTGTGTTCTGTGAAATCATCTCCCAGAGTTATAGCTTTCCCCTCAAGAAGCCTTTTGCTAAGACAGTTCTTGTGGAATTGGCAAAGTGATATTTGGAAGCCCATAGAGGGCTATGGAGAAAAAGGAAATATCCTCCCATGAAATCTGGAAAGAAGCTTTCTGAGAAACTCCTTAGTGTTCTCTTAATTCACCTCACAGAGTTACATCTGTATTTCGTGGATCTCTTTGCTAGCCTTATTTCTGTGGAATCTGAGAACAGATATTTCGGATCCCTTTGAAGACTATAGGGCCAAAGGAAATATCCTCCGATAACAAAGAGAAAGAAGCTTTCTGAGAAACTTCTTTGTGTTCTGTGAAATCATATCACAGAGTTACAGATTTCCCCTCAAGAAGCCTTTCGCTAAGACAGTTCTTGTGGAATTTTCAAAGTGATATTTGGAAGCCCATATAGGGCTATGGTGAAAAAGGAAATATCCTCCGATGAAATCTGGAAAGAAGCTATCTGCGAAACTGCTTAGTGTTCTGTTAATTCATCTCACTGAGTTACATCTGTATTTCGTGGATTTCTTTGCTAGCCTTATTTCTGTGGAATCTGAGAACAGATATTTCCTTTCCCTTTGAAGACTATTGGGCCAAAGGAAATATCCTCCGATAACAAAGAGAAAGAAGCTTTCTGAGAAACTTCTTTGTGTTCTGTGAAATCATCTCACAGAGTTACAGCTTTCCCCTCAAGAAGCCTTTCGCTAAGACAGTTCTTGTGGAATTGGCAAAGTGATATTTGGAAGCCCGTAGAGGGCTATGGAGAAAAAGGAAATATCCTCCGATGAAATCTGGAAAGAAGCTTTCTGAGAAACTGCTTAGTGTTCTCTTAATTCACCTCACAGAGTTACATCTGTATTTCGTGGATCTCTTTGCTAGCCTTATTTCTGTGGAATCTGAGAACAGATATTTCGGATCCCTTTGAAGACTATAGGGCCAAAGGAAATATCCTCCGATAAAAAAGAGAAAGAAGCTTTCTGAGAAACGTCTTTGTTTTCTGTGAAATCATCTCACAGAGTTACAGCTTTCCCCTCAAGAATCCTTTCGCTAATACAGTTCTTGTGGAATTTCCAAAGTGATATTTGGAAGCCCATAGAGGGCTATGGTAAAAAAGGAAATATCCTCCAATGAAATCTGGAAAGAAGCTTTCTGAGAAACTGCTTAGTGTTCTGTTAATTCATCTCACAGAGTTACATCTGTTTTTCGTGTATCTATCTGCTCTGTCTTATTTCTGTGGAATCTGACAACAGATATTTCGGATACCTTTGAAGACTATAGGGCCTAAGGAAATATCCTCCGATAACAAAGAGAAAGAAGCTTTCTGAGAAACTCCTTTGTGTTCTGTGAAATCATCTCACAGAGTTATAGCTTTCCCCTCAAGAAGCCTTTCGCTAAGACAGTTCTTGTGGAATTGGCAAAGTGATATTTGGAAGCCCATAGAGGGCTATGGAGAAAAAGGAAATATCCTCCCATGAAATCTGGAAAGAAGCTTTCTGAGAAACTCCTTAGTGTTCTCTTAATTCACCTCACAGAGTTACATCTGTATTTCGTGGATCTCATTGCTAGCCTTATTTCTGTGGAATCTGAGAACAGATATTTCGGATCCCTTTGAAGACTATAGGGCCAAAGGAAATATCCTCCGATAACAAAGAGAAAGAAGCTTTCTGAGAAACTTCTTTGTGTTCTGTGAAATCATATCACAGAGTTACAGCTTTCCCCTCGAGAAGCCTTTCGCTAAGACAGTTCTTGTGGAATTGGCAAAGTGATATTTGGAAGCCCATATAGGGCTATGGTGAAAAAGGAAATATCCTCCGATGAAATCTGGAAAGAAGCTTTCTGAGAAACTGCTTAGTGTTCTGTTAATTCATCTCCCAGAGTTACATCTGTATTTCGTGTATTTCTTTGCTAGCCTTATTTCTGTGGAATCTGAGAACAGATGTTTCCTTTTCCTTTGAAGACTATTGGGCCAAGGGAAATATCCTCCTTTAACAAAGAGAAAGAATCTTTCTGAAAAACGTCTTTGTTTTCTGTGAAATCATCTCACACAGTTACAGCTTTCCCCTCAAGAATCCTTTCGCTAATACAGTTCTTGTGGATTTGGCAAAGTGATTTATGGAAGCCCATAGAGGGCTATGGTGAAAAAGGAAATATCCTCCGATGAAATCTGGAAAGAAGCTTTCTGAGAAACTGCTTAGTGTTCTGTTAATTCATCTCCCAGAGTTACATCTGTTTTTCATGGATCTATATGCTAGCCTTATTTCTGTGGAATCTGACAACAGATATTTCCGATCCCTTTGAAAACTATAGGGCCAAAGGAAATATCCTCCGATAACAAAGAGAAAGAAGCTTTCTGAGAATCTTCTTTGTGTTCTGTGAAATCATCTCACAGAGTTACAGCTTTCCCCTCAAAAAGCCTTTAGCTAAGACAGTTCTTGTGGAATTGGCAAAGTGATATTTGGAAGCCCATAGAGGGCAATGGAGAAAAAGGAAATATCCTCCGATGAAATCTGGAAAGAAGCTTTCTGAGAAACTGCTTAGTGTTCTCTTAATTCACCTCACAGAGTTACATCTGTATTTGGTGGATCTCTTTGCTAGCCTTATTTCTTTGGAATCTGAGAACTGATATTTCCTTTCCCTTTGAAGCCTATTGGGCCAAAGGAAATATCCTCCAATAACAAAGAGAAAGAAGCTTTCTGAGAAACTACTTTGTGTTCTGTGAAATCATCTCACGGAGTTACATCTTTCCCCTCAAGAAGCCTTTCGCTAAGACAGTTCTTGTGGAATTGGGAAAGTGACATTTGGAATCCCTTAGAGGGCTATGGTGACAAAGGAAATATCCTCCGATGAAATCTGGAAAAATCTCTCTGAGAAACTGCTTAGTGTTCTGTTAATTCACCTCACAGAGTTACATCTGTATTTCGTGGATGTCTTTGCTAGCCTTATTTCTGTGGAATCTGAGAACAGATATTTCGGATCCCTTTGAAGACTATAGGGCCAAAGGAAATATCCCCCGATAACAAAGAGAAAGTAGCTTTTTGAGAAACGTCTTTGTTTTCTGTGAAATCATCTCACAGAGTTACAGATTTCCCCTCAAGAATCCTTTCGCTAATACAGTTCTTCTGGAATTTTCAAAGTGATTTTTGGAAGCCCATAGAGGGCTATGGTGAAAAAGGAAGTATCCTCTGATGAAATCTGGAAAGAAGCTTTCTGAGAAACTGCTTAGTGTTCTGTTAATTCATCTCACCGAGTTACATCTGTATTTCGTGGATCTCTTTGCTAGCCTTATTTCTGTGGAATCTGAGGACAGATATTTCGGATCTCTTTGAAGACTATAGGGCAAAAGGAAATATCCTCCGATAATAAAGAGAAAGAAGCTTTCTGAGAAACTTCTTTGTGTTCTGTGAAATCATCTCACAGAGTTACAGCTTTCCCCTCTAGAAGACTTTCGCTAAGACAGTTCTTGTGGAATTGGCAAGGTGATATTTGGAAGCCCATAGAGGGCTATGGTGAAAAAGGAAATATCCTCCGATGAAATCTGGAACGAAGCTTTCTGAGAAACTCCTTAGTGTTCTGTTGATTCATCTCACAGAGTTATATCTGTATTTCGTGGATTTCTTTGCTAGCCTTATTTCTGTGGAATCTGAGAACAGATATTTCCTTTCCCTTTGAAGACTGTTGGGCCAAAGGAAATATCCTTCGATAACAAAGAGAAAGATGCTTTCTGAGAAACTTCTTTGTGTTCTGTGAAATCATCTCCCAGAGTTACAGCTTTCCCCTCAAGAAGCCTTTCGCTAAGACAGTTCTTGTGGAATTGGCAAAGTGATATTTGGAAGCCCATATAGGGCTATAGTGAAAAAGGAAATATCCTGCGATGAAATCTGGAAAGAAGCTTTCTGAGAAACTGCTTAGTGTTCTGTTAATTCATCTCACAGAGTTACATCTGTATTTCGTGGATCTCTTTGCTAGCCTTATTTCTGTGGAATCTGAGAACAGATATTTCGGATCTCTTTGAAGACTATAGGGCAAAAGGAAATATCCTCCGATAATAAAGAGAAAGAAGCTTTCTGAGAAACTTCTTTGTGTTCTGTGAAATCATCTCACAGAGTTACAGCTTTCCCCTCTAGAAGACTTTCGCTAAGACAGTTCTTGTGGAATTGGCAAGGTGATATTTGGAAGCCCATAGAGGGCTATGGTGAAAAAGGAAATATCTTCCGATGAAATCTGGAAAAAAGCTTTCTGAGAAACTCCTTAGTGTTCTGTTGATTCATCTCACAGAGTTATATCTGTATTTCGTGGATCTCTTTGCTAGCCTTATTTCTGTGGAATCTGAGAACAGATATTTCCTTTTCCTTTGAAGACTATTGGGCCAAAGGAAATATCCTCCTTTAACAAAGAGAAAGAATCTTTCTGAAAAACGTCTTTGTTTTCTGTGAAATCATCTCACACAGTTACAGCTTTCCCCTCAAGAATCCTTTCGCTAATACAGTTCTTGTGGAATTTGCAAAGTGATATTTGGAAGCCCATAGAGGGCTATGGTAAAAAAGGAAATATCCTCTGATGAAATCTGGAAAGTAGCTTTCTGAGAAACTGCTTAGTGTTCTGTTAATTCATCTCACAGAGTTACATCTGTTTTTCGTGTATCTATCTGCTCTGCCTTTTTTCTGTGGAATCTGACAACAGATATTTCGGATAACTTTGAAGACTATAGGGCCTAAGGAAATATCCTCCGATAACAAAGAGAAAGAAGCTTTCTGAGAGACTTCTTTGTGTTCTGTGAAATCATCTCACAGAGTTACAGCTTTCCCCTCAAGAAACCTTTCGCTAAGACAGTTCTTGTGGAATTGGCAAAGTGATATTTGGAAGCCCAAGGAGGGCTATGGTGAAAAAGAAAATATCCTCCGATGAAATCTGGAAAGAAGCTTTCTGAGAAACTGCTTAGTGTTCTGTTAATTCATCTCACCGAGTTATATCTGTATTTCGTGGATCTCTTTGCTAGCCTTATTTCTGTGGAATCTGAGAACAGATATTTCCTTTCCCTTTGAAGACTGTTGGGCCAAAGGAAATATCCTTCGATAACAAAGAGAAAGATGCTTTCTGAGAAACTTCTTTGTGTTCTGTGAAATCATCTCCCAGAGTTACAGCTTTCCCCTCAAGAAGCCTTTCGCTAAGACAGTTCTTGTGGAATTGGCAAAGTGATATTTGGAAGCCCATATAGGGCTATGGAGAAAAAGGAAATATCCTCCCATGAAATCTGGAAAGAAGCTTTCTGAGAAACTGCTTAGTGTTCTCTTAATTCACCTCACAGAGTTACATCTGTATTTCGTGGATCTCTTTGCTAGCCTTATTTCTGTGGAATCTGAGAACAGATATTTCGGATCCCTTTGAAGACTATAGGGCCAAAGGAAATATCCTCCGATAACAAAGAGAAAGAAGCTTTCTGAGAAACTTCTTTGTGTTCTGTTAAATCATATCACAGAGTTACAGATTTCCCCTCTAGAAGCCTTTCGCTAAGACAGTTCTTTTGGAATTTTCAAAGTGATATTTGGAAGCCCATATAGGGCTATTGTGAAAAAGGAAATATCCTCCGATGAAATCTGGAAAGAAGCTATCTGCGAAACTGCTTAGTGTTCTGTTAATTCATCTCACTGAGTTACATCTGTATTTCGTGGATTTCTTTGCTAGCCTTATTTCTGTGGAATCTGAGAACAGATATTTCCTTTCCCTTTGAAGACTATTGGGCCAAAGGAAATATCCTCCGATAACAAAGAGAAAGAAGCTTTCTGAGAAACTTCTTTGTGTTCTGTGATATCATCTCACAGAGTTACAGCTTTCCCCTCAAGAAGCCTTTCGCTAAGACTGTTCTTGTGGAATTGGCAAAGTGATATTTGGAAGCCCGTAGAGGGCTATGGAGAAAAAGGAAATATCCTCCGATGAAATCTGGAAAGAAGCTTTCTGAGAAACTGCTTAGTGTTCTCTTAATTCACCTCACAGAGTTACATCTGTATTTCGTGGATCTCTTTGCTAGCCTTATTTCTGTGGAATCTGAGAACAGATATTTCGGATCCCTTTGAAGACTATAGGGCCAAAGGAAATATCCTCCGATAACAAAGAGAAGGAAGCTTTCTGAGAAACGTCTTTGTTTTCTGTGAAATCATCTCACAGAGTTACAGCTTTCCCCTCAAGAATCCTTTCGCTAATACAGTTCTTGTGGAATTGGCAAAGTGATATTTGGAAGCCCATAGAGGGCTATGGTAAAAAAGGAAATATCCTCCGATGAAATCTGGAAAGAAGCTTTCTGAGAAACTGCTTAGTGTTCTGTTAATTCATCTCACCGAGTTACATCTGTATTTCGTGGATCTCTTTGCTAGTCTTATTTCTGTGGAATCTGAGAACAGATATTTCGGATCTCTTTGAAGACTATAGGGCCTAAGGAAATAACCTCCGATAATAAAGAGAAAGAAGCTTTCTGAGAAACTTCTTTGTGTTCTGTGAAATCATCTCACAGAGTTACAGCTTTCCCCTCTAGAAGCCTTTCGCTAAGACAGTTCTTGTGGAATTGGCAAGGTGATATTTGGAAGCCCATAGAGGGCTATGGTGAAAAAGGAAATATCCTCCGATGAAATCTGGAAAGAAGCTTTCTGAGAAACTCCTTAGTGTTCTGTTGATTCATCTCACAGAGTTATATCTGTATTTCGTGGATCTCTTTGCTAGCCTTATTTCTGTGGTATCTGAGAACAGATATTTCCTTTCCCTTTGAAGACTGTTGGGCCAAAGGAAATATCGTTCGATAACAAAGAGAAAGATGCTTTCTGAGAAACTTCTTTGTGTTCTGTGAAATCATATCACAGAGTTACAGATTTCCCCTCAAGAAGCCTTTCGCTAAGACAGTTCTTGTGGAATTGGCAAAGTGATATTTGGAAGCCCATAGAGGGCTATAGTGAAAAAGGAAATATCCTGCGATGAAATCTGGAAAGAAGCTTTCTGAGAAACTGCTTAGTGTTCTGTTAATTCATCTCACAGAGTTACATCTGTATTTCGTGGATCTCTTTGCTAGCCTTATTTCTGTGGAATCTGAGAACAGATATTTCGGATCTCTTTGAAGACTATAGGGCAAAAGGAAATATCCTCCGATAATAAAGAGAAAGAAGCTTTCTGAGAAACTTCTTTGTGTTCTGTGAAATCATCTCACAGAGTTACAGCTTTCCCCTCTAGAAGACTTTCGCTAAGACAGTTCTTGTGGAATTGGCAAGGTGATATTTGGAAGCCCATAGAGGGCTATGGTGAAAAAGGAAATATCTTCCGATGAAATCTGGAAAGAAGCTTTCTGAGAAACTCCTTAGTGTTCTGTTGATTCATCTCACAGAGTTATATCTGTATTTCGTGGATCTCTTTGCTAGCCTTATTTCTGTGGAATCTGAGAACAGATATTTCCTTTCCCTTTGAAGACTGTTGGGCCAAAGGAAATATCCTTCGATAACAAAGAGAAAGATGCTTTCTGACAAACTTCTTTGTGTTCTGTGAAATCATCTCAAGGAGTTACAGCTTTCCCCTGAGGAAGCCTTTCGCTAAGACAGTTCTTGTGGATTTGGCAAAGTGATATTTGGAAGCCCTTAGAGGGCTACGGTGAAAAAGGAAATATCCTCCAATGAAATATGGAAAGAAGCTTTCTGAGAAACTGCTTAATGTTCTGTGAATTCATCTCACAGAGTTACATCTGTATTTGGTGGATCTCTTTGCTCGCCTTATTTCTTTGGAATCTGAGAACTGATATTTCCTTTCCCTTTGAAGCCTATTGGGCCAAAGGAAATATCCTCCAATAACAAAGAGAAAGAAGCTTTCTGAGAAACTACTTTGTGTTCTTTGAAATCATCTCACGGAGTTACATCTTTCCCCTCAAGTAGCCTTTCGCTAAGACAGTTCTTGTGGAATTGGGAAAGTGACATTTGGAATCCCTTAGAGGGCTATGGTGACAAAGGAAATACCCTCCGATGAAATCTGGAAAAATCTCTCTGAGAAACTGCTTAGTGTTCTGTTAATTCACCTCACAGAGTTACATCTGTATTTCGTAGATCTCTTTGCTAGCCTTATTTCTGTGGAATCTGAGAACAGATATTTCGTATCCCTTTGAAGACTATAGGGCCAAAGTAAATATCCTCTGATAACAAAGAGAAAGTAGCTTTTTGAGAAACGTCTTTGTTTTCTGTGAAATCATCTCACAGAGTTACAGATTTCCCCTCAAGAATCCTTTCGCTAATACAGTTCTTCTGGAATTTTCAAAGTGATTTTTGGAAGCCCATAGAGGGCTATGGTGAAAAAGGAAGTATCCTCTGATGAAATCTGGAAAGAAGCTTTCTGAGAAACTGCTTAGTGTTCTGTTAATTCATCGCACAGAGTTACATCTGTATTTCGTGGATCTCTTTGCTAGCCTTATTTCTGTGGTATCTGAGAATAGATATTTCCTTTCCCTTTGAAGACTGTTGGGCCAAAGGAAATATCCTTCGATAACAAAGAGAAAGATGCTTTCTGAGAAACTTCTTTGTGTTCTGTGAAATCATATCACAGAGTTACAGATTTCCCCTCAAGAAGCCTTTCGCTAAGACAGTTCTTGTGGAATTGGCAAAGTGATATTTGGAAGCCCATATAGGGCTATAGTGAAAAAGGAAATATCCTCCGATGAAATCTGGAAAGAAGCTTTCTGAGAAACTGCTTAGTGTTCTGTTAATTCATCTCACAGAGTTACATCTGTATTTCGTGGATCTCTTTGCTAGCCTTATTTCTGTGGAATCTGAGAACAGATATTTCGGATCTCTTTGAAGACTATAGGGCAAAAGGAAATATCCTCCGATAATAAAGAGAAAGAAGCTTTCTGAGAAACTTCTTTGTGTTCTGTGAAATCATCTCACAGAGTTACAACTTACCCCTCTAGAAGACTTTCGCTAAGACAGTTCTTGTAGAATTGGCAAGGTGATATTTGGAAGCCCATAGAGGGCTATGGTGAAAAAGGAAATATCCTCCGATGAAATCTGGAAAGAAGCTTTCTGAGAAACTCCTTAGTGTTCTGTTGATTCATCTCACAGAGTTATATCTGTATTTCGTGGATCTCTTTGCTAGCCTTATTTCTGTGGAATCTGAGAACAGATATTTCCTTTCCCTTTGAAGACTGTTGGGCCAAAGGAAATATCCTTCGATAACAAAGAGAAAGATGCTTTCTGAGAAACTTCTTTGTGTTCTGTGAAATCATCTCCCAGAGTTACAGCTTTCCCCTCAAGAAGCCTTTCACTAAGACAGTTCTTGTGGAATTGGCAAAGTGATATTTGGAAGCCCATATAGGGCTATGGAGAAAAAGGAAATATCCTCCCATGAAATCTGGAAAGAAGCTTTCTGAGAAACTGCTTAGTGTTCTCTTAATTCACCTCACAGAGTTACATCTGTATTTCGTGGATCTCTTTGCTAGCCTTATTTCTGTGGAATCTGACAACAGATATTTCGGATCCCTTTGGAAACTATAGGGCCAAAGGAAATATCCTCCGATAACAAAGAGAAAGAAGCTTTCTGAGAATCTTCTTTGTGTTCTGTGAAATCATCTCACAGAGTTACAGCTTTCCCCTCAAGAAGCCTTTCGCTAAGACAGTTCTTGTGGAATTGGCAAAGTGATATTTGGAAGCCCATAGAGGGCTATGGAGAAAAAGGAAATATCCTCCGATGAAATCTGGAAAGAAGCTTTCTGAGAAAATGCTTAGTGTTCTCTTAATTCACCTCACAGAGTTACATCTGTATTTCGTGGATCTCTTTGCTAGCCTTATTTCTGTGGAATCTGAGAACAGATATTTCGGATCCCTTTGAAGACTATAGGGCCAAAGGAAATATCCTCCGATAACAAAGAGAAAGAAGCTTTCTGAGAAACGTCTTTGTTTTCTGTGAAATCATCTCACAGAGTTACAGCTTTCCCCTCAAGAATCCTTTCTCTAACACAGTTCTTGTGGAATTTGCAAAGTGATATTTGGAAGCCCATAGAGGGCTATGGTAAAAAAGGAAATATCCTCCGATGAAATCTGGAAAGAAGCTTTCTGAGAAACTGCTTAGTGTTCTGTTAATTCATCTCACAGAGTTACATCTGTTTTTCGTGTATCTATCTGCTCTGCCTTATTTCTGTGGAATCTGACAACAGATATTTCGGATAACTTTGAAGACTATAGGGCCTAAGGAAATATCCTCCGATAACAAAGAGAAAGAAGCTTTCTGAGAGACTTCTTTGTGTTCTGTGAAATCATCTCACAGAGTTACAGCTTTCCCCTCAAGAAACCTTTCGCTAAGACAGTTCTTGTGGAATTGGCAAAGTGATATTGGGAAGCCCATAGAGGGCTATGGTGAAAAAGAAAATATCCTCCGATGAAATCTGGAAAGAAGCTTTCTGAGAAACTGCTTAGTGTTCTGTTAATTCATCTCACAGTGTTATATCTGTATTTCGTGGATCTCTTTGCTAGCCTTATTTCTGTGGAATCTGAGAACAGATATTTCCTTTCCCTTTGAAGACTGTTTGGCCAATGGAAATATCCTTCTATAACAAAGAGAAAGATGCTTTCTGAGAAACTTCTTTGTGTTCTGTGAAATCATCTCCCAGAGTACAGCTTTCCCCTCAAGAAGCCTTTCGCTAAGACAGTTCTTGTGGAATTGGCAAAGTGATATTTGGAAGCCCATATAGGGCTATGGAGAAAAAGGAAATATCCTCCCATGAAATCTGGAAAGAAGCTTTCTGAGAAACTGCTTAGTGTTCTCTTAATTCACCTCACAGAGTTACATCTGTATTTCGTGGATCTCTTTGCTAGCCTTATTTCTGTGGAATCTGAGAACAGATATTTCGGATCCCTTTGAAGACTATAGGGCCAAAGGAAGTATCCTCCGATAACAAAGAGAAAGAAGCTTTCTGAGAAACTTCTTTGTGTTCTGTGAAATCATATCACAGAGTTACACATTTCCCCTCAAGAAGCCTTTCGCTAAGACAGTTCTTTTGGAATTTTCAAAGTGATATTTGGAAGCCCATATAGGGCTATGGTGAAAAAGGAAATATCCTCCGATGAAATCTGGAAAGAAGCTATCTGCGAAACTGCTTAGTGTTCTGTTAATTCATCTCACTGAGTTACATCTGTATTTCGTGGATTTCTTTGCTAGCCTTATTTCTGTGGAATCTGAGAACAGATATTTCCTTTCCCTTTGAAGACTATTGGGCCAAAGGAAATATCCTCCGATAACAAAGAGAAAGAAGCTTTCTGAGAAACTTCTTTGTGTTCTGTGAAATCATCTCACAGAGTTACAGCTTTTCCCTCAAGAAGCCTTTCGCTAAGACAGTTCTTGTGGAATTGGCAAAGTGATATTTGGAAGCCCATAGAGGGCTATGGTAAAAAAGGAAATATCCTCCGATGAAATCTGGAAAGAAGCTTTCTGAGAAACTGCTTAGGTTTCTGTTAATTCATCTCACCGAGTTACATCTGAATTTCGTGGATCTCTTTGCTAGTCTTATTTCTGTGGAATCTGAGAACAGATATTTCGGATCTCTTTGAAGACTATAGGGCCTAAGGAAATAACCTCCGATAATAAAGAGAAAGAAGCTTTCTGAGAAACTTCTTTGTGTTCTGTGAAATCATCTCACAGAGTTACAGCTTTCCCCTCTAGAAGCCTTTCGCTAAGACAGTTCTTGTGGAATTGGCAAGGTGATATTTGGAAGCCCATAGAGGGCTATGGTGAAAAAGGAAATATCCTCCGATGAAATCTGGAAAGAAGCTTTCTGAGAAACTCCTTAGTGTTCTGTTGATTCATCTCACAGAGTTATATCTGTATTTCGTGGATCTCTTTGCTAGCCTTATTTCTGTGGTATCTGAGAACAGATATTTCCTTTCCCTTTGAAGACTGTTGGGCCAAAGGAAATATCGTTCGATAACAAAGAGAAAGATGCTTTCTGAGAAACTTCTTTGTGTTCTGTGAAATCATATCACAGAGTTACAGATTTCCCCTCAAGAAGCCTTTCGCTAAGACAGTTCTTGTGGAATTGGCAAAGTGATATTTGGAAGCCCATAGAGGGCTATAGTGAAAAAGGAAATATCCTGCGATGAAATCTGGAAAGAAGCTTTCTGAGAAACTGCTTAGTGTTCTGTTAATTCATCTCACAGAGTTACATCTGTATTTCGTGGATCTCTTTGCTAGCCTTATTTCTGTGGAATCTGAGAACAGATATTTCGGATCTCTTTGAAGACTATAGGGCAAAAGGAAATATCCTCCGATAATAAAGAGAAAGAAGCTTTCTGAGAAACTTCTTTGTGTTCTGTGAAATCATCTCACAGAGTTACAGCTTTCCCCTCTAGAAGACTTTCGCTAAGACAGTTCTTGTGGAATTGGCAAGGTGATATTTGGAAGCCCATAGAGGGCTATGGTGAAAAAGGAAATATCTTCCGATGAAATCTGGAAAGAAGCTTTCTGAGAAACTCCTTAGTGTTCTGTTGATTCATCTCACAGAGTTATATCTGTATTTCGTGGATCTCTTTGCTAGCCTTATTTCTGTGGAATCTGAGAACAGATATTTCCTTTCCCTTTGAAGACTGTTGGGCCAAAGGAAATATCCTTCGATAACAAAGAGAAAGATGCTTTCTGACAAACTTCTTTGTGTTCTGTGAAATCATCTCAAGGAGTTACAGCTTTCCCCTGAGGAAGCCTTTCGCTAAGACAGTTCTTGTGGATTTGGCAAAGTGATATTTGGAAGCCCTTAGAGGGCTACGGTGAAAAAGGAAATATCCTCCAATGAAATATGGAAAGAAGCTTTCTGAGAAACTGCTTAATGTTCTGTGAATTCATCTCACAGAGTTACATCTGTATTTGGTGGATCTCTTTGCTCGCCTTATTTCTTTGGAATCTGAGAACTGATATTTCCTTTCCCTTTGAAGCCTATTGGGCCAAAGGAAATATCCTCCAATAACAAAGAGAAAGAAGCTTTCTGAGAAACTACTTTGTGTTCTTTGAAATCATCTCACGGAGTTACATCTTTCCCCTCAAGTAGCCTTTCGCTAAGACAGTTCTTGTGGAATTGGGAAAGTGACATTTGGAATCCCTTAGAGGGCTATGGTGACAAAGGAAATACCCTCCGATGAAATCTGGAAAAATCTCTCTGAGAAACTGCTTAGTGTTCTGTTAATTCACCTCACAGAGTTACATCTGTATTTCGTGGATCTCTTTGCTAGCCTTATTTCTGTGGAATCTGAGAACAGATATTTCGTATCCCTTTGAAGACTATAGGGCCAAAGTAAATATCCTCTGATAACAAAGAGAAAGTAGCTTTTTGAGAAACGTCTTTGTTTTCTGTGAAATCATCTCACAGAGTTACAGATTTCCCCTCAAGAATCCTTTCGCTAATACAGTTCTTCTGGAATTTTCAAAGTGATTTTTGGAAGCCCATAGAGGGCTATGGTGAAAAAGGAAGTATCCTCTGATGAAATCTGGAAAGAAGCTTTCTGAGAAACTGCTTAGTGTTCTGTTAATTCATCGCACAGAGTTACATCTGTATTTCGTGGATCTCTTTGCTAGCCTTATTTCTGTGGTATCTGAGAATAGATATTTCCTTTCCCTTTGAAGACTGTTGGGCCAAAGGAAATATCCTTCGATAACAAAGAGAAAGATGCTTTCTGAGAAACTTCTTTGTGTTCTGTGAAATCATATCACAGAGTTACAGATTTCCCCTCAAGAAGCCTTTCGCTAAGACAGTTCTTGTGGAATTGGCAAAGTGATATTTGGAAGCCCATATAGGGCTATAGTGAAAAAGGAAATATCCTCCGATGAAATCTGGAAAGAAGCTTTCTGAGAAACTGCTTAGTGTTCTGTTAATTCATCTCACAGAGTTACATCTGTATTTCGTGGATCTCTTTGCTAGCCTTATTTCTGTGGAATCTGAGAACAGATATTTCGGATCTCTTTGAAGACTATAGGGCAAAAGGAAATATCCTCCGATAATAAAGAGAAAGAAGCTTTCTGAGAAACTTCTTTGTGTTCTGTGAAATCATCTCACAGAGTTACAACTTACCCCTCTAGAAGACTTTCGCTAAGACAGTTCTTGTAGAATTGGCAAGGTGATATTTGGAAGCCCATAGAGGGCTATGGTGAAAAAGGAAATATCCTCCGATGAAATCTGGAAAGAAGCTTTCTGAGAAACTCCTTAGTGTTCTGTTGATTCATCTCACAGAGTTATATCTGTATTTCGTGGATCTCTTTGCTAGCCTTATTTCTGTGGAATCTGAGAACAGATATTTCCTTTCCCTTTGAAGACTGTTGGGCCAAAGGAAATATCCTTCGATAACAAAGAGAAAGATGCTTTCTGAGAAACTTCTTTGTGTTCTGTGAAATCATCTCCCAGAGTTACAGCTTTCCCCTCAAGAAGCCTTTCACTAAGACAGTTCTTGTGGAATTGGCAAAGTGATATTTGGAAGCCCATATAGGGCTATGGAGAAAAAGGAAATATCCTCCCATGAAATCTGGAAAGAAGCTTTCTGAGAAACTGCTTAGTGTTCTCTTAATTCACCTCACAGAGTTACATCTGTATTTCGTGGATCTCTTTGCTAGCCTTATTTCTGTGGAATCTGACAACAGATATTTCGGATCCCTTTGGAAACTATAGGGCCAAAGGAAATATCCTCCGATAACAAAGAGAAAGAAGCTTTCTGAGAATCTTCTTTGTGTTCTGTGAAATCATCTCACAGAGTTACAGCTTTCCCCTCAAGAAGCCTTTCGCTAAGACAGTTCTTGTGGAATTGGCAAAGTGATATTTGGAAGCCCATAGAGGGCTATGGAGAAAAAGGAAATATCCTCCGATGAAATCTGGAAAGAAGCTTTCTGAGAAAATGCTTAGTGTTCTCTTAATTCACCTCACAGAGTTACATCTGTATTTCGTGGATCTCTTTGCTAGCCTTATTTCTGTGGAATCTGAGAACAGATATTTCGGATCCCTTTGAAGACTATAGGGCCAAAGGAAATATCCTCCGATAACAAAGAGAAAGAAGCTTTCTGAGAAACGTCTTTGTTTTCTGTGAAATCATCTCACAGAGTTACAGCTTTCCCCTCAAGAATCCTTTCTCTAACACAGTTCTTGTGGAATTTGCAAAGTGATATTTGGAAGCCCATAGAGGGCTATGGTAAAAAAGGAAATATCCTCCGATGAAATCTGGAAAGAAGCTTTCTGAGAAACTGCTTAGTGTTCTGTTAATTCATCTCACAGAGTTACATCTGTTTTTCGTGTATCTATCTGCTCTGCCTTATTTCTGTGGAATCTGACAACAGATATTTCGGATAACTTTGAAGACTATAGGGCCTAAGGAAATATCCTCCGATAACAAAGAGAAAGAAGCTTTCTGAGAGACTTCTTTGTGTTCTGTGAAATCATCTCACAGAGTTACAGCTTTCCCCTCAAGAAACCTTTCGCTAAGACAGTTCTTGTGGAATTGGCAAAGTGATATTGGGAAGCCCATAGAGGGCTATGGTGAAAAAGAAAATATCCTCCGATGAAATCTGGAAAGAAGCTTTCTGAGAAACTGCTTAGTGTTCTGTTAATTCATCTCACAGTGTTATATCTGTATTTCGTGGATCTCTTTGCTAGCCTTATTTCTGTGGAATCTGAGAACAGATATTTCCTTTCCCTTTGAAGACTGTTTGGCCAATGGAAATATCCTTCTATAACAAAGAGAAAGATGCTTTCTGAGAAACTTCTTTGTGTTCTGTGAAATCATCTCCCAGAGTTACAGCTTTCCCCTCAAGAAGCCTTTCGCTAAGACAGTTCTTGTGGAATTGGCAAAGTGATATTTGGAAGCCCATATAGGGCTATGGAGAAAAAGGAAATATCCTCCCATGAAATCTGGAAAGAAGCTTTCTGAGAAACTGCTTAGTGTTCTCTTAATTCACCTCACAGAGTTACATCTGTATTTCGTGGATCTCTTTGCTAGCCTTATTTCTGTGGAATCTGAGAACAGATATTTCGGATCCCTTTGAAGACTATAGGGCCAAAGGAAGTATCCTCCGATAACAAAGAGAAAGAAGCTTTCTGAGAAACTTCTTTGTGTTCTGTGAAATCATATCACAGAGTTACACATTTCCCCTCAAGAAGCCTTTCGCTAAGACAGTTCTTTTGGAATTTTCAAAGTGATATTTGGAAGCCCATATAGGGCTATGGTGAAAAAGGAAATATCCTCCGATGAAATCTGGAAAGAAGCTATCTGCGAAACTGCTTAGTGTTCTGTTAATTCATCTCACTGAGTTACATCTGTATTTCGTGGATTTCTTTGCTAGCCTTATTTCTGTGGAATCTGAGAACAGATATTTCCTTTCCCTTTGAAGACTATTGGGCCAAAGGAAATATCCTCCGATAACAAAGAGAAAGAAGCTTTCTGAGAAACTTCTTTGTGTTCTGTGAAATCATCTCACAGAGTTACAGCTTTCCCCTCAAGAAGCCTTTCGCTAAGACAGTTCTTGTGGAATTGGCAAAGTGATATTTGGAAGCCCATAGAGGGCTATGGTAAAAAAGGAAATATCCTCCGATGAAATCTGGAAAGAAGCTTTCTGAGAAACTGCTTAGTGTTCTGTTAATTCATCTCACCGAGTTACATCTGTATTTCGTGGATCTCTTTGCTAGCCTTATTTCTGTGGAATCTGAGAACAGATATTTCGGATCTCTTTGAAGACTATAGGGCAAAAGGAAATATCCTCCGATAATAAAGAGAAAGAAACTTTCTGAGAAACTTCTTTGTGTTCTGTGAAATCATCTCACAGAGTTACAGCTTTCCCCTCTAGAAGCCTTTCGCTAAGACAGTTCTTGTGGAATTGGCAAGGTGATATTTGGAAGCCCATAGAGGGCTATGGTGAAAAAGGAAATATCCTCCGATGAAATCTGGAAAGAAGCTTTCTGAGAAACTCCTTAGTGTTCTGTTGATTCATCTCACAGAGTTATATCTGTATTTCGTGGATCTCTTTGCTAGCCTTATTTCTGTGGAATCTGAGAACAGATATTTCCTTTCCCTTTGAAGACTGTTGGGCCAAAGGAAATATCCTTCGATAAAAAAGAGAAAGATGCTTTCTGAGAAACTTCTTTGTGTTCTGTGAAATCATATCACAGAGTTACAGATTTCCCCTCAAGAAGCCTTTCGCTAAGACAGTTCTTGTGGAATTGGCAAAGTGATATTTGGAAGCCCATATAGGGGTATAGTGAAAAAGGAAATATCCTCCGATGAAATCTGGAAAGAAGCTATCTGCGAAACTGCTTAGTGTTCTGTTAATTCATCTCTCTGAGTTACATCTGTATTTCGTGGATTTCTTTGCTAGCCTTATTTCTGTGGAATCTGAGAACAGATATTTCCTTTCCCTTTGAAAACTATTGGGCCAAAGGAAATATCCTCCGATAACAAAGAGAAAGAAGCTTTCTGAGAAACTTCTTTGTGTTCTGTGAAATCATCTCACAGAGTTACAGCTTTCCCCTCAAGAAGCCTTTCGCTAAGACAGTTCTTGTGGATTTGGCAAAGTGATTTATGGAAGCCCATAGAGGGCTACGGTGAAAAAGGAAATATCCTCCGATGAAATCTGGAAAGAAGCTTTCTGAGAAACTGCTTAGTGTTCTGTTAATTCATCTCCCAGAGTTACATCTGTTTTTCATGGATCCATATGCTAGCCTTATTTCTGTGGAATCTGACAACAGATATTTCGGATCCCTTTGAAAACTATAGGGCCAAAGGAAATATCCTCCGATTAGAAAGAGAAAGAAGCTTTCTGAGAATCTTCTTTGTGTTCTGTGAAATCATCTCACAGAGTTACAGATTTCCCCTCAAGAAGCCTTTCGCTAAGACAGTTCTTGTGGAATTGGCAAAGTGATATTTGGAAGCCTTATAGGGCTATGGAGAAAAAGGAAATATCCTCCCATGAAATCTGGAAAGAAGCTTTCTGAGAAACTGCTTAGTGTTCTCTTAATTCACCTGACAGAGTTACATCTGTATTTCGTGGATCTCTTTGCTAGCCTTATTTCTGTGGAATCTGAGAACAGATATTTCGGATCCCTTTGAAGACTATAGGGCCAAAGGAAATATCCTCCGATAACAAAGAGAAAGAAGCTTTCTGAGAAACTTCTTTGTGTTCTGTGAAATCATATCACAGAGTTACATATTTCCCCTCAAGAAGCCTTTCGCTAAGACAGTTCTTGTGAAATTTTCAAAGTGATATTTGGAAGCCCATATAGGGCTACGGTGAAAAAGGAAATATCCTCCGATGAAATCTGGAAAGAAGCTATCTGCGAAACTGCTTAGTGTTCTGTTAATTCATCTCACTGAGTTACATCTGTATTTCGTGGATTTCTTTGCTAGCCTTATTTCTGTGGAATCTGAGAACAGATATTTCCTTTCCCTTTGAAGACTATTGGGGCAAAGGAAATATCCTCCGATAACAAAGAGAAAGAAGCTTTCTGAGAAACTTCTTTGTGTTCTGTGAAATCATCTCACAGAGTTACAGCTTTCCCCTCAAGAAGCCTTTCGCTAAGTCAGTTCTTGTGGAATTGGCATATTGATATTTGGAAGCCCGTAGAGGGCTATGGAGAAAAAGGAAATATCCTCCGATGAAATCTGGAAAGAAGCTTTCTGAGAAACTGCTTAGTGTTCTCTTAATTCACCTCACAGAGTTACATCTGTATTTCGTGGATCTCTTTGCTAGCCTTATTTCTGTGGAATCTGAGAACAGATATTTCGGATCCCTTTGAAGACTATAGGGCCAAAGGAAATATCCTCCGATAACAAAGAGAAAGAAGCTTTCTGAGAAACTTCTTTGTGTTCTGTGAAATCATCTCACAGAGTTACAGCTTTCCCCTCAAGAAGCCTTTCGCTAAGACAGTTCTTGTGGAATTGGCAAAGTGATATTGGGAAGCCCATGGAGGGCTATGGTGAAAAAGGAAATATCCTCCAATGAAATCTGGAAAGAAGCTTTCTGAGAAACTGCTTAGTGTTCTGTTAATTCATCGCACAGAGTTACATCTGTATTTCGTGGATCTCTTTGATAGCCTTATTTCTGTGGAATCTGACAACAGATATTTCGGATGCCTTTGAAGACTATAGGGCCAAAGGAAATACGTCCGTTAAGAAAGAGAAAAAAGCTTTCTGAGAAACTTCTTTGTGTTCTGTGAAATCATATTACAGAGTTACAGCTTTCCCCTCAAGAAGCCTTTCGCTAAGACAGTTCTTGTGGAATTGGCAAAGTGATATTTGTAAGGCCATATAGGGATATGGTGAAAAAGGAAATATCCTCCGATGAAATCTGGAAAGAAGCTTTCTGCGAAACTGCTTAGTGTTCTGTTAATTCATCTCACAGAGTTACATCTGTATTTCGTGTATTTCTTTGCTAGCCTTATTTCTGTGGAATCTGAGAACAGATGTTTCCTTTTCCTTTGAAGACTATTGGGCCAAAGGAAATATCCTCCTATAACAAAGAGAAAGAATCTTTCTGAAAAACGTCTTTGTTTTCTGTGAAATCATCTCACAGAGTTACAGCTTTCCCCTCAAGAATCCTTTCGCTAATACAGTTCTTGTGGATTTGGCAAAGTGATTTATGGAAGCCCATAGAGGGCTATGGTGAAAAAGGAAATATCCTCCGATGAAATCTGGAAAGAAGAATTCTGAGAAACTGCTTAGTGTTCTGGTAATTCATCTCCCAGAGTTACATCTGTTTTTCATGGATCTATATGCTAGCCTTATTTCTGTGGAATCTGACAACAGATATTTCGGATCCCTTTGAAAACTATAGGGCCAAAGGAAATATCCTCCGATAACAAAGAGAAAGAAGCTTTCTGAGAATCTTCTTTGTGTTCTGTGAAATCATCTCACAGAGTTACAGCTTTCCCCTCAAGAAGCCTTTCGCTAAGACAGTTCTTGTGGAATTGTCAAAGTGATATTTGGAAGCCCATAGAGGGCTATGGAGAAAAAGGAAATATCCTCCGATGAAATCTGGAAAGAAGCTTTCTGAGAAACTGCTTAGTGTTCTCTTAATTCACCTCACAGAGTTACATCTGTATTTCGTGGATCTCTTTGCTAGCCTTATTTCTGTGGAATCTGAGAACAGATATTTCGGATCCCTTTGAAGACAATAGGGCCAAAGGAAATATCCTCCGATAACAAAGAGAAAGAAGCTTTCTGAGAAACGTCTTTGTTTTCTGTGAAATCATCTCACAGAGTTATAGCTTTCCCCTCAAGAATCCTTTCGCTAATACAGTTCTTGTGGAATTTGCAAAGTGATATTTGGAAGCCCATAGAGGGCTATGGTAAAAAAGGAAATATCCTCCGATGAAATCTGGAAAGAAGCTTTCTGAGAAACTGCTTAGTGTTCTGTTAATTCATCTCACAGAGTTACATCTGTTTTTCGTGTATCTACCTGCTCTGCCTTATTTCTGTGGAATCTGACAACAGATATTTCGGATAACTTTGAAGACTATAGGGCCTAAGGAAATATCCTCCGATAACAAAGAGAAAGAAGCTTTCTGAGAGACTTCTTTGTGTTCTGTGAAATCATCTCACAGAGTTACAGCTTTCCCCTCAAGCAACCTTTCGCTAAGACAGTTCTTGTGGAATTGGCAAAGTGATATTGGGAAGCCCATAGAGGGCTATGGTGAAAAAGAAAATATCCTCCGATGAAATCTGGAAAGAAGCTTTCTGAGAAATTGCTTAGTGTTCTGTTAATTCATCGCAAAGAGTTACATCTGTATTTCGTGGATCTCTTTGCTAGCCTTATTTCTGTGGAATCTGAGAACAGATATTTCCTTTCCCTTTGAAGACTATTGGGCCAAAGGAAATATCCGCCGATAACAAAGAGAAAGAAGCTTTCTGAAAAACTTCTTTGTGTTCTGTGAAATCATCTCACAGAGTTACAGCTTTCCCCTCAAGAAGGCTTTCGCTAAGACAGTTCTTGTGGAATTGGCAAGGTGATATTTGGAAGCCCATAGAGGGCTATGGAGAAAAAGGAAATATCCTCCGATGAAATCTGGAAAGAAGCTTTCTGAGAAACTGCTAGTGTTCTCTTAATTCACCTCACAGAGTTACATCTGTATTTCGTGGATCTCTTTGCTAGCCTTATTTCTGTGGAATCTGAGAACACATATTTGGGATCCCTTTGAAGAGTATACGGCCAAAGGAAATATCCTCCGATAACAAAGAGAAAGAATCTTTCTGAGAAACGTCTTTGTTTTCTGTGAAATCATCTCACAGAGTTACAGCTATCCCCTCAAGAATCCTTTCGCTAATACAGTTCTTGTGGAATTTGCAAAGTGATATTTGGAAGCCCATAGAGGGCTATGGTGAAAAAGGAAATATCCTCTGATGAAATCTGGAAATAAGCTTTTTGAGAAACTGCTTAGTGTTCTGTTAATTCATCTACCAGAGTTACATCTGTTTTTCGTGGAGCTATCTGCTAGCCTGATTTCTCTGGAATCTGACAACACATATTTCGGATCCCTTTGAAGACTCTAGGGCCAAAGGAAATATCCTCCGATAACAAAGAGAAAGAAGCTTTCTGAGAAACTTCTTTGTGTTCTGTGAAATCATCTCACAGAGATGCAGCTTTGCCCTCAAGAAGCCTTTCGCTAAGACAGTTCTTGTGGAATTGGCAAAGTGATATTTGGAAGCCCATAGAGGGCTATGGTGAAAAAGGAAATATCCTCCGATGAAATCTGGAAAGAAGCTTTCTGAGAAACTGCTTAGTGTTCTGTTAATTCATCTCACCGAGGTACATCTGTATTTCGTCAATCTCTTTGCTAGCCTTATTGCTGTGGAATCTGAAAACAGATATTTCGGATCTCTTTGAAGACTATAGGGCAAAAGGAAATATCCTCCGATAACAAAGAGAAAGAAGCATTCTGAGAAACTTCTTTGCATTCTGTGAAATCATCTCACAGAGTTACAGCTTTCCCCTCAAGAAGCCTTTCGCTAAGACAGTTCTTGTGTAATTGGCAAAGTGTTATTTGGAAGCCCATAGAGGGCTATGGTGAAAAAGGAAATATCCTCCGATGAAATCTGGAAAGAATCTTTCTGAGAAACTCCTTAGTGTTCTGCTGATTCATCTCACAGAGTTACATCTGTATTTCGTGGATCTCTTTGCTGGCCTTATTTCTGTGGAATCTGAGAACAGATATTTCCTTTCCCTTTGAAGACTATTGGGCCAAAGGAAATATCCTTCGATAACAAAGAGAAAGAAGCTTTCTGAGAAGCTTCTTTGTGTTCTGTGAAATCATTTCACAGAGTTACAGCTTTCCCCTCAAGAAGCCTTTCGCTAAGACAGTTCTTGTGGAATTGGCAAAGCGGTATTTGGAAGCCCATAGAGGACTATGGAGAAAAAGGAAATATCCTCCGATGAAATCTGGAAAGAAGCTTTCTGAGAAACTGCTTAGTGTTCTCTTAATTCACGTCACAGTGTTACATCTGTATTTCGTGGATCTCTTCGCTAGCCTTATTTCTGTGGAATCTGAAAACAGATATTTCGGATCCCTTTGAAGACTATAGGGCCAAAGGAAATATCCTCCGATAACAAAGAGAAGGAAGCTTTCTGAGAAACGTCGTGGTTTTCTGTGAAAATATCTCACAGAGTTACTGATTTCCCCTCAAGAATCCTTTCGCTAATACAGTTCTTGTGGAATTTGCAAAGTGATATTTGGAAGCCCATAGAGGGCTATGGTGAAAAAGGAAATATCCTCCGATGAAATCTGGAAAGAAGCTTTGTGAGAAACTGCCTAGTGTTCTGTTAATTCATCTCACAGAGTTACATCTGTATTTCGTGGATCTTTCTTCTCGCCTTATTTCTGTGGAATCTGACAACAGATATTTCGGATCCCTTTGAAG
Organism: Macaca nemestrina; assembly: GCF_043159975.1. Taxonomy (NCBI): domain Eukaryota; kingdom Metazoa; phylum Chordata; class Mammalia; order Primates; family Cercopithecidae; genus Macaca; species Macaca nemestrina. The sequence goes on along the minus strand of NC_092141.1, from coordinate 25,663,673 downwards.
ACTATAGGGCCAAAGGAAATATCCTCCGATAACAAAGACAAGGAAACTTTCTGAGAAACTTCTTTGTGTTCTGTGAAATCATCTCACAGAGTTAGAGCTTTCCCCTCAAGAAGCCTTTCGCTAAGACAGTTCTTGTGGAAAGGGCAAAGTGATATTTGGAAGCCCATAGAGGGCTATGGTGAAAAAGGAAATATCCTCCGATGAAATCTGGAAAGAAGCTTTCTGAGAAACTGCTTAGTGTTCTGTTAATTCATCACACAGAGTTACATCTGTATTTCGTGGATCTCTTTGCTAGCTTTATTTCTGTGGAATCTGAGAACAGATATTTCGGATCCCTTTGAAGACTTTAGGGCCAAAGGAAAAATCCTCCGATAACAAAGAGAAAGAAGCTTTCTGAGAAACTTCTTTGTGTTCTTTGAAATCATCTCACAGAGTTACAGCTTTCCCCTCAAGAAGCCTTTCGCTAAGATAGTTCTTGTGGAATTGGCAAAGTGTTATTTGGAAGCCCACAGAAGGCTATGGTGAAAAAGGAAGTATCCTCCGATGAAATCTGGAAAGAAGCTTTCTGAGAAACTGCTTAGTATTCTGTTAATTCACCTCACAGAGTTACATCTGTATTTCGTGGATCTCTTTGCAAGCCTTATTTCTTTGGAATCTGACAACAGATATTTCAGATCCCTTTGAAGAGTATACGGCCAAAGGAAATATCCTACGATAACAAAGAGAAAGAAGCTTTCTGAGAAATTTCTTTCTGTTCTGTGAAATCATCTCACAGAGTTACAGCTTTCGCTCAAGAAGTCTTAGGCTAAGACAGTTCTTGTGGAATTGGCAAAGTGATATTTGGAAGCCCATAGAGGGCTATGGTGAAAAACAAAATATCCTCCGATGAATTCTGGAAAGTAGCTTTCTGAGAAACTGCTTAGTGTTCTGTTAATTAATCTCACAGTGTTACATCTGTATTTCGTGGATCTCTTTGCTAGCCTTATTTCTGTGGAATCTGACAACAGATATTTCCTTTCCCTTTGAAGACTATAGGGCCAAAGGAAATATCCTCCGATAACAAAGAGAAAGAAGCTTTCTCAGAAACTTGTGTTCTGTGAAATGATCTCAAAGAGTTACAGCTTTCCCCTCAAGAAGCCTTTCGCTAAGACAGTTCTTGTGGAATTGGCAAAGTGATATTTGGAAGCCCATAGAGGGCTTTGGTGACAAAGGAAATATCCTCCGATGAAATCTGGAAAGAAGCTTTCTGAGAAACTGCTTAGTGTTCTGTTAATTCATCTCACAGAGTTACATATGTATTTCGTGGATCTCGTTGCTAGCCTTATTTATGAGGAATCTGAGATCAGATATTTCGGATCCCTTTTAAGACTACAGGGCCAAAGGAAATAACCTTCCATAACAAAAAGAAAGAAGCTTTCTGAGAAACTTCTTTGTATTCTGTGCTATCATCTCACAGAGTTACAGCTTTCCCTTCAGGAAGCCTTTCGCTCAGACAGTTTTGTGGAATTGGCAAAGTGATATTTGGAAGCCCAAAAAGGGCTCTGGTGAAAAAGGAAATATCCTCCGATGAAATCTGGAAAGAAGCGTTATGAGACACTGCTTTGTGTTCTGTTAATTCATCTCACAGAGTTACATCTGTATTTCGTGGATCTCTTTGCTTGCCTTATTTCTGTGGTTTCGGAGAACAAGGATTGCGGATCCCTTTGAAGACTACAAGGCCAAAGGAAATATCCTTCGATAACAAAGAGAAAGAAGCTTTCTGAGAAACTTCTTTGTGTTCTGTGAAACCATCTCACAGAGTTACTGTTTTCCCATTAAGAAACCTTTCGCTAAGACAGTTCTTGCGGAATTGGCAAAGTGATATTTGGAAGCCCTTAGAGGGCTATGGTGAAAAAGGAAATATCCTCCGATGAAATCTGGAAAGAAGCTTTCTGAGAAACTGCTTAGGGTTCTGTTAATTCATCTCACAGAGTTACATCTGTATTTTATAGATCTCTTTTCTAGCCTTATTTCAGTGGAATCTGACAACAGATATTTCGGATCCCTTTGAAGACTATGGGGCCTAAGGAAATATCCTCCGATAACAAAGAGAAAGAAGCTTTCTGAGAAACTTCTTTGTGTTCTGTGAAATCATCTCACAGAGTTACAGCTTTCCCCTCAAGAAAACTTTCGCTAAGACAGTTCTTGTGGAATTGGCAAAGTGATATTGGGAAGCCCTAAAGGTCTATAGTGAAAAAGGAAATATCCTCCGATGAAATCTGGGAAGAAGCTTTCTGAGAAACTGCTTAGTGTTCTGTTAATTCATCGCACAGAGTTACATCTGTATTTCGTGGATCTCTTTGCTAGCCTTATTTCTGTGGAATCTGAGAACAGATATTTCGGATCCCTTTGAAGACTATAGGGCCAAAGGAAATACGTCCGTTAAGAAAGAGAAAGAAGCTTTCTGAGAAACTTCTTTGTGTTCTGTGAAATCATCTCACAGAGTTACAGCTTTCCCTTCAAGAAGCCTTTCGCTAAGACAGTTCTTGTGGAATTGGCAAAGTGATATTTGGAAGCCCTTAGAGGGCTATGGTGAAAAAGGAAATATCCTCCGATGAAATCTGGAAAGAAGCTTTCTGCGAAACTGCTTAGTGTTCTGTTAATTCATCTCACAGAGTTACATCTGTATTTCGTGGATTTCTTTGCTAGCCTTATTTCTGTGGAATCTGAGAACAGATATTTCCTTTCCCTTTGAAGACTATTGGGCCAAAGGAAATATCCTCCAATAACAAAGAGAAAGAAGCTTTCTGAGAAACGTCTTTGTGTTCTGTGAAATCATCTCACAGAGTTACAGCTTTCCCCTTAAGAAGCCTTTCGCTAAGACAGTTCTTGTGGACTTGGCAAAGTCATATTTGGAAGCCCATACAGGGCTATGGTTAAAAAGGAAATATCCTCCGATCAAATCTGGAAAGAAGATTTCTGAGAGAATGCTTAGTGTTCTTTTAATTCATCTTACAGAGTTACATCTGTATTTCTTGGATCTCTTTGCTAGAGTTATTTCTGTGGAATCTGAGAACAGATATTTCGTATCTCTTTGAAGACTATAGGGCCAAAGGAAATATCCTCCGATAACAAAGAGGAAGAAGCTTTCTGAGAAACTACTTTGTGTTCTGTGAAATCATCTCACAGAGTTACAGCTTTCCCCTCAAGAAGCCTTTCGCTAAGATAGTTCTTGTGGAATTGGCAAAGGGATATTTGGAAGCCCATAGAGGGCTATGGTGAAAAAGGAAATATCCTCCGATGAAATCTGGAAAGAAGCTTTCTGAGAAACTGCTTAGTGTTCTGTTAATTTATCTCACCGAGTTACATCTGTATTTCGTGGATCTCTTTGCTAGCCTTATTTCTGTGGAATCTGAGCACAGATATTTCGGATCTCTTTGAAGACAATAGGGCAAAAGGAAATATCCTCCGATAACAAAGAGAAAGAAGCTTTCTGAGAAACTTATTTGGGTTCCGTGAAATCATCTCACCGAATTACAGCTTTCCCCTCAAGAAGCCTTTCGCTAAGACAGTTCCTGTGGTATTGACAAAGTGATATTTGGAAGCCCATAGAGGCCTATGGTTAAAAAGGAAATATCCTCCGATGAAATCTGGAAAGAAGCTTTCTGAGAAACTCCTTAGTGTTCTGTTGATTCATCTCACAGAGTTACATCTGTATTTCGTGGATCTCTTTACTAGCCTTATTTCTGTGGAATCTGAGAACAGATATTTCCTTTCCCTTTGAAGACTATTGGGCCAAAGGAAATATCCGCCGATAACAAAGAGAAAGAAGCTTTCTGAGAAACTTCTTTGTGTTCTGTGAAATCATCTCACAGAGTTACAGCTTTCCCCTCAAGAAGCCTTTCGCTAAGACAGTTCTTGTGGAATTGGCAAGGTGATATTTGGAAGCCCATAGAGGGCTATGGAGAAAAAGGAAATATCCTCCGATGAAATCTGGAAAGAAGCTTTCTGAGAAACTGCTAGTGTTCTCTTAATTCACCTCACAGAGTTACATCTGTATTTCGTGGATCTCTTTGCTAGCCTTATTTCTGTGGAATCTGAGAACAGATATTTCGGATCCCTTTGAAGACTATACGGCCAAAGGAAATATCCTCCGATAACAAAGAGAAAGAATCTTTCTGAGAAACGTCTTTGTTTTCTGTGAAATCATCTCACAGAGTTACAGCTATCCCCTCAAGAATCCTTTCGCTAATACAGTTCTTGTGGAATTTGCAAAGTGATATTTGGAAGCCCATAGAGGGCTATGGTGAAAAAGGAAATATCCTCTGATGAAATCTGGAAATAAGCTTTTTGAGAAACTGCTTAGTGTTCTGTTATTTCATCTACCAGAGTTACATCTGTTTTTCGTGGAGCTATCTGCTAGCCTGATTTCTGTGGAATCTGACAACACATATTTCGGATCCCTTTGAAGACTCTAGGGCCAAAGGAAATATCCTCCGATAACAAAGAGAAAGAAGCTTTCTGAGAAACTTCTTTGTGTTCTGTGAAATCATCTCACAGAGATGCAGCTTTGCCCGCAAGAAGCCTTTCGCTAAGACAGTTCTTGTGGAATTGGCAAAGTGATATTTGGAAGCCCATAGAGGGCTACGGTGAAAAAGGAAATATCCTCCGATGAAATCTGGAAAGAAGCTTTCTGAGAAACTGCTTAGTGTTCTGTTAATTCATCTCACCGAGGTACATCTGTATTTCGTCAATCTCTTTGCTAGCCTTATTGCTGTGGAATCTGAAAACAGATATTTCGGATCTCTTTGAAGACTATAGGGCAAAAGGAAATATCCTCTGATAACAAAGAGAAAGAAGCATTCTGAGAAACTTCTTTGCATTCTGTGAAATCATCTCACAGAGTTACAGCTTTCCCCTCAAGAAGCCTTTCGCTAAGACAGTTCTTGTGGAATTGGCAAAGTGTTATTTGGAAGCCCATAGAGGGCTACGGTGAAAAAGGAAATATCCTCCGATGAAATCTGGAAAGAATCTTTCTGAGAAACTCCTTAGTGTTCTGCTGATTCATCTCACAGAGTTATATCTGTATTTCGTGGATCTCTTTGCTGGCCTTATTTCTGTGGAATCTGAGAACAGATATTTCCTTTCCCTTTGAAGACTATTGGGCCAAAGGAAATATCCTTCGATATCAAAGAGAAAGAAGCTTTCTGAGAAGCTTCTTTGTGTTCTGTGAAATCATTTCACAGAGTTACAGCTTTCCCCTCAAGAAGCCTTTCGCTAAGACAGTTCTTGTGGAATTGGCAAAGCGGTATTTGGAAGCCCATAGAGGACTATGGAGAAAAAGGAAATATCCTCCGATGAAATCTGGAAAGAAGCTTTCTGAGAAACTGCTTAGTGTTCTCTTAATTCACGTCACAGTGTTACATCTGTATTTCGTGGATCTCTTCGCTAGCCTTATTTCTGTGGAATCTGAAAACAGATATTTCGGATCCCTTTGAAGACTATAGGGCCAAAGGAAATATCCTCCGATAACAAAGAGAAGGAAGCTTTCTGAGAAACGTCGTGGTTTTCTGTGAAAATATCTCACAGAGTTACTGATTTCCCCTCAAGAATCCTTTCGCTAATACAGTTCTTGTGGAATTTGCAAAGTGATATTTGGAAGCCCATAGAGGGCTATGGTGAAAAAGGAAATATCCTCCGATGAAATCTGGAAAGAAGCTTTGTGAGAAACTGCCTAGTGTTCTGTTAATTCATCTCACAGAGTTACATCTGTATTTCGTGGATCTTTCTTCTCGCCTTATTTCTGTGGAATCTGACAACAGATATTTCGGATCCCTTTGAAGACTATAGGGCCAAAGGAAATATCCTCCGATAACAAAGACAAGGAAACTTTCTGAGAAACTTCTTTGTGTTCTGTGAAATCATCTCACAGAGTTACAGCTTTCCCCTCAAGAAGCCTTTCGCTAAGACAGTTCTTGTGGAAAGGGCAAAGTGATATTTGGAAGCCCATAGAGGGCTATGGTGAAAAAGGAAATATCCTCCGATGAAATCTGGAAAGAAGCTTTCTGAGAAACTGCTTAGTGTTCTGTTAATTCATCACACAGAGTTACATCTGTATTTCGTGGATCTCTTTGCTAGCCTTATTTCTGTGGAATCTGAGAACAGATATTTCGGATCCCTTTGAAGACTTTAGGGCCAAAGGAAAAATCCTCCGATAACAAAGAGAAAGAAGCTTTCTGAGAAACTTCTTTGTGTTCTTTGAAATCATCTCACAGAGTTACAGCTTTCCCCTCAAGAAGCCTTTCGCTAAGATAGTTCTTGTGGAATTGGCAAAGTGTTATTTGGAAGCCCACAGAAGGCTATGGTGAAAAAGGAAGTATCCTCCGATGAAATCTGGAAAGAAGCTTTCTGAGAAACTGCTTAGTATTCTGTTAATTCACCTCACAGAGTTACATCTGTATTTCGTGGATCTCTTTGCAAGCCTTATTTCTTTGGAATCTGACAACAGATATTTCAGATCCCTTTGAAGAGTATACGGCCAAAGGAAATATCCTACGATAACAAAGAGAAAGAAGCTTTCTGAGAAATTTCTTTCTGTCCTATGAAATCATCTCACAGAGTTACAGCTTTCGCTCAAGAAGTCTTAGGCTAAGACAGTTCTTGTGGAATTGGCAAAGTGATATTTGGAAGCCCATAGAGGGCTATGGTGAAAAACAAAATATCCTCCGATGAATTCTGGAAAGTAGCTTTCTGAGAAACTGCTTAGTGTTCTGTTAATTAATCTCACAGTGTTACATCTGTATTTCGTGGATCTCTTTGCTAGCCTTATTTCTGTGGAATCTGACAACAGATATTTCCTTTCCCTTTGAAGACTATAGGGCCAAAGGAAATATCCTCCGATAACAAAGAGAAAGAAGCTTTCTCAGAAACTTGTGTTCTGTGAAATGATCTCAAAGAGTTACAGCTTTCCCCTCAAGAAGCCTTTCGCTAAGACAGTTCTTGTGGAATTGGCAAAGTGATATTTGGAAGCCCATAGAGGGCTTTGGTGACAAAGGAAATATCCTCCGATGAAATCTGGAAAGAAGCTTTGTGAGAAACTGCTTAGTGTTCTGTTAATTCATCTCACAGAGTTACATATGTATTTCGTGGATCTCGTTGCTAGCCTTATTTATGAGGAATCTGAGATCAGATATTTCGGATCCCTTTTAAGACTACAGGGCCAAAGGAAATAACCTTCCATAACAAAAAGAAAGAAGCTTTCTGAGAAACTTCTTTGTATTCTGTGCTATCATCTCACAGAGTTACAGCTTTCCCTTCAGGAAGCCTTTCGCTCAGACAGTTTTGTGGAATTGGCAAAGTGATATTTGGAAGCCCAAAAAGGGCTCTGGTGAAAAAGGAAATATCCTCCGATGAAATCTGGAAAGAAGCGTTATGAGACACTGCTTTGTGTTCTGTTAATTCATCTCACAGAGTTACATCTGTATTTCGTGGATCTCTTTGCTTGCCTTATTTCTGTGGAATCGGAGAACAAGGATTGCGGATCCCTTTGAAGACTACAAGGCCAAAGGAAATATCCTTCGATAACAAAGAGAAAGAAGCTTTCTGAGAAACTTCTTTGTGTTCTGTGAAATCATCTCACAGAGTTACAGCTTTCCCCTCAAGAAGCCTTTCTCTAAGACAGTTCTTGTGGAATTGGCAAAGTGATATTTGGAAACACATAGGGGATTATGGTGAAAAAGGAAATATCCTATGATGAAATCTGTAAAGAAGCTTTCTTAGAAACTGCTTAGTGTTCTGTTAATTCATCTCCCAGAGTTACATCTGTATTTCGTGGATCTCTTTGCTAGCCTTATTTCTGAGGCATCTGAGAACAGATATTTCGGATCCCTTTGAAGACCATAGGGCCAAAGGAAATATCCTCCGATAACAAAGAGAAAGAAGATTTCTGAGAAACTTCTTTCTGTTCTGTGAAATCATCTCACAGAGTTACAGCTTTCCCCTCAAGAAGCCTTTCGCTAAGACAGTTCTTTTGGAATTGGCAAAGTGATATTTGGAACCACCTAGAGGGCTATGGTGAAAAAGCAAATATCCTCCGATGAAATCTGGAAAGAAGCTTTCTGAGAAACTCCTCAGTGTTCTGTTAATTCATCTCTCAGAGTTACATCTGTATTTCGTGGATCTCTTTGCTAGCCTTATTTCTGTGGAATCTGAGAACAGATAATTTCTTTCCTTTTGAAGACTATAGGGCCAAAGGAAAGATCCTCCGATAACACAGAGAAAGAAGCTTTCTGAGAACCTTCTTTGTGTTCTGTGAAATCATATCACAGAGTCACAGCTGTCCCCTCAAGAAGCCTTTCCCTAAGACAGTTCTTGTGGAATGGGCAAAGTGATATTTGGAAGCCCATAGAGGGCTATGGTGAAAAAGGAAATATCCTCCGATGAAATCTGGAAAGAAGCTTTCTGAGAAACTGCTTAGTGTTCTGATAATTCATCTCACAGAGTTACATCTGTATTTCGTGGATCTCTTTGCTAGCTTTATTTCTTTGGAATCTGACAACAGATATTTCGGATCCCTTTGAAGAATGTACGGCCGAAGAAATATCCTCCGATAACAAAGAGAAAGAAGCTTTCTGAGAAACTTCTTTGTGTTCTGTGAAATCATCTCACAGAATTACAGCTTTCGATCAAGAAGCCTTAGGCTAAGACAGTTTTTGTGGAATTGGCAAAGTAATATTTGGAAACACATAGAGGGCTATGGTGAAAAAGCAAATATCCTCCGATGAAATCTGGAAAGAAGCTTTCTGAGAAACTGCTTAGTGTTCTGTTAATTCATCTCACAGAGTTACATCTGTATTTCGTGTATCTCTTTGCTAGCCTTATTTCTGTGGAATCTGACAACAGATATTTCCTTTCCCTTTATAGACTATAGGGCCAAAGGAAATATCCTCCGATAACAAAGAGAAAGAAGCTTTCCCAGAAACTTGTGTTCTGCGAAATGATCTCACAGAGTTACAGCTTTCCCCTCAAGAAGCCTTTCGCTAAGACAGTTCTTGTGGAATTGGCAAAGTGATATTTGGAAGCCCTTAGAGGACTATGGTAAAAAGGGAAATATCCTCCGATGAAATCTGGAAAGAAGCTTTCTGAGAAACTGCTTAGTGTTCTGTTAATTCATCTCACCGAGTTACATCTGTATTTCCTGGATCACTTTGCTAGCCTTATTTCTGTGGAAACTGAGAACAGATATTTCCTTTCCCTTTGAAGACTATAGGGCCAAAGATAATATCCTCCGATAACAAAGAGAAAGAAGCTTTCTGAGAAACTTCTTTGTGTTCTGTGAAATCGTCTCACAGAGTTACAGTTTTCCCTTCAAGAAGCCTTTCGCTAAGACAGTTCTTGTGGAATTGGCAAAGTGATATTTGGAAGCCCATAGAGGGCTATGGTGAAAAAGGAAATATCCTCCGATGAAATCTGGAAAGAAGCTTTCTGAGAAACTGCTTAGTGTTCTGTTAATTCATGTCACAGAGTTACCTCTGTATTTCGTGGATCTCTTTGCTAGCCTTATTTCTGTTGAATCTGAGAACAGATATTTCAGATCCCTTTGAAGACTATAGGGCCAAAGGAATTATCCTCCGATAACAAAGAGAAAGAAGCTTTCTGAGAAACTTCTTTGTGTTCTGTGAAATCATCTCACAGAGTTACAGCTTTCCCCTCAAGAAGCTGTTCGCTAAGACGGTTCTTGTGGAAATGGCAAAGTGATATTTGGAAGCCCGTAGAGGGCTGCGGATAAAAAGGAAATATCCTCCGATGAAATCTGGAAAGTAGCTTTCTGAGAAACTGCTTAGTGTTCTGTTAATTCATCTCACAGAGTTACATCTGTATTTGGTGGATCTCTTTGCTAGCCTTATTTCTGTGGAATCTGAGAACAGATATTTCGGATCCCTTTGAAGACTATAGGGCCAAAGGAAATATCCTCCGATAACAAAGAGAAAGAAGCTTTCTGAGAATCTTCTTTGTGTTCTGTGAAATCGTGTCACAGAGTTACAGCTTACCCCTCAAGAAGCCTTTCGCTAAGACAGTTCTTGTGGAATTGGCAAAGTGTTACTTGGAAGCCCATAGAGGGCTATGGTGAAAAAGGAAAAATCCTCCTATGAAATCAGGAAAGAAGCTTTCTGAGAAACTGCTTAGTGTTCTGTTAATTCATCTCACAGAGTTACATCTGTATTTCGTGGATCTCTTTGCTAGCCTTATTTCTGTGGAATCTGAGAACAGATATTTCCTTTCCCTTTGAAGATCATAGCGCCAAAGGAAATATCCTCCGATAACAAAGAGAAAGAAGCCTTCTGAGAAACTTCTTTGTGTTCTCTGAAATCATCTCACAGAGTTACAGCTTTCCCCTCAAGAAGCCTTTCGCTAAGACAGTTCTTGTGGAATTGGCAAAGTGATATTTGGAAGCCCTTCGAGGGCTATGGTGAAAAAGGAAATATCCTCCAATGAAATCTGGAAAGAAGCTTTCTGAGAAACTGCTTAGTGTTCTGTTAATTCATCTCACAGAGTTACATCTGTATTTCGTGGATCTCTTTGCTAGCCTTATTTCTGTGGAATCTGAGAACAGATATTTCGGATCCCTTAAAAGACTATAGGGCCAAAGGAAATATCCTCCGATAACAAAGAGAAAGAAGCTTTCTGAGAAACTTCTTTGTGTTCTGTGAAATCATCCCACAGAGTTACGGCTATCCCCTCAAGAAACGTTTCGCTAAGACAGTTCTTGTGGAATTGTCAAAGTGATATTTGGAAGCCCATAGAGGGCTATGGTGAAAAAGGAAATATCCTCCAATGAAATGTGGAAAGAAGCTTTCTGAGAAACTGCTCAGTGTTCTGTTAATTTATGTCCCAAAGTTACATCTGTATTTCGTGGATCTCTTTGCTAGACTTATTTCTGTGCAATCTGACAACAGATATTTCCTTTCCCTTTGAATACTATAGGGCCAAAGGAAATATCCTCCGATAACAAAGAGAAAGAAGCTTCCTAGAAACTTCTTTGTGTTCTGTGAAATCATCTCACAAAGTTACAGCTTTCCCCTCAAGAAGCCTTTCGCTAAGACAGTCCATGTGGAATTTGCAAAGTGATATTTGGAAGCTCATAGAGGGCAACGGAGAAAATGGAAATATCCTCCGATGAAATCTGGAAAGAAGCTTTCTGAAAAACTGCTTGGTGTTCTGTTAATTCATCTCACAGAGTTACATCTGTATTTCGTGGATCTCTTTGCTAGCCTTATTTCTGTGGAATCTGAGAACAGATATTTCGGATCCCTTTGAAGAGTATAGGGCCAAAGGAAATATCCTCCGATAACAAAGAGAAAGAAGCTTTCTGAGAAACTTCTTTGTGTTCTGTGAAATCATCTCACAGAGTTACAGCTTTCCCCTCAAGAAGCCTTTCGCTAAGACAGTTCTTGTGGAATTAACAAAGTGATATTTGGAAGCCCTTAGAGGGCTACGGTGAAAAAGGAAATATGCTCCGATGAAATCTGGAGAGAAGCTTTCTGAGAAACTGCTTAGTGTTCTGGTAATTCATCTCACAGAGTTACATCTGTATTTCGTGGATCTCTTTGCTAGCCTTATTTCTGTGGAATCTGAGAACAGATATTTCGGATCCCTTTGAAGACTATAGGGCCAAAGGAAATATCCTCCGATAACAAAGAGAAAGAAGCCCTCTGAGAAACTTCTATGTGTTCTGTGAAATCATCTCACAGAGTTACAGCTTTCCCCTCAAGAAGCCTTTCGCTAAGACAGTTCTTGTGGAATTGGCAAAGTGATATTTGGAAGCTCATAAAGGGCTACGGAGAAAAAGGAAATATCCTCCGATTAAAACTGGAAAGACGCTTTCTGAGAAACTGCTTAGTCTTCTGTTAATACATCTCACAGAGTTACATCTGTATTTCGTGGATCTCTTTCCTAGCCTTATTTCTGTGGAATCTGAGAACATATATTTCGGATCCCTTTGAAGACTACAGGACCAAAGGAAATATCCTCCGATAACAAAGAGAAAGAATCTTTCTGAGAAACTCCTTTATGTTCTGTGAAATCATCTCACAGAGTTACAGCTTTCCCCTCAAGAAGCCTTTCGCTAAAACAATTCTTGCGGAATTGGAAAAGTGATATTTGGAAGCCCTTAGAGGGCTATGGTGAAAAAGGAAATATCCTCCGATGAAATCTGGAAAGAAGCTTTCTGAGAAACTGCTCAGTGTTCTGTTAATTCATCTCACAGAGTTATATCTGTATTTCGTGGATCTCTTTGCTAGCCTTATTTCTGTGGAATCTGAGAACAGATATTTCTGAACCCTTTGAAGACTATAGGGCCAAAGGAAATATCCTCTGATAACAAAGATAAAGAAGCTTTCTGAGAAACTTCTTTGTGTTCTGTGAAATCATCTCACAGAGTTTCAGCTTTCCGCTCAAGAAGCCTTTCGCTAAGACAGTTCTTGTGAAATGGCCAAAGTGATATTTGGAAGCCCATAGAGGGCTATGGTGAAAAAGAAAATATCCTCCGATGAAATCTGGAAAGAAGCTGTCTGAGAAACTGCTTAGTGTTCTGTTAATTCATCTCCCAGAGTTACATCTGTATTTGGTGGATCTCTTTGCTAGCCTTATTTCTGTGGAATCTGAGAACAGATATTTCCTTTCCCTTTGAAGACTATAGGGCCAAAGGAAATATCTTCCGATAACAAAGAGAAAGAAGCTTTCTGAGAAACTTCTTTGTGTTCTGTAAATCATCTCACAGAGTTACAGCTTTGCCCTCAAGAAGTCTTTCGCTAAGGCAGTTCTTGTGGAATTGGCAAAGTGATATTTGGAAGCCCATGGAGGGCTATGGTGAAAAAGGAATTATCCTCCGATGAAATCTGGAAAGAAGCTTTCTGAGAAACTGCTTACTGTTTTGTTAATTCATCTCACAGAATTACATCTGTATTTGGTGGATCTCTTTGCTAGCCTTATTTCTGTGGAATCTCAGAACAGATATTTCCTTTCCCTTTGAAGACTATAGGGCCAAAGGAAATATCCTCCGATAACAAAGAGAAAGAAGCTTTCTGAGAAACTTTTTTGTGTTCTGGAAATCATCTCCCAGAGTTACAGCTTTCCCCTCAAGAAGACTTTCGCTAAGATAGTTCTTGTGGAATCGGCAAAGTGATATTTGGAAGCTCATAGAGGGCAATGGAGAAAAAGGAAATATCCTCCGATGAAATCTGGAAAGAAGCTTTCTGAGAAACTGCTTTGTGTTCTGTTAATTCATCTCAGAGAGTTACATCTGTTTTTGGTGCATCTCTTTGCTAGCCTTATTTCTGTGGAATCTGAGAACAGATATTTCGGGTACCTTTGTAGACTATAGGGCCAAAGGAAATATCCTCCGATAGCAAAAAGAAAGAAACTTTCTGAGAAACTTCTTTGTGTTCTGTGAAATCATCTCACAGAGTGACAGCTTTCCCCTCAAGAAGCCTTTCGCTAAGATTGTTCTAGTGGAATTGGCAAAGTGATATATGGAAGCCCATAGAGGGCTATGGTGAAAAAGGAAATATCCTCCGATGAAATCTGGAAAGAAGCTTTCTGAGAAACTGCTTAGTGTTCTGTTAATTCATCTCACAGAGTTACATCTGTATTTCGTGTATCTCTTTGCTAGCCTGATTTCTGTGTAATCTGACAACAGATATTTCCTTTCCCTTTGAAGACTATAGGGCCAAAGAAAATATCCTGCGATAACAAAGAGAAAGAAGCTTTCTGAGAAACTTCTTTGTGTTCTGGAAATCATCTCACAGAGTTACAGCTTTCCCATCAAGAAGTCTTTCGCTAAGACAGTTCTTGTGGAATTGGCAAAGTGATATTAGGAAGCCCATGGAGGGCTATGGTGAAAAAGGAAATATGCTCTGATGAAATCTGGAAAGAAGGTTTCTGAGAAACTGCTTAGTGTTCTGTTAATTCATCTCAGAGAGTTACATCTGTATTTGTTGGATCTCTTTGCTAGCCTTATTTCTGTGGAATCTGACAACAGATATTTCTTTCCCTTTGAAGACTCTAGGGCCAAAGGAAATATCCTGCGATAACAAAGAGAAAGAAGCTTTCTGAGAAACTTCTTTGTGTTCTGTAAATCATCTCACAGAATTACAGCTTTCCCTTCAAGAAGCCTTCCGCTAGGAAAGTTCTGGTGGAATTGGCAAAGTGATATTTGGAAGCCCATAGAGGGCTATGGTGAAAAAGGAAATATCCTCCGATGAAATCTGGAAAGAAGCTTTCTGAGAAACTGCTTAGTGTTCTGTCAATTCATCTCACAGAGTTACATCTGTATTTCGTGGATCTCTTTGCTAGCCTTATTTCTGTGGAATCTGAGAACAGATATTTCCTTTCCCTTTGAAGACTATAGGGCCAAAGGAAATATCCTCCGATAACAAAGAGAAAGAAGCTTTCTGAGAATCTTCTTTGTGTACTGTGAAATCATTTCACAGAGTTACAGCTTTCCACTCAAGAAGCCTTTCGCTAAATCAGTTCTTTTGGAATTGGCAAAGTGATATTTGGAAGCCCTTAGAAGGCTATGGTGAAAAAGGAAATATCCTCCGATGAAATCTGGAAAGAAGCTTTCTGAGAAACTGCTCAGTGTTCTGTTAATTCATCTCACAGAATTATATCTGTATTTCGTGGATCTCTCTGCTAGCCTTATTTCTGTGGAATCTGAGAACAGATATTTCAGATCCCTTTGAAGAGTATAGGGCCAAAGGAAATATCCTCCGATAACAAAGAGAAAGAAGCTTTCTGAGAAACTTTTTTGTGTTCTGTGAAATCATCTCACAGAGTTACAGCTTTCCCCTCAAGAAGCCTTTCGCTAAGACAGTTCTTGTGGAATTGGCAAAGTGATATTCGGAAGCCCATAGAGGGCTATGGTGAAAAAGGAAATATGCTCCGATGAAATATGGAAAGAAGCTTTCTGAGAAACTGCTTAGTGTTCTGTTAATTCTTCTCACAGAGTTACATCTGTATTTCGTGGATCTCTTTGCTAGCCTTATTTCTGTGGAATCTGAGAACAGATATTTCGGATCCCTTTGAAGACTATACGGCCAAAGGAAATATCCTCCGATAACCAAGAGAAAGAAGCTTTCAGAGAAACTTCTTTGTGTTCTGTGAAATCATCTCACAGAGTTACAGCTTTCCCCTCAAGAAGCCTTTCGCTAAGACAGTTTTTGTGGAATTGGAAAAGTGATATTTTGAAGCCCATAGAGGCAATGTGAAAAAGGAAATATCCTCAGATGAAACCTGGGAAGAAGCTTTCTGAGAAACTACTTGGTGTTCTGTTCATTCAGCTCAGAGAGTTACATCTGTATTTCGTGGATCTCTTTGCTAGCCTTATTTCTGTGGAATCTGAGAACAGATATTTCCTTTCCCTTTGAAGACTATAGGGCCAAAGGAAATATCCTCCGATAACAAAGAGAAAGAAGCTTTCTGAGAAACTTCTTTGTGTTCTGTGAAATCATCTCACAGAGTTACAGCTTTCCCCTCAAGAAGCCTTTCTCTGAGACAGGTTTTGTGGAATTGGCAAATTGATATTTGGAAGCCCGTAGAGGGCTATGGTGAAAAAGGAAATATCCTCCGATGAAATCTGGAAAGAAGCTTTCTGAGAAACTGCTTAGTGTTCTGTTAATTCATCTCACAGAGTTACATCTGTATTTCGTGGATCTCTTTGCTAGCCTTATTTCTGTGGAATCTGACAACAGATATTTCCTTTCCCTTTGAAGACTATAGGGCCAAAGGAAATATCCTCCGATAACAAAGAGAAAGAAGCTTTCTGAGAAACTTCTTTGAATTCTGTGAAATCATCTCACAGAGTTACAGCTTTCCCCTCAAGAAGCCTTTCGCTGAGACAGTTCTTGTGGAATTGGCCAAGTGATATTTTGAAGCCCGTAGAGGGCTATGGTGAAAAAGGAAATATCCTCTGATGAAATCTGGAAAGAAGCTTTCTGAGAAACTGCTTAGTGTTCTGTTAATTCATCTCACAGAGTTCCCTCTGTATTTCGTGGATCTCTTTGTTAGCCTTATTTCTGTGTAATCTGAGAACAGATATTTCGGATCCCTTTCAAGCTATAGAGCCAAAGGCAATATCCTCCGATAACAAAGAGAAAGAAGCTTTCTGAGAAACTTCTTTGTGTTCTGTGAAATCATCTCTCAGAGTTAGAGCTTTCCCCTCAAGAAGCCTTACACTAAAACAGTTCTTGTGGAATTCGCAAAGTGATATTTGGAAGCCCATAGAGGGCTGTGGTGAAATAGGAAATATCCTCCGATGAAATCTGGAAAGAAGCTTTCTGAGAAACTGCTCAGTTGTCTGTTAATTCATCTCACAGAGTTATATCTGCATTTCGTGGATCTCTTTGCTAGCCTTATTTCTGTGGAATCTGAGAAAACATATTTCGGATCCCTTTCAAGACTATAGGGCCAAAGGAAATATCCTCCGATAACAAAGAGAAAGAAGCTTTCTGAGAAACTTCTTTGTGTTCTGTGAAATCATCTCACAGAGTTACAGCTTTGCCCTCAAGAAGCCTTTCGCTAAGACAGTTCTTTTGGAATTGGCAAAGTGATATTTGGAAGCCCATAGAGGGCAATGGGGAAAAACGAAATATCCTCCCATGAAATCTGGAAAGAAGCTTTATGAGAAACTGCTTAGTGTTCTGTTAATTCATCTCACAGAGTTACATCTGTATGTCGTGGATCTCTTTGCTAGCCTTATTTCTGTGGAATCTGAGAACAGATATTTCGGACCCCTTTGAAGACTATAGGGCCAAAGGAAATATCCTCCAATAACCAAGAGAAAGAAGCTTTCTGAGAAACTTCTTTGTGTTCTGTGAAATCATCTCACAGAGTTAGAGCTTTCCCCTCAAGAAGCCTTTCGCTAAGAGAGTTCTTGTGGAATTGGCAAAGTGATATTTGGAAGCCCATAGAGGGCTAGGGTGAAAAAGGAAATATCCTCCGATGAAATCTGGAAAGAAGCTTTCTGAGGACTGCTTAGTGTTCTGTTAATTCATCTCCCAGAATTATATCTGTATTTCGTGGATCTCTTTGTTAGCCTTATTTCTGTGGAATCTGAGAACAGATATTTCGGATCCCTTTCTAGCTATAGGGCCAAAGGAAATATCCTCCGATAACAAAGAGAAAGAAGCTTTCTGAGAAACTTCTTTGTGTTCTGTGAAATCATCTCACAGAGTTACAGCTTTCCCCTCAAGAAGCCTTTCGCTAAGATAGTTCTTGTGGAATTGGCAAATTGATATTTCGAAGCCCATAGAGGGCTATGGTGAAAAAGGAAATATCCTCCGATGAAATCTGGAAAGAAGCTTTCTGAGAAACTGCTTAGTGTTCTGTTAATTCATCTCACATAGTTACATGTGTATTTCGTGGATCTCTTTGCTAGCCTTATTTCTGTGGAATCTCAGAACAGATATTTCGGATCCCTTTGAAGACTATAGGGCCAAAGGAAATATCCTCCGATAACTAAGAGAAAGAAGCTTTCAGAGAAACTTCTTTGTGTTATGTGAAATCACCTCACAGAGTTACAGCTTTCCCCTCAAGAAGCCTTTCGCTAAGAGAGTTCTTGTGGAATTGGCAAAGTGATATTTGGAAGCCCATAGAGGGCTATTGTGAAACAGGAAATATCCTCCTATGAAATCTGGAAAGAAGCTTTTTCAGAAACTTCTTAGTGTTCTGTTAATTCATCTCACAGAGTTGCATCTGTATTTCGTGGATCTCTTTGCTAGCCTTTTTTCTGTGGACTCTGAGAACAGATATTTCCTTTCCCTTTGAAGACTATACGGACAAAGGAAATATCCTCCGATAAGAAAGAGAAAGAAACTTTCTGAGAAACTTCTTTGCGTTCTGTGAAATCATCTCAGAGAGTTAGAGCTTTCCCCTCAAGATTCCTTTCGCTAAGACAGTTCTTGTGGAATTGGCAAAGTGACATTTGGAAACCCATAGAGGTCTATGGTGAAAAAGGAAATATCCTCCGACGAAATCTGGGAAGAAGCTTTCTGAGAAACTGCTTAGTGTTCTGTTAATTCATCTCACAGAGGTACATCTGTATTTCGTGGATCTCTTTGCTAGCCTTATTTCTGTGGAATCTGAGACACAGATATTTCCTTTCCCTTTGAAGACTATAGGGCCAAAGGAAATATCCTCCGATAACAAAGAGAAAAAAGCTTTCTGAGAAATTTCTTGGTGTTCTGTGAAATCATCTCACAGATTTACAGCTTTCCCCTCAAGAAGCCTTTCGCTAAGACAGTTCTTGTGGAATTGGCAAAGTGACATTTGGAAGCCCACAGAGGGCTATGGTGAAAAAGGAAATATCCTCCGATGAAATCTGGAAAGAAGCTTTCTGAGAAACTGCTTAGTGTTCTCTTAATTCACCTCACAGAGTTACATCTGTATTTCGTGGATCTCTTTGCTAGTCGTATTTCTGTGGAATCTGAGAACGGATATTGCGGATCCCTTTGAAGACTATAGGGCCAAAGGAAATATCCTCCGATAACAAAGAGAAAGAAACTTTCTGAGAAACTTCTTTGTGTTCTGTGAAATCATCTCACAGAGTTACAGCTTACCCCTCAAGAAGCTTTTCGCTAAGACAGTTCTTCTGGAATTGGCAAAGTGATATTTGGAAGCCCATAGAGGGCTATGGTGAAAAACGAACTATCCTCCGATGAAATTTGGAAAGAAGCTTTCTGAGAATCTGCTTAGTGTTCTGTTAATTCATCTCAAAGAGTTACATCTGTATTTCGTGGATCTCTTTGCTAGCCTTATTTCTGTGGAAACTGACAACAGATATTTCCTTTCCCTTTGAAGACGATAGGGCCAAAGGAAATAGCCTCCGAAAACAAAGAGAAAGAAGCTTTCTGAGAAACTTCTTTGTGTTCTGTGATATCATCTCACAGAATTACAGCTTTCCCCTCAAGAAGCCTTTCGCTAGGAAAGTTCTGGTGGAATTGGCAAAGTGATATTTGGAAGCCCATAGAGGGCTATGGTGAAAAAGGAAATATCCTCCGATGAAATCTGGAAAGAAGCTTTCTGAGAAACTGCTTAGTGTTCTGTTAATTCATCTCACAGAGTTACATCTGTATTTCGTGGATCTCTTTGTTAGCCTTATTTCTGTGGAATCTGAGAACAGATATTTCCTTTCCCTTTGAAGACTATAGGGCCAAATGAAATATCCTCCGATAACAAAGAGAAAGAAGCGTTCTGAGAAACTTCTTTGTGTTTTTTGAAATCATCTCACTAAGTTAGAGCTTTCCCCTCAAGAAGCCTTTCACTAAAACAGTTCTTGTGGAATTGGCAAATTGATATTTCGAAGCCCATAGAGGGCTATGGTGAAAAAGGAAATATCCTCCGATGAAATCTGGAAAGAAGCTTTCTGAGAAACTGCTTAGTGTTCTGTTAATTCATCTCACAGAGTTACATGTGTATTTCGTGGATCTCTTTGCTAGCCTTATTTCTGTGGAATCTCAGAACAGATATTTCGGATCCCTTTGAAGACTATAGGGCCAAAGGAAATATCCTCCGATAACTAAGAGAAAGAAGCTTTCAGAGAAACTTCTTTGTGTTATGTGAAATCACCTCACAGAGTTACAGCTTTCCCCTCAAGAAGCCTTTCGCTAAGAGAGTTCTTGTGGAATTGGCAAAGTGATATTTGGAAGCCCATAGAGGGCTATTGTGAAACAGGAAATATCCTCCTATGAAATCTGGAAAGAAGCTTTTTCAGAAACTTCTTAGTGTTCTGTTAATTCATCTCACAGAGTTGCATCTGTATTTCGTGGATCTCTTTGCTAGCCTTTTTTCTGTGGACTCTGAGAACAGATATTTCCTTTCCCTTTGAAGACTATACGGACAAAGGAAATATCCTCCGATAAGAAAGAGAAAGAAACTTTCTGAGAAACTTCTTTGCGTTCTGTGAAATCATCTCAGAGAGTTAGAGCTTTCCCCTCAAGATGCCTTTCGCTAAGACAGTTCTTGTGGAATTGGCAAAGTGACATTTGGAAACCCATAGAGGTCTATGGTGAAAAAGGAAATATCCTCCGACGAAATCTGGGAAGAAGCTTTCTGAGAAACTGCTTAGTGTTCTGTTAATTCATCTCACAGAGGTACATCTGTATTTCGTGGATCTCTTTGCTAGCCTTATTTCTGTGGAATCTGAGACACAGATATTTCCTTTCCCTTTGAAGACTATAGGGCCAAAGGAAATATCCTCCGATAACAAAGAGAAAGAAGCTTTCTGAGAAATTTCTTGGTGTTCTGTGAAATCATCTCACAGATTTACAGCTTTCCCCTCAAGAAGCCTTTCGCTAAGACAGTTCTTGTGGAATTGGCAAAGTGACATTTGGAAGCCCATAGAGGGCTATGGTGAAAAAGGAAATATCCTCCGATGAAATCTGGAAAGAAGCTTTCTGAGAAACTGCTTAGTGTTCTCTTAATTCACCTCACAGAGTTACATCTGTATTTCGTGGATCTCTTTGCTAGTCTTATTTCTGTGGAATCTGAGAACGGATATTGCGGATCCCTTTGAAGACTATAGGGCCAAAGGAAATATCCTCCGATAACAAAGAGAAAGAAGCTTTCTGAGAAACTTCTTTGTGTTCTGTGAAATCATCTCACAGAGTTACAGCTTACCCCTCAAGAAGCTTTTCGCTAAGACAGTTCTTCTGGAATTGGCAAAGTGATATTTGGAAGCCCATAGAGGGCTATGGTGAAAAACGAACTATCCTCCGATGAAATTTGGAAAGAAGCTTTCTGAGAATCTGCTTAGTGTTCTGTTAATTCATCTCAAAGAGTTACATCTGTATTTCGTGGATCTCTTTGCTAGCCTTATTTCTGTGGAAACTGACAACAGATATTTCCTTTCCCTTTGAAGACGATAGGGCCAAAGGAAATAGCCTCCGAAAACAAAGAGAAAGAAGCTTTCTGAGAAACTTCTTTGTGTTCTGTGATATCATCTCACAGAATTACAGATTTCCCCTCAAGAAGCCTTTCGCTAGGAAAGTTCTGGTGGAATTGGCAAAGTGATATTTGGAAGCCCATAGAGGGCTATGGTGAAAAAGGAAATATCCTCCGATGAAATCTGGAAAGAAGCTTTCTGAGAAACTGCTTAGTGTTCTGTTAATTCATCTCACAGAGTTACATCTGTATTTCGTGGATCTCTTTGTTAGCCTTATTTCTGTGGAATCTGAGAACAGATATTTCCTTTCCCTTTGAAGACTATAGGGCCAAATGAAATATCCTCCGATAACAAAGAGAAAGAATCGTTCTGAGAAACTTCTTTGTGTTTTTTGAAATCATCTCACTAAGTTAGAGCTTTCCCCTCAAGAAGCCTTTCACTAAAACAGTTCTTGTGGAATTGGCAAAGTGATATTTGGAAGCCCTTAGAGGGCTATGGTGAAAAAGGAAATATCCTCCGATGAAATCTGGAAAGAAGCTTTCTGAGAAACTGCTCAGTGTTCTGTTAATTCATCTCACAGAGTTATATCTGTATTTCGTGGATCTCTCTGCTAGCCTTATTTCTGTGGAATCTGAGAACAGATATTTCGGATCCCTTTGAAGAGTATAGGGCCAAAGGAAATATCCTCCGATAACAAAGAGAAAGAAGCTTTCTGAGAAACTTCTTTGTGTTCTGTGAAATCATCTCACAGAGTTACAGCTTTCCCCTCAAGAAGCCTTTCGCTAAGACAGTTCTTGTGGAATTGGCAAAGTGATATTCGGAAGCCCTTAGAGGGCTATGGTGAAAAAGGAAATATCCTCCGATGAAATCTGGAAAGAAGCTTTCTGAGAAACTGCTTAGTGTTCTGTTAATTCATCTCACAGAGTTACATCTGTATTTCGTGGATCTCTTTGCTAGCCTTATTTCTGTGGAATCTGGGAACAGATATTTCGGATCCCTTTGAAGACTATAGGGCCAAAGGAAATATCCTCCGATAACCAAGAGAAAAAAGCTTTCTGAGAAACTTCTTCGTGTGCTGTGAAATCATCTCACAGAGTTACAGCTTTCCCCTCAAGAAGCCTTTCTCTAGGACAGTTCTTGTGGAATTGGCAAAGTGACATTTGGAAGCCCATAGAGGGCTATGGTGAAAAAGGAAATATCCTCCGATGAAATCTGGAAAGAAGCTTTCTGAGAAACTGCTAGGTGTTCTGTTATTTCATCTCACAGAGTTACATGTGTATTTCGTGGATCTCTTTGCTAGCCTTATTTCTGTGGAATCTGACAACAGATATTTCCTTTCCCTTTGAAGACTATAGGGCCAAAGGAAATATCCTCGGATAACAAAAAGAAAGAATGTTTCTGAGAAACTTCTTTGTGTTTTGTGAAATCATCTCACAGAGATACAGCTTTCCCCTCCAGAAGCCTTCGCTAAGACAGTGCTTGTGGTATTGACAAAGTGATATTTGGAAGCCCATAGAGGGCTATGGTGAAAAAGGAAATATAATCCGATGAAATCTGTAAAGAAGCTTTTTGAGAAACAGCTTAGTGTTCCGTTAATTCATCTCACAGAGTTACATCTGTCTTTCGTGGATCTCTTTGCTAGCCTTATTTCTGTGGAACCTGAGAACAGATATTTTGGATCCCTTTGAGACTTTAGGGCCAAAGGAAATATCCTCCGATAACAAAGAGAAAGAAGCCTTCTGAGAAATTTCTTTTTGTTCTGTGAAATCATATAACAGAGTTACCGCTTTCCCCTCAAGAAGCCTTTCGCTAAGACAGTTCTTGTGGAATTGGCAAAGTGATATTTGGAAGCCCTTAGAGGGCTATGGTGAAAAAGGAAATATCCTCCAATGAAATCTAGAAAGAAGCTTTCTGAGAAACTGCTTAGTGTTCTGTTAATTATTCTCACAGAGTTACATCTGTATTTCGTGGATCTCTTTGCTAGCCTTATTTCTGTGGAATCTGAGAACAGATATTTCGGATCCCTTTGAAGACTATAGGGCTAAAGGAAATATAATCCGATAACAAAGAGAAAGAAGCTTTCTGAGAAACTTCTTTTTGTTCTGTGAAGTCATCTCACAGAGTTACAGCTTTCCCCTCAAGAAGCCTTTCGCTAAGACAGTTCTTGTGGAATTGGCAAAGTGATATTTGCAAGCCCTTAGAGGGCTATCGTGAAATAGGAAATATCCTCCGATAAAATCTGGAAGAAACATTTCTGAGAACCTGCTTAGTGTTCTGTTAATTCATCTCACAGAGTTACATCTGTCTTTCGTGGATCTCTTTGCTAGCCTTATTTCTGTGGAATCTGAGAACAGATATTTCGGATCCCTTTGAAGACTATAGGGCCAAAGGAAACATCCTCGGATAACAAAGAGAAAGAAGCTTACAGAGAAACTTCTTTGTGTTCTGTGAAATCATCTCACAGAGATACAGCTTTCCTCTCCAGAAGCCTTTGCTAAGACAGTGCTTGTGGAATTGACAAAGTGATGTTTGGAAGCCCTTAGAGGGCTATGGTGAAAAAGGCGAATATCCTCCAATGAAATCTGGAAAGAAGCTTTCTGTGAAACTGCTTAGTGTTCTGTTAATTCATTTCACAGAGTTACATTTGCATTTCGTGGATCGCTTTGCTAGCCTTATTTCTTTGGAATCTGACAACAGATATATCGGATCCCTTTGAAGACTATAGGGCCAAAGGAAATATCCTCCGATAACAAAGAGAAAGAAGCTTTCTGAGAAACTTCTTTGTGTTCTGTGAAATCATCTCACAGAGTTACAGCTTTCCCCTCAAGAAGCCTTTCGCTAAGACAGTTCTTGTCTAATTGGCAAAGTGATATTTGGAAGCCCATAGATTGCTACAGTGAAAAACGAAATATCCTCCGATGAAATCTGGAAAGAAGCTTTCTGAGAAACTGCTTAGAGTTCTGTTAATTCATGTCACAGAGTTACATCTGTATTTCGTGGATCTCTTTGCTAGCCTTATTTCTGTGGAATCTGAGAACAGATATTTCGGATCCCTTTGAAGACTATAGGGACAAAGGAAATATCCTCCGATAACAAAGAGAAAGAAGCTTTCTGAGAAACTTCTTTGTGTTCTGTGAAATCATCTCACAGAGTTACAGCTTTCCCCTCAAGAAGCCTTTCGCTAAGACAGTTCTTGTGGAATTGGCAAAGTGTTATTTGGAAGCCCGTAGAGGGCTATGGTCAAAAAGGAAATATCCTCCGATGAAATCTGGAAAGAAGCTTTGTGAGAAACTGCTTAGTGTTCTGTTAACTCATCTCACAGAGTTACATCTGTATTTCGAGGATCTCTTTGCTAACCTTATTTCTGTGGAATCTGAGAACAGACATTTCGGATCCCTTTGAAGACTATAGGGCCAAAGGAAATATCCTCCGATAACAAAGAGAAAGAATCTTTCTGAGAAACTTCTTTGTGTTCTGTGAAATCATCTCAAAGAGTTGCAGCTTTCCCCTCAAGAAGCCTTTCGCTAAGACAGTTTTTGTGGAATTGGCAAAGTGATATTTGGAAGCCCATAGAAGGCTACGGTGAAAAAGGAAATATCCTCCGATGAAAATTGGAAAGAAGCTTTCTGAGAAACTCCTTAGTGTTCTGTTAATTCATCTCACAGAGTTACATCTGTATTTCGTGGATATCTTTGCTAGCCTTTTTTCTGTGAAATCTGACAACAGATATTTCCTTTCCCTTTGAAGACTATAGGGCCAAATTAAATATCCTCCGATAACCAAGAGAAAGAAGATTTCTCAGAATCTTCTTTGTGTTCTGTGAAATCATCTCACAGAGTTACAGCTCTCCCCTCAAGAAGCCTTTCGCTAAGACAGTTCTTGTGGAATTGACAAAGTGATATTTGGAAGCCCATAGAGGGCTATGGTGAAAAAGGAAATATCCTCCGATGAAATCTGGAAAGAAACTTTCTGAGAAACTGCTTAGTGTTCTGTTAATTCATCTCACAGAGTTACATCTGTATTTCGTGGATCTCTTTGCTAGCCTAATTTCTGTGGAATCTGACGACAGATATTTCCTTTCCCTTTGAAGACTATAGGGCCAAAGGAAATATCCTCCGATAACAAAGAGAAAGAAGCTTTCTGAGAATCTTCTTTGTGTTCTGTGAAATCATCTCACAGAGTTAGAGCTTTCCCCTCAAGAAGCCTTTCGCAAAGACAGTTCTTGGGGAATTGGCAAAGTGATATTTTAAGCCCTTAGAGGGCTATGGTGAAAAAGGTAATATTCTCCGATGAAATCTGGAAAGAAGCTTTCTGAGAAACTGCTTAGTGTTCTGTTAATTCATCTCACAGAGTTACATCTGCATTTCGTGGATCTCTTTGCTAGACTAATTTCCGTGGAATCTGGGAACAGATATTTCGGATCCCTTTGAAGACTATAGGGCCAAAGGAAATATCCTCCGATAACAAAGAGAAAGAAGCTTTCTGAGAAACTTCTTTGTGTTCTGTGAAATCATCTCACAGAGTTACAGCTTTCCCCTCAAGAAGCCTTTCGCTAGGACAGTTCTTGTGGAATTGGCAAGGTGATATTTGGAAGCCCATAGAGGGCTATGGTGAAAAAGCAAATGTCCTCCGATGAAATCTGGAAAGAAGCTTTCTGAGAACCTGCTTAGTGTTCTTTTAATTCACCTCACAGAATTACATCTATATTTCGTGGATCTCTTTGCTAGCCTTATTTCTGTGGAATCTGAGAACAGATATTTCGGATCCCTTTGAAGACTTTAGGGCCAAAGGAAATATCCTCCGATAACAAAGAGAAAGAAGCTTTCTGAGAAACTTCTTTGTGTTCTGTGAAATCATCTCACAGAGTTACAGCTATCCCCTCAAGAAGCCTTTCGCTAAGACTGTTCTTGTGGAATTGGCCAAGTGATATTTGGAAGCCCATAGAGGGCTATGGTGAAAAAGGAAATATCCTCCGATGAAATCTGGAAAGAAGCGTTCTGAGAAACTGCTTAGTGGTCTGTTAATTCATCTCACAGAGTTACATCTGTATTTCGTGGATCTCTTTGCTAGCCTTATTTCTGTGGAATCTGACAACAAATATTTCGCATTCCTTTGAAGAATATAGGGCTAAGGAAATATCCTCCGATAAAAAAGAGAAAGAAGCTTTCTGAGAAAATTCTGTGTGTTCTGTGAAATCATCTCACAGATTTACAGCTTTCCCCTCTAAAAGCCTTTCGCTAAGACAGTTCTTGTGGAATTGGCAAAGTGATATTTGCCAGCCCTTAGAGGGCTGTCGTGGAAAAGGAAATATCCTCCGATGAAATCTGGAAGGAACCTTTCTGAGAACCTGCTTAGTGGTCTGTTAATTCATCTCACAGAGTTACATCTGTCTTTCGTGGATCTCTTTGCTAGCCTTATTTCTGCGGAATCTGAGAACAGATATTTCGGATCCCTTTGAAGACTACAGGGCCAAAGGAAACATCCTCGGATAACAAAGAGAAAGAAGCTTACAGAGAAACTTCTTTGTGTTCTGTGAAATCATCTCACAGAGATACAGCTTTCCCCTCCAGAAGCCTTCGCTAAGACAGTGCTTGTGAAATTGACAAAGTGATGTTTGGAAGCCCTTAGAGGGCTATGGTGAAAAAGGCGAATATCCTCCGATGAAATCTGGAAAGAAGCTTTCTGTGAAACTGCTTAGTGTTCTGTTAATTCATTTCACAGAGTTACATCTGCATTTCGTGGATCGTTTTGCTAGCCTTATTTCTTTGGAATCTGACAACAGATATATCGGATCCCTTTGAAGACTATAGGGCCAAAGGAAATATCCTCCGATAACAAAGAGAAAGAAGCTTTCTGAGAAACTTCTTTGTGTTCTGTGAAATCATCTCACAGAGTTACAGCTTTCCCCTCAAGAAGCCTTTCGCTAAGACAGTTCTTGTCTAATTGGCAAAGTGATATTTGGAAGCCCATAGATTGCTACAGTGAAAAACGAAATATCCTCCGATGAAATTTGGAAAGAAGCTTTCTGAGAAACTGCTTAGTGTTCTGTTAATTCATGTCACAGAGTTACATCTGTATTTCGTGGATCTCTTTGCTAGCCTTATTTCTGTGGAATCTGAGAACAGATATTTCGGATCCCTTTGAAGACTATAGGGCCAAAGGAAACATCCTCGGATAACAAAGAGAAAGAATCTTTCTGAGAAACTCCTTTATGTTCTGTGAAATCATCTCACAGAGTTACAGCTTTCCCCTCAAGAAGCCTTTCGCTAAAACAGTTCTTGCGGAATTGGAAAAGTGATATTTGGAAGCCCTTAGAGGGCTATGGTGAAAAAGGAAATATCCTCCGATGAAAACTGGAAAGAAGCTTTCTGAGAAACTGCTCAGTGTTCTGTTAATTCATCTCACAGAGTTATATCTGTATTTCGTGGATCTCTTTGCTAGCCTTATTTCTGTGGAATCTGAGAACAGATATTTCTGAACCCTTTGAAGACTATAGGGCCAAAGGAAATATCCTCTGATAACAAAGATAAAGAAGCTTTCTGAGAAACTTCTTTGTGTTCTGTGAAATCATCTCACAGAGTTTCAGCTTCCCGCTCAAGAAGCCTTTCGCTAAGACAGTTCTTGTGAAATGGCCAAAGTGATATTTGGAAGCCCATAGAGGGCTATGGTGAAAAAGAAAATATCCTCCGATGAAATCTGGAAAGAAGCTTTCTGAGAAACTGCTTAGTGTTCTGTTAATTCATCTCCCAGAGTTACATCTGTATTTGGTGGATCTCTTTGCTAGCCTTATTTCTGTGGAATCTGAGAACAGATATTTCCTTTCCCTTTGAAGACTATAGGGCCAAAGGAAATATCTTCCGATAACAAAGAGAAAGAAGCTTTCTGAGAAACTTCTTTGTGTTCTGTAAATCATCTCACAGAGTTACAGCTTTGCCCTCAAGAAGTCTTTCGCTAAGGCAGTTCTTGTGGAATTGGCAAAGTGATATTTGGAAGCCCATGGAGGGCTATGGTGAAAAAGGAATTATCCTCCGATGAAATCTGGAAAGAAGCTTTCTGAGAAACTGCTTACTGTTCTGTTAATTCATCTCACAGAATTACATCTGTATTTGGTGGATCTCTTTGCTAGCCTTATTTCTGTGGAATCTCAGAACAGATATTTCCTTTCCTTTGAAGACTATAGGGCCAAAGGAAATATCCTCCGATAACAAAGAGAAAGAAGCTTTCTGAGAAACTTTTTTGTGTTCTGGAAATCATCTCACAGAGTTACAGCTTTCCCCTCAAGAAGACTTTCGCTAAGATAGTTCTTGTGGAATCGGCAAAGTGATATTTGGAAGCTCATAGAGGGCAATGTAGAAAAAGGAAATATCCTCCGATGAAATCTGGAAAGAAGCTTTCTGAGAAACTGCTTTGTGTTCTGTTAATTCATCTCAGAGAGTTACATCTGTTTTTGGTGCATCTCTTTGCTAGCCTTATTTCTGTGGAATCTGAGAACAGATATTTCGGGTACCTTTGTAGACTATAGGGCCAAAGGAAATATCCTCCGATAACAAAGAGATTGAAGATTTCTGAGAAACTTCTTTGTGTTCTGTGAAATCATCTCACACAGTTACAGCTTTCCCCTCAAGAATCCTTTCGCTAAGACAGTTCTTGTGGAATTGGCAAAGTGATATTTGGAAGCCCATAGAGGGCTATGGTGAAAAAAGAAATATCCTCCGATGAAATTTGGAAAGAAGCTTTCTGAGAAACTGCTTAGTGTTCTGTTAATTCATCTCACAGAGTTACATCTGTATTTCGTGGATCTCTTTGTTAGCCTTTTTTCTGTGGAATCTGAGAACAGATATTTCCTTTCCCTTTGAAGTCTATAGGGCCAAAGGAAATATACTCCGATAACAAAGAGAAATAAGCTTTCTGAGAAACTTCTTTGTGTACTGTGAAATCATCTCCCAGAGTTACAGCTTTCCCCTCAAGAAGCCTTTCGCTAAAACAGTTCTTGTGAAATTGGCAAAGAGATATTTGGAAGCCCTTAGAGGGCGATGGTGAAAAAGGAAATATCCTCCGATGAAATCTGGAAAGAAGCTTTCTGAGAAACTGCTTAGTGTTCTGTTAATTCATTTCACAGAGTTACATCTGTATTTCGTGCATCTCTTTGCTAGCGTTATTTCTGTGGAATCCGACAACAGATATTTCCTTTCCCTTTGAAGACTATAGGGCCAAAGGAAATATCCTCCGATAGCAAAGAGAAAGAAACTTTCTGAGAAACTTCTTTGTGTTCTGTGAAATCATCTCACAGAGTGACAGCTTTCCCCTCAAGAAGCCTTTCGCTAAGATTGTTCTTGTGGAATTGGCAAAGTGATATATGGAAGCCCATAGAGGGCTATGGTGAAAAAGGAAATATCCTCCGATGAAATCTGGAAAGAAGCTTTCTGAGAAACTGCTTAGTGTTCTGTTAATTCATCTCACAGAGTTACATCTGTATTTCGTGTATCTCTTTGCTAGCCTGATTTCTGTGGAATCTGACAACAGATATTTCCTTTCCCTTTGAAGACTATAGGGCCAAAGAAAATATCCTGCGATAACAAAGAGAAACAAGCTTTCTGAGAAACTTCTTTGTGTTCTGTGAAATCATCTCACAGAGTTTCAGCTTTCCCCTCAAGAAGCCTTTCGCTAAGACAGTTCTTGTGGAATGAGCAAAGTGATATTTGGAAGCCCATAGAGGGCTATGGTGAAAAAGGAAATATCCTCCGATGAAATCTGGAAAGAAGCTTTCTGAGAAACTGCTTAGTGTTTTGTTAAATCATCTCACAGAGTTACATCTGTATTTGGTCGATCTCTTTGCTAGCCTTATTTCTGTGGAATCTGACAACAGATATTTCCTTTCCCTTTGAAGACTATAGGGCCAAAGGAAATATCCTCCGATAACAAAGAGAAAGAAGCTTTCTGAGAAACTTCTTTGTGTTCTGGAAATCATCTCACAGAGTTACAGCTTTCCCATCAAGAAGTCTTTCGCTAAGACAGTTCTTGTGGAATTGGCAAAGTGATATTAGGAAGCCCATGGAGGGCTATGGTGAAAAAGGAAATATGCTCTGATGAAATCTGGAAAGAAGGTTTCTGAGAAACTGCTTAGTGTTCTGTTAATTCATCTCAGAGAGTTACATCTGTATTTGTTGGATCTCTTTGCTAGCCTTATTTCTGTGGAATCTGACAACAGATATTTCTTTCCCTTTGAAGACTCTAGGGCCAAAGGAAATATCCTGCGATAACAAAGAGAAAGAAGCTTTCTGAGAAACTTCTTTGTGTTCTGTGAAATCATCTCACAGAGTTAGAGCTTTCCCCTCAAGAATCCTTTCCCTAAGAGAGTTCTTGTGGAATTGGCAAAGTGATATTTGGAAGCCCATAGAGGGCTATGGTGAAAAAGGAAATATCCTCCGATGAAATCTGGAAAGAAGCTTTCTGAGAAACTGCTTAGTGTTCTGTCAATTCATCTCACAGAGTTACATCTGTATTTCGTGGATCCCTTTGCTAGCCTTATTTCTGTGGAATCTGAGAACAGATATTTCCTTTCCCTTTGAAGTCTATAGGGCCAAAGGAAATATCCTCCGATAACAAAGAGAAAGAAGCTTTCTGAGAATCTTCTTTGTGTACTGTGAAATCATTTCACAGAGTTACAGCTTTCCACTCAAGAAGCCTTTCGCTAAATCAGTTCTTTTGGAATTGGCAAAGTGATATTTGGAAGCCCTTAGAAGGCTATGGTGAAAAAGGAAATATCCTCCGATGAAATCTGGAAAGAAGCTTTCTGAGAAACTGCTCAGTGTTCTGTTAATTCATCTCACAGAATTATATCTGTATTTCGTGGATCTCTCTGCTAGCCTTATTTCTGTGGAATCTGAGAACAGATATTTCAGATCCCTTTGAAGAGTATAGGGCCAAAGGAAATATCCTCCGATAACAAAGAGAAAGAAGCTTTCTGAGAAACTTTTTTGTGTTCTGTGAAATCATCTCACAGAGTTACAGCTTTCCCCTCAAGAAGCCTTTCGCTAAGACAGTTCTTGTGGAATTGGCAAAGTGATATTCGGAAGCCCATAGAGGGCTATGGTGAAAAAGGAAATATGCTCCGATGAAATATGGAAAGAAGCTTTCTGAGAAACTGCTTAGTGTTCTGTTAATTCTTCTCACAGAGTTACATCTGTATTTCGTGGATCTCTTTGCTAGCCTTATTTCTGTGGAATCTGAGAACAGATATTTCGGATCCCTTTGAAGACTATACGGCCAAAGGAAATATCCTCCGATAACCAAGAGAAAGAAGCTTTCAGAGAAACTTCTTTGTGTTCTGTGAAATCATCTCACAGAGTTACAGCTTTCCCCTCAAGAAGCCTTTCGCTAAGACAGTTTTTGTGGAATTGGAAAAGTGATATTTTGAAGCCCATAGAGGCAATGTGAAAAAGGAAATATCCTCAGATGAAACCTGGGAAGAAGCTTTCTGAGAAACTACTTGGTGTTCTGTTCATTCAGCTCAGAGAGTTACATCTGTATTTCGTGGATCTCTTTGCTAGCCTTATTTCTGTGGAATCTGAGAACAGATATTTCCTTTCCCTTTGAAGACTATAGGGCCAAAGGAAATATCCTCCGATAACAAAGAGAAAGAAGCTTTCTGAGAAACTTCTTTGTGTTCTGTGAAATCATCTCACAGAGTTACAGCTTTCCCCTCAAGAAGCCTTTCTCTGAGACAGGTTTTGTGGAATTGGCAAATTGATATTTGGAAGCCCGTAGAGGGCTATGGTGAAAAAGGAAATATCCTCCGATGAAATCTGGAAAGAAGCTTTCTGAGAAACTGCTTAGTGTTCTGTTAATTCATCTCACAGAGTTACATCTGTATTTCGTGGATCTCTTTGCTAGCCTTATTTCTGTGGAATCTGACAACAGATATTTCCTTTCCCTTTGAAGACTATAGGGCCAAAGGAAATATCCTCCGATAACAAAGAGAAAGAAGCTTTCTGAGAAACTTCTTTGAATTCTGTGAAATCATCTCACAGAGTTACAGCTTTCCCCTCAAGAAGCCTTTCGCTGAGACAGTTCTTGTGGTATTGGCCAAGTGATATTTTGAAGCCCGTAGAGGGCTATGGTGAAAAAGGAAATATCCTCTGATGAAATCTGGAAAGAAGCTTTCTGAGAAACTGCTTAGTGTTCTGTTAATTCATCTCACAGAGTTCCCTCTGTATTTCGTGGATCTCTTTGTTAGCCTTATTTCTGTGTAATCTGAGAACAGATATTTCGGATCCCTTTCAAGCTATAGAGCCAAAGGCAATATCCTCCGATAACAAAGAGAAAGAAGCTTTCTGAGAAACTTCTTTGTGTTCTGTGAAATCATCTCTCAGAGTTAGAGCTTTCCCCTCAAGAAGCCTTACACTAAAACAGTTCTTGTGGAATTCGCAAAGTGATATTTGGAAGCCCATAGAGGGCTGTGGTGAAATAGGAAATATCCTCCGATGAAATCTGGAAAGAAGCTTTCTGAGAAACTGCTCAGTTGTCTGTTAATTCATCTCACAGAGTTATATCTGCATTTCGTGGATCTCTTTGCTAGCCTTATTTCTGTGGAATCTGAGAAAACATATTTCGGATCCCTTTCAAGACTATAGGGCCAAAGGAAATATCCTCCGATAACAAAGAGAAAGAAGCTTTCTGAGAAACTTCTTTGTGTTCTGTGAAATCATCTCACAGAGTTACAGCTTTGCCCTCAAGAAGCCTTTCGCTAAGACAGTTCTTTTGGAATTGGCAAAGTGATATTTGGAAGCCCATAGAGGGCAATGGGGAAAAACGAAATATCCTCCCATGAAATCTGGAAAGAAGCTTTATGAGAAACTGCTTAGTGTTCTGTGAATTCATCTCACAGAGTTACATCTGTATGTCGTGGATCTCTTTGCTAGCCTTATTTCTGTGGAATCTGAGAACAGATATTTCGGACCCCTTTGAAGACTATAGGGCCAAAGGAAATATCCTCCAATAACCAAGAGAAAGAAGCTTTCTGAGAAACTTCTTTGTGTTCTGTGAAATCATCTCACAGAGTTAGAGCTTTCCCCTCAAGGAGCCTTTCGCTAAGAGAGTTCTTGTGGAATTGGCAAAGTGATATTTGGAAGCCCATAGAGGGCTAGGGTGAAAAAGGAAATATCCTCCGATGAAATCTGGAAAGAAGCTTTCTGAGGACTGCTTAGTGTTCTGTTAATTCATCTCCCAGAATTATATCTGTATTTCGTGGATCTCTTTGTTAGCCTTATTTCTGTGGAATCTGAGAACAGATATTTCGGATCCCTTTCTAGCTATAGGGCCAAAGGAAATATCCTCCGATAACAAAGAGAAAGAAGCTTTCTGAGAAACTTCTTTGTGTTCTGTGAAATCATCTCACAGAGTTACAGCTTTCCCCTCAAGAAGCCTTTCGCTAAGATAGTTCTTGTGGAATTGGCAAATTGATATTTCGAAGCCCATAGAGGGCTATGGTGAAAAAGGAAATATCCTCCGATGAAATCTGGAAAGAAGCTTTCTGAGAAACTGCTTAGTGTTCTGTTAATTCATCTCACAGAGTTACATGTGTATTTCGTGGATCTCTTTGCTAGCCTTATTTCTGTGGAATCTCAGAACAGATATTTCGGATCCCTTTGAAGACTATAGGGCCAAAGGAAATATCCTCCGATAACTAAGAGAAAGAAGCTTTCAGAGAAACTTCTTTAGTTATGTGAAATCACCTCACAGAGTTACAGCTTTCCCCTCAAGAAGCCTTTCGCTAAGAGAGTTCTTGTGGAATTGGCAAAGTGATATTTGGAAGCCCATAGAGGGCTATTGTGAAACAGGAAATATCCTCCTATGAAATCTGGAAAGAAGCTTTTTCAGAAACTTCTTAGTGTTCTGTTAATTCATCTCACAGAGTTGCATCTGTATTTCGTGGATCTCTTTGCTAGCCTTTTTTCTGTGGACTCTGAGAACAGATATTTCCTTTCCCTTTGAAGACTATACGGACAAAGGAAATATCCTCCGATAAGAAAGAGAAAGAAACTTTCTGAGAAACTTCTTTGCGTTCTGTGAAATCATCTCAGAGAGTTAGAGCTTTCCCCTCAAGATGCCTTTCGCTAAGACAGTTCTTGTGGAATTGGCAAAGTGACATTTGGAAACCCATAGAGGTCTATGGTGAAAAAGGAAATATCCTCCGACGAAATCTGGGAAGAAGCTTTCTGAGAAACTGCTTAGTGTTCTGTTAATTCATCTCTCAGAGGTACATCTGTATTTCGTGGATCTCTTTGCTAGCCTTATTTCTGTGGAATCTGAGACACAGATATTTCCTTTCCCTTTGAAGTCTATAGGGCCAAAGGAAATATCCTCCGATAACAAAGAGAAAGAAGCTTTCTGAGAAATTTCTTGGTGTTCTGTGAAATCATCTCACAGATTTACAGCTTTCCCCTCAAGAAGCCTTTCGCTAAGACAGTTCTTGTGGAATTGGCAAAGTGACATTTGGAAGCCCATAGAGGGCTATGGTGAAAAAGGAAATATCCTCCGATGAAATCTGGAAAGAAGCTTTCTGAGAAACTGCTTAGTGTTCTCTTAATTCACCTCACAGAGTTACATCTGTATTTCGTGGATCTCTTTGCTAGTCTTATTTCTGTGGAATCTGAGAACGGATATTGCGGATCCCTTTGAAGACTATAGGGCCAAAGGAAATATCCTCCGATAACAAAGAGAAAGAAGCTTTCTGAGAAACTTCTTTGTGTTCTGTGAAATCATCTCACAGAGTTACAGCTTACCCCTCAAGAAGCTTTTCGCTAAGACAGTTCTTCTGGAATTGGCAAAGTGATATTTGGAAGCCCATAGAGGGCTATGGTGAAAAACGAACTATCCTCCGATGAAATTTGGAAAGAAGCTTTCTGAGAATCTGCTTAGTGTTCTGTTAATTCATCTCAAAGAGTTACATCTGTATTTCGTGGATCTCTTTGCTAGCCTTATTTCTGTGGAAACTGACAACAGATATTTCCTTTCCCTTTGAAGACGATAGGGCCAAAGGAAATAGCCTCCGAAAACAAAGAGAAAGAAGCTTTCTGAGAAACTTCTTTGTGTTCTGTGATATCATCTCACAGAATTACAGCTTTCCCCTCAAGAAGCCTTTCGCTAGGAAAGTTCTGGTGGAATTGGCAAAGTGATATTTGGAAGCCCATAGAGGGCTATGGTGAAAAAGGAAATATCCTCCGATGAAATCTGGAAAGAAGCTTTCTGAGAAACTGCTTAGTGTTCTGTTAATTCATCTCACAGAGTTACATCTGTATTTCGTGGATCTCTTTGTTAGCCTTATTTCTGTGGAATCTGAGAACAGATATTTCCTTTCCCTTTGAAGACTATAGGGCCAAATGAAATATCCTCCGATAACAAAGAGAAAGAAGCGTTCTGAGAAACTTCTTTGTGTTTTTTGAAATCATCTCACTAAGTTAGAGCTTTCCCCTCAAGAAGCCTTTCACTAAAACAGTTCTTGTGGAATTGGCAAATTGATATTTCGAAGCCCATAGAGGGCTATGGTGAAAAAGGAAATATCCTCCGATGAAATCTGGAAAGAAGCTTTCTGAGAAACTGCTTAGTGTTCTGTTAATTCATCTCACAGAGTTACATGTGTATTTCGTGGATCTCTTTGCTAGCCTTATTTCTGTGGAATCTCAGAACAGATATTTCGGATCCCTTTGAAGACTATAGGGCCAAAGGAAATATCCTCCGATAACTAAGAGAAAGAAGCTTTCAGAGAAACTTCTTTGTGTTATGTGAAATCACCTCACAGAGTTACAGCTTTCCCCTCAAGAAGCCTTTCGCTAAGAGAGTTCTTGTGGAATTGGCAAAGTGATATTTGGAAGCCCATAGAGGGCTATTGTGAAACAGGAAATATCCTCCTATGAAATCTGGAAAGAAGCTTTTTCAGAAACTTCTTAGTGTTCTGTTAATTCATCTCACAGAGTTGCATCTGTATTTCGTGGATCTCTTTGCTAGCCTTTTTTCTGTGGACTCTGAGAACAGATATTTCCTTTCCCTTTGAAGACTATACGGACAAAGGAAATATCCTCCGATAAGAAAGAGAAAGAAACTTTCTGAGAAACTTCTTTGCGTTCTGTGAAATCATCTCAGAGAGTTAGAGCTTTCCCCTCAAGATGCCTTTCGCTAAGACAGTTCTTGTGGAATTGGCAAAGTGACATTTGGAAACCCATAGAGGTCTATGGTGAAAAAGGAAATATCTTCCGACGAAATCTGGGAAGAAGCTTTCTGAGAAACTGCTTAGTGTTCTGTTAATTCATCTCACAGAGGTACATCCGTATTTCGTGGATCTCTTTGCTAGCCTTATTTCTGTGGAATCTGAGACACAGATATTTCCTTTCCCTTTGAAGACTATAGGGCCAAAGGAAATATCCTCCGATAACAAAGAGAAAGAAGCTTTCTGAGAAATTTCTTGGTGTTCTGTGAAATCATCTCACAGATTTACAGCTTTCCCCTCAAGAAGCCTTTCGCTAAGACAGTTCTTGTGGAATTGGCAAAGTGACATTTGGAAGCCCATAGAGGGCTATGGTGAAAAAGGAAATATCCTCCGATGAAATCTGGAAAGAAGCTTTCTGAGAAACTGCTTAGTGTTCTCTTAATTCACCTCACAGAGTTACATCTGTATTTCGTGGATCTCTTTGCTAGTCTTATTTCTGTGGAATCTGAGAACGGATATTGCGGATCCCTTTGAAGACTATAGGGCCAAAGGAAATATCCTCCGATAACAAAGAGAAAGAAGCTTTCTGAGAAACTTCTTTGTGTTCTGTGAAATCATCTCACAGAGTTACAGCTTACCCCTCAAGAAGCTTTTCGCTAAGACAGTTCTTCTGGAATTGGCAAAGTGATATTTGGAAGCCCATAGAGGGCTATGGTGAAAAACGAACTATCCTCCGATGAAATTTGGAAAGAAGCTTTCTGAGAATCTGCTTAGTGTTCTGTTAATTCATCTCAAAGAGTTACATCTGTATTTCGTGGATCTCTTTGCTAGCCTTATTTCTGTGGAAACTGACAACAGATATTTCCTTTCCCTTTGAAGACGATAGGGCCAAAGGAAATAGCCTCCGAAAACAAAGAGAAAGAAGCTTTCTGAGAAACTTCTTTGTGTTCTGTGATATCATCTCACAGAATTACAGCTTTCCCCTCAAGAAGCCTTTCGCTAGGAAAGTTCTGGTGGAATTGGCAAAGTGATATTTGGAAGCCCATAGAGGGCTATGGTGAAAAAGGAAATATCCTCCGATGAAATCTGGAAAGAAGCTTTCTGAGAAACTGCTTAGTGTTCTGTTAATTCATCTCACAGAGTTACATCTGTATTTCGTGGATCTCTTTGTTAGCCTTATTTCTGTGGAATCTGAGAACAGATATTTCCTTTCCCTTTGAAGACTATAGGGCCAAATGAAATATCCTCCGATAACAAAGAGAAAGAAGCGTTCTGAGAAACTTCTTTGTGTTTTTTGAAATCATCTCACTAAGTTAGAGCTTTCCCCTCAAGAAGCCTTTCACTAAAACAGTTCTTGTGGAATTGGCAAAGTGATATTTGGAAGCCCTTAGAGGGCTATGGTGAAAAAGGAAATATCCTCCGATGAAATCTGGAAAGAAGCTTTCTGAGAAACTGCTCAGTGTTCTGTTAATTCATCTCACAGAGTTATATCTGTATTTCGTGGATCTCTCTGCTAGCCTTATTTCTGTGGAATCTGAGAACAGATATTTCGGATCCCTTTGAAGAGTATAGGGCCAAAGGAAATATCCTCCGATAACAAAGAGAAAGAAGCTTTCTGAGAAACTTCTTTGTGTTCTGTGAAATCATCTCACAGAGTTACAGCTTTCCCCTCAAGAAGCCTTTCGCTAAGACAGTTCTTGTGGAATTGGCAAAGTGATATTCGGAAGCCCTTAGAGGGCTATGGTGAAAAAGGAAATATCCTCCGATGAAATCTGGAAAGAATCTTTCTGAGAAACTGCTTAGTGTTCTGTTAATTCATCTCACAGAGTTACATCTGTATTTCGTGGATCTCTTTGCTAGCCTTATTTCTGTGGAATCTGGGAACAGATATTTCGGATCCCTTTGAAGACTATAGGGCCAAAGGAAATATCCTCCGATAACCAAGAGAAAAAAGCTTTCTGAGAAATTTCTTCGTGTGCTGTGAAATCATCTCACAGAGTTACAGCTTTCCCCTCAAGAAGCCTTTCTCTAGGACAGTTCTTGTGGAATTGGCAAAGTGACATTTGGAAGCCCATAGAGGGCTATGGTGAAAAAGGAAATATCCTCCGATGAAATCTGGAAAGAAGCTTTCTGAGAAACTGCTAGGTGTTCTGTTATTTCATCTCACAGAGTTACATGTGTATTTCGTGGATCTCTTTGCTAGCCTTATTTCTGTGGAATCTGACAACAGATATTTCCTTTCCCTTTGAAGACTATAGGGCCAAAGGAAATATCCTCGGATAACAAAAAGAAAGAATGTTTCTGAGAAACTTCTTTGTGTTTTGTGAAATCATCTCACAGAGATACAGCTTTCCCCTCCAGAAGCCTTCGCTAAGACAGTGCTTGTGGTATTGACAAAGTGATATTTGGAAGCCCATAGAGGGCTATGGTGAAAAAGGAAATATAATCCGATGAAATCTGTAAAGAAGCTTTTTGAGAAACAGCTTAGTGTTCCGTTAATTCATCTCACAGAGTTACATCTGTCTTTCGTGGATCTCTTTGCTAGCCTTATTTCTGTGGAACCTGAGAACAGATATTTTGGATCCCTTTGAGACTTTAGGGCCAAAGGAAATATCCTCCGATAACAAAGAGAAAGAAGCCTTCTGAGAAATTTCTTTTTGTTCTGTGAAATCATATAACAGAGTTACCGCTTTCCCCTCAAGAAGCCTTTCGCTAAGACAGTTCTTGTGGAATTGGCAAAGTGATATTTGGAAGCCCTTAGAGGGCTATGGTGAAAAAGGAAATATCCTCCAATGAAATCTAGAAAGAAGCTTTCTGAGAAACTGCTTAGTGTTCTGTTAATTATTCTCACAGAGTTACATCTGTATTTCGTGGATCTCTTTGCTAGCCTTATTTCTGTGGAATCTGAGAACAGATATTTCGGATCCCTTTGAAGACTATAGGGCTAAAGGAAATATAATCCGATAACAAAGAGAAAGAAGCTTTCTGAGAAACTTCTTTTTGTTCTGTGAAGTCATCTCACAGAGTTACAGCTTTCCCCTCAAGAAGCCTTTCGCTAAGACAGTTCTTGTGGAATTGGCAAAGTGATATTTGCAAGCCCTTAGAGGGCTATCGTGAAATAGGAAATATCCTCCGATAAAATCTGGAAGAAACATTTCTGAGAACCTGCTTACTGTTCTGTTAATTCATCTCACAGAGTTACATCTGTCTTTCGTGGATCTCTTTGCTAGCCTTATTTCTGTGGAATCTGAGAACAGATATTTCGGATCCCTTTGAAGACTATAGGGCCAAAGGAAACATCCTCGGATAACAAAGAGAAAGAAGCTTACAGAGAAACTTCTTTGTGTTCTGTGAAATCATCTCACAGAGATACAGCTTTCCTCTCCAGAAGCCTTTGCTAAGACAGTGCTTGTGGAATTGACAAAGTGATGTTTGGAAGCCCTTAGAGGGCTATGGTGAAAAAGGCGAATATCCTCCAATGAAATCTGGAAAGAAGCTTTCTGTGAAACTGCTTAGTGTTCTGTTAATTCATTTCACAGAGTTACATTTGCATTTCGTGGATCGCTTTGCTAGCCTTATTTCTTTGGAATCTGACAACAGATATATCGGATCCCTTTGAAGACTATAGGGCCAAAGGAAATATCCTCCGATAACAAAGAGAAAGAAGCTTTCTGAGAAACTTCTTTGTGTTCTGTGAAATCATCTCACAGAGTTACAGCTTTCCCCTCAAGAAGCCTTTCGCTAAGACAGTTCTTGTCTAATTGGCAAAGTGATATTTGGAAGCCCATAGATTGCTACAGTGAAAAACGAAATATCCTCCGATGAAATCTGGAAAGAAGCTTTCTGAGAAACTGCTTAGAGTTCTGTTAATTCATGTCACAGAGTTACATCTGTATTTCGTGGATCTCTTTGCTAGCCTTATTTCTGTGGAATCTGAGAACAGATATTTCGGATCCCTTTGAAGACTATAGGGACAAAGGAAATATCCTCCGATAACAAAGAGAAAGAAGCTTTCTGAGAAACTTCTTTGTGTTCTGTGAAATCATCTCACAGAGTTACAGCTTTCCCCTCAAGAAGCCTTTCGCTAAGACAGTTTTTGTGGAATTGGCAAAGTGATATTTGGAAGCCCATAGAAGGCTACGGTGAAAAAGGAAATATCCTCCGATGAAAATTGGAAAGAAGCTTTCTGAGAAACTGCTTAGTGTTCTGTTAATTCATCTCACAGAGTTACATCTGTATTTCGTGGATATCTTTGCTAGCCTTTTTTCTGTGAAATCTGACAACAGATATTTCCTTTCCCTTTGAAGACTATAGGGCCAAATTAAATATCCTCCGATAACCAAGAGAAAGAAGATTTCTCAGAATCTTCTTTGTGTTCTGTGAAATCATCTCACAGAGTTACAGCTCTCCCCTCAAGAAGCCTTTCGCTAAGACAGTTCTTGTGGAATTGACAAAGTGATATTTGGAAGCCCATAGAGGGCTATGGTGAAAAAGGAAATATCCTCCGATGAAATCTGGAAAGAAACTTTCTGAGAAACTGCTTAGTGTTCTGTTAATTCATCTCACAGAGTTACATCTGTATTTCGTGGATCTCTTTGCTAGCCTAATTTCTGTGGAATCTGACGACAGATATTTCCTTTCCCTTTGAAGACTATAGGGCCAAAGGAAATATCCTCCGATAACAAAGAGAAAGAAGCTTTCTGAGAATCTTCTTTGTGTTCTGTGAAATCATCTCACAGAGTTAGAGCTTTCCCCTCAAGAAGCCTTTCGCTAAGACAGTTCTTGGGGAATTGGCAAAGTGATATTTTAAGCCCTTAGAGGGCTATGGTGAAAAAGGTAATATTCTCCGATGAAATCTGGAAAGAAGCTTTCTGAGAAACTGCTTAGTGTTCTGTTAATTCATCTCACAGAGTTACATCTGCATTTCGTGGATCTCTTTGCTAGACTAATTTCCGTGGAATCTGGGAACAGATATTTCGGATCCCTTTGAAGACTATAGGACCAAAGGAAATATCCTCCGATAACAAAGAGAAAGAAGCTTTCTGAGAAACTTCTTTGTGTTCTGTGAAATCATCTCACAGAGTTACAGCTTTCCCCTCAAGAAGCCTTTCGCTAGGACAGTTCTTGTGGAATTGGCAAGGTGATATTTGGAAGCCCATAGAGGGCTATGGTGAAAAAGCAAATGTCCTCCGATGAAATCTGGAAAGAAGCTTTCTGAGAACCTGCTTAGTGTTCTTTTAATTCACCTCACAGAATTACATCTATATTTCGTGGATCTCTTTGCTAGCCTTATTTCTGTGGAATCTGAGAACAGATATTTCGGATCCCTTTGAAGACTTTAGGGCCAAAGGAAATATCCTCCGATAACAAAGAGAAAGAAGCTTTCTGAGAAACTTCTTTGTGTTCTGTGAAATCATCTCACAGAGTTACAGCTATCCCCTCAAGAAGCCTTTCGCTAAGACTGTTCTTGTGGAATTGGCCAAGTGATATTTGGAAGCCCATAGAGGGCTATGGTGAAAAAGGAAATATCCTCCGATGAAATCTGGAAAGAAGCGTTCTGAGAAACTGCTTAGTGGTCTGTTAATTCATCTCACAGAGTTACATCTGTATTTCGTGGATTTCTTTGCTAGCCTTATTTCTGTGGAATCTGACAACAAATATTTCGCATTCCTTTGAAGAATATAGGGCTAAGGAAATATGCTCCGATAAAAAAGAGAAAGAAGCTTTCTGAGAAAATTCTGTGTGTTCTGTGAAATCATCTCACAGATTTACAGCTTTCCCCTCTAAAAGCCTTTCGCTAAGACAGTTCTTGTGGAATTGGCAAAGTGATATTTGCCAGCCCTTAGAGGGCTGTCGTGAAAAAGGAAATATCCTCCGATGAAATCTGGAAGGAACCTTTCTGAGAACCTGCTTAGTGGTCTGTTAATTCATCTCACAGAGTTACATCTGTCTTTCGTGGATCTCTTTGCTAGCCTTATTTCTGCGGAATCTGAGAACAGATATTTCGGATCCCTTTGAAGACTACAGGGCCAAAGGAAACATCCTCGGATAACAAAGAGAAAGAAGCTTACAGAGAAACTTCTTTGTGTTCTGTGAAATCATCTCACAGAGATACAGCTTTCCCCTCCAGAAGCCTTCGCTAAGACAGTGCTTGTGAAATTGACAAAGTGATGTTTGGAAGCCCTTAGAGGGCTATGGTGAAAAAGGCGAATATCCTCCGATGAAATCTGGAAAGAAGCTTTCTGTGAAACTGCTTAGTGTTCTGTTAATTCATTTCACAGAGTTACATCTGCTTTTCGTGGATCGTTTTGCTAGCCTTATTTCTTTGGAATCTGACAACAGATATATCGGATCCCTTTGAAGACTATAGGGCCAAAGGAAATATCCTCCGATAACAAAGAGAAAGAAGCTTTCTGAGAAACTTCTTTGTGTTCTGTGAAATCATCTCACAGAGTTACAGCTTTCCCCTCAAGAAGCCTTTCGCTAAGACAGTTCTTGTCTAATTGGCAAAGTGATATTTGGAAGCCCATAGATTGCTACAGTGAAAAACGAAATATCCTCCGATGAAATCTGGAAAGAAGCTTTCTGAGAAACTGCTTAGTGTTCTGTTAATTCATGTCACAGAGTTACATCTGTATTTCGTGGATCTCTTTGCTAGCCTTATTTCTGTGGAATCTGAGAACAGATATTTCGGATCCCTTTGAAGACTATAGGGCCAAAGGAAATATCCTCCGATAACAAAGAGAAAGAAGCTTTCTGAGAAACTTCTTTGTGTTCTGTGAAATCATCTCACAGAGTTACAGCTTTCCCCTCAAGAAGCCTTTCGCTAAGACAGTTCTTGTGGAATTGGCAAGGTGTTATTTGGAATCCCGTAGAGGGCTATGGTCAAAAAGGAAATATCCTCCGATGAAATCTGGAAAGAAGCTTTGTGAGAAACTGCTTAGTGTTCTGTTAACTCATCTCACAGAGTTTCATCTGTATTTCGAGGATCTCTTTGCTAACCTTATTTCTGTGGAATCTGAGAACAGATATTTCGGATCCCTTTGAAGACTATAGGGCCAAAGGAAATATCCTCCGATAACAAAGAGAAAGAAGCTTTCTGAGAAACTTCTTTGTGTTCTGTGAAATCATCTCTCAGAGTTACAGCTTTCCCCTCAAGAAGCCTTTCGCTAAGACAGTTCTTGTGGAATTGGCAAAGTGATATTTGGAAGCCCATAGAAGGCTATGTTGAAAAAGGAAATATCCTCCGATGAAATCAGGAAAGAAGATTTCTGAGAAACTGCTTAGTGTTCTGTTAATTCATCTCACAGAGTTACATCTGTATTTCGTGGGTCTCTTTGCTAGACTTATTTCTGTGGTATCTGACAACAGATATTTCCTTTCCCTTTGAAGACTATAGGGCCAAAGGAAATATCCTCCGATAACAAAGAGAAAGAAGCTTTCTGAGAAACTTCTTTGTGTTCTGTGAAATCATCCTAGAGAGTTACAGCTTTCCCCTCAAGAAGCCTTTCGCTAAGACAGTTCTTGTGGAATTGGCAAAGTGATATTTGGAAGCTCATAGAGGGCTATGGAGAAAAAGGAAATATCCTGTGATGAAAACTGGAAAGAAGCTTTCTGAGAAACTGCTTAGTGTTCTGTTAATTCATCTCACAGAGTTACATCTGTATTTCGTGGATCTCTTTGCTAGCCTTATTTCTGTGGAATCTGAGAACAGATATTTCGGATCACTTTGAAGACTATAGGGCCAAAGGAAATATCCTCTGATAACAAAGAGAAAGAAGCTTTCTGAGAAACTTCTTTGTGTTCTGTGAAATCATCTCACAGAGTTACAGCTTTCCAATCAAGAAGCCTTTCGCTAAGACAGTTCTTGTGGAATTGGCAAAGTGTTATTTGTAAGCCAGTAGAGGGCTATGGTGAAAAAGGAAATATCCTCCGATGAAATCTGGAAAGAAGCTTTCTAAGAAACTGCTTAGTGTTCTGTTAACTCGTCTCACAGAGTTACATCTGTATTTCGAGGATCTCTTTGCTAACCTTATTTCTGTGGAATCTCAGAACAGATATTTCGGATCCCTTTGAAGACTATAGGGCCAAAGGAAATATCCTCCGATAACTAAGAGAAAGAAGCTTTCAGAGAAACTTCTTTGTGTTATGTGAAATCACCTCACAGAGTTACAGCTTTCCCCTCAA
This sequence comes from Macaca nemestrina, assembly GCF_043159975.1. Taxonomy (NCBI): domain Eukaryota; kingdom Metazoa; phylum Chordata; class Mammalia; order Primates; family Cercopithecidae; genus Macaca; species Macaca nemestrina. The sequence goes on along the minus strand of NC_092141.1, from coordinate 25,619,364 downwards.
GAAGCCTTTCGCTAAGAGAGTTCTTGTGGAATTGGCAAAGTGATATTTGGAAGCCCATAGAGGGCTATTGTGAAACAGGAAATATCCTCCTATGAAATCTGGAAAGAAGCTTTTTCAGAAACTTCTTAGTGTTCTGTTAATTCATCTCACAGAGTTGCATCTGTATTTCGTGGATCTCTTTGCTAGCCTTTTTTCTGTGGACTCTGAGAACAGATATTTCCTTTCCCTTTGAAGACTATACGGACAAAGGAAATATCCTCCGATAAGAAAGAGAAAGAAACTTTCTGAGAAACTTCTTTGCGTTCTGTGAAATCATCTCAGAGAGTTAGAGCTTTCCCCTCAAGATGCCTTTCGCTAAGACAGTTCTTGTGGAATTGGCAAAGTGACATTTGGAAACCCATAGAGGTCTATGGTGAAAAAGGAAATATCTTCCGACGAAATCTGGGAAGAAGCTTTCTGAGAAACTGCTTAGTGTTCTGTTAATTCATCTCACAGAGGTACATCCGTATTTCGTGGATCTCTTTGCTAGCCTTATTTCTGTGGAATCTGAGACACAGATATTTCCTTTCCCTTTGAAGACTATAGGGCCAAAGGAAATATCCTCCGATAACAAAGAGAAAGAAGCTTTCTGAGAAATTTCTTGGTGTTCTGTGAAATCATCTCACAGATTTACAGCTTTCCCCTCAAGAAGCCTTTCGCTAAGACAGTTCTTGTGGAATTGGCAAAGTGACATTTGGAAGCCCATAGAGGGCTATGGTGAAAAAGGAAATATCCTCCGATGAAATCTGGAAAGAAGCTTTCTGAGAAACTGCTTAGTGTTCTCTTAATTCACCTCACAGAGTTACATCTGTATTTCGTGGATCTCTTTGCTAGTCTTATTTCTGTGGAATCTGAGAACGGATATTGCGGATCCCTTTGAAGACTATAGGGCCAAAGGAAATATCCTCCGATAACAAAGAGAAAGAAGCTTTCTGAGAAACTTCTTTGTGTTCTGTGAAATCATCTCACAGAGTTACAGCTTACCCCTCAAGAAGCTTTTCGCTAAGACAGTTCTTCTGGAATTGGCAAAGTGATATTTGGAAGCCCATAGAGGGCTATGGTGAAAAACGAACTATCCTCCGATGAAATTTGGAAAGAAGCTTTCTGAGAATCTGCTTAGTGTTCTGTTAATTCATCTCAAAGAGTTACATCTGTATTTCGTGGATCTCTTTGCTAGCCTTATTTCTGTGGAAACTGACAACAGATATTTCCTTTCCCTTTGAAGACGATAGGGCCAAAGGAAATAGCCTCCGAAAACAAAGAGAAAGAAGCTTTCTGAGAAACTTCTTTGTGTTCTGTGATATCATCTCACAGAATTACAGCTTTCCCCTCAAGAAGCCTTTCGCTAGGAAAGTTCTGGTGGAATTGGCAAAGTGATATTTGGAAGCCCATAGAGGGCTATGGTGAAAAAGGAAATATCCTCCGATGAAATCTGGAAAGAAGCTTTCTGAGAAACTGCTTAGTGTTCTGTTAATTCATCTCACAGAGTTACATCTGTATTTCGTGGATCTCTTTGTTAGCCTTATTTCTGTGGAATCTGAGAACAGATATTTCCTTTCCCTTTGAAGACTATAGGGCCAAATGAAATATCCTCCGATAACAAAGAGAAAGAAGCGTTCTGAGAAACTTCTTTGTGTTTTTTGAAATCATCTCACTAAGTTAGAGCTTTCCCCTCAAGAAGCCTTTCACTAAAACAGTTCTTGTGGAATTGGCAAAGTGATATTTGGAAGCCCTTAGAGGGCTATGGTGAAAAAGGAAATATCCTCCGATGAAATCTGGAAAGAAGCTTTCTGAGAAACTGCTCAGTGTTCTGTTAATTCATCTCACAGAGTTATATCTGTATTTCGTGGATCTCTCTGCTAGCCTTATTTCTGTGGAATCTGAGAACAGATATTTCGGATCCCTTTGAAGAGTATAGGGCCAAAGGAAATATCCTCCGATAACAAAGAGAAAGAAGCTTTCTGAGAAACTTCTTTGTGTTCTGTGAAATCATCTCACAGAGTTACAGCTTTCCCCTCAAGAAGCCTTTCGCTAAGACAGTTCTTGTGGAATTGGCAAAGTGATATTCGGAAGCCCTTAGAGGGCTATGGTGAAAAAGGAAATATCCTCCGATGAAATCTGGAAAGAATCTTTCTGAGAAACTGCTTAGTGTTCTGTTAATTCATCTCACAGAGTTACATCTGTATTTCGTGGATCTCTTTGCTAGCCTTATTTCTGTGGAATCTGGGAACAGATATTTCGGATCCCTTTGAAGACTATAGGGCCAAAGGAAATATCCTCCGATAACCAAGAGAAAAAAGCTTTCTGAGAAATTTCTTCGTGTGCTGTGAAATCATCTCACAGAGTTACAGCTTTCCCCTCAAGAAGCCTTTCTCTAGGACAGTTCTTGTGGAATTGGCAAAGTGACATTTGGAAGCCCATAGAGGGCTATGGTGAAAAAGGAAATATCCTCCGATGAAATCTGGAAAGAAGCTTTCTGAGAAACTGCTAGGTGTTCTGTTATTTCATCTCACAGAGTTACATGTGTATTTCGTGGATCTCTTTGCTAGCCTTATTTCTGTGGAATCTGACAACAGATATTTCCTTTCCCTTTGAAGACTATAGGGCCAAAGGAAATATCCTCGGATAACAAAAAGAAAGAATGTTTCTGAGAAACTTCTTTGTGTTTTGTGAAATCATCTCACAGAGATACAGCTTTCCCCTCCAGAAGCCTTCGCTAAGACAGTGCTTGTGGTATTGACAAAGTGATATTTGGAAGCCCATAGAGGGCTATGGTGAAAAAGGAAATATAATCCGATGAAATCTGTAAAGAAGCTTTTTGAGAAACAGCTTAGTGTTCCGTTAATTCATCTCACAGAGTTACATCTGTCTTTCGTGGATCTCTTTGCTAGCCTTATTTCTGTGGAACCTGAGAACAGATATTTTGGATCCCTTTGAGACTTTAGGGCCAAAGGAAATATCCTCCGATAACAAAGAGAAAGAAGCCTTCTGAGAAATTTCTTTTTGTTCTGTGAAATCATATAACAGAGTTACCGCTTTCCCCTCAAGAAGCCTTTCGCTAAGACAGTTCTTGTGGAATTGGCAAAGTGATATTTGGAAGCCCTTAGAGGGCTATGGTGAAAAAGGAAATATCCTCCAATGAAATCTAGAAAGAAGCTTTCTGAGAAACTGCTTAGTGTTCTGTTAATTATTCTCACAGAGTTACATCTGTATTTCGTGGATCTCTTTGCTAGCCTTATTTCTGTGGAATCTGAGAACAGATATTTCGGATCCCTTTGAAGACTATAGGGCTAAAGGAAATATAATCCGATAACAAAGAGAAAGAAGCTTTCTGAGAAACTTCTTTTTGTTCTGTGAAGTCATCTCACAGAGTTACAGCTTTCCCCTCAAGAAGCCTTTCGCTAAGACAGTTCTTGTGGAATTGGCAAAGTGATATTTGCAAGCCCTTAGAGGGCTATCGTGAAATAGGAAATATCCTCCGATAAAATCTGGAAGAAACATTTCTGAGAACCTGCTTACTGTTCTGTTAATTCATCTCACAGAGTTACATCTGTCTTTCGTGGATCTCTTTGCTAGCCTTATTTCTGTGGAATCTGAGAACAGATATTTCGGATCCCTTTGAAGACTATAGGGCCAAAGGAAACATCCTCGGATAACAAAGAGAAAGAAGCTTACAGAGAAACTTCTTTGTGTTCTGTGAAATCATCTCACAGAGATACAGCTTTCCTCTCCAGAAGCCTTTGCTAAGACAGTGCTTGTGGAATTGACAAAGTGATGTTTGGAAGCCCTTAGAGGGCTATGGTGAAAAAGGCGAATATCCTCCAATGAAATCTGGAAAGAAGCTTTCTGTGAAACTGCTTAGTGTTCTGTTAATTCATTTCACAGAGTTACATTTGCATTTCGTGGATCGCTTTGCTAGCCTTATTTCTTTGGAATCTGACAACAGATATATCGGATCCCTTTGAAGACTATAGGGCCAAAGGAAATATCCTCCGATAACAAAGAGAAAGAAGCTTTCTGAGAAACTTCTTTGTGTTCTGTGAAATCATCTCACAGAGTTACAGCTTTCCCCTCAAGAAGCCTTTCGCTAAGACAGTTCTTGTCTAATTGGCAAAGTGATATTTGGAAGCCCATAGATTGCTACAGTGAAAAACGAAATATCCTCCGATGAAATCTGGAAAGAAGCTTTCTGAGAAACTGCTTAGAGTTCTGTTAATTCATGTCACAGAGTTACATCTGTATTTCGTGGATCTCTTTGCTAGCCTTATTTCTGTGGAATCTGAGAACAGATATTTCGGATCCCTTTGAAGACTATAGGGACAAAGGAAATATCCTCCGATAACAAAGAGAAAGAAGCTTTCTGAGAAACTTCTTTGTGTTCTGTGAAATCATCTCACAGAGTTACAGCTTTCCCCTCAAGAAGCCTTTCGCTAAGACAGTTTTTGTGGAATTGGCAAAGTGATATTTGGAAGCCCATAGAAGGCTACGGTGAAAAAGGAAATATCCTCCGATGAAAATTGGAAAGAAGCTTTCTGAGAAACTGCTTAGTGTTCTGTTAATTCATCTCACAGAGTTACATCTGTATTTCGTGGATATCTTTGCTAGCCTTTTTTCTGTGAAATCTGACAACAGATATTTCCTTTCCCTTTGAAGACTATAGGGCCAAATTAAATATCCTCCGATAACCAAGAGAAAGAAGATTTCTCAGAATCTTCTTTGTGTTCTGTGAAATCATCTCACAGAGTTACAGCTCTCCCCTCAAGAAGCCTTTCGCTAAGACAGTTCTTGTGGAATTGACAAAGTGATATTTGGAAGCCCATAGAGGGCTATGGTGAAAAAGGAAATATCCTCCGATGAAATCTGGAAAGAAACTTTCTGAGAAACTGCTTAGTGTTCTGTTAATTCATCTCACAGAGTTACATCTGTATTTCGTGGATCTCTTTGCTAGCCTAATTTCTGTGGAATCTGACGACAGATATTTCCTTTCCCTTTGAAGACTATAGGGCCAAAGGAAATATCCTCCGATAACAAAGAGAAAGAAGCTTTCTGAGAATCTTCTTTGTGTTCTGTGAAATCATCTCACAGAGTTAGAGCTTTCCCCTCAAGAAGCCTTTCGCTAAGACAGTTCTTGGGGAATTGGCAAAGTGATATTTTAAGCCCTTAGAGGGCTATGGTGAAAAAGGTAATATTCTCCGATGAAATCTGGAAAGAAGCTTTCTGAGAAACTGCTTAGTGTTCTGTTAATTCATCTCACAGAGTTACATCTGCATTTCGTGGATCTCTTTGCTAGACTAATTTCCGTGGAATCTGGGAACAGATATTTCGGATCCCTTTGAAGACTATAGGACCAAAGGAAATATCCTCCGATAACAAAGAGAAAGAAGCTTTCTGAGAAACTTCTTTGTGTTCTGTGAAATCATCTCACAGAGTTACAGCTTTCCCCTCAAGAAGCCTTTCGCTAGGACAGTTCTTGTGGAATTGGCAAGGTGATATTTGGAAGCCCATAGAGGGCTATGGTGAAAAAGCAAATGTCCTCCGATGAAATCTGGAAAGAAGCTTTCTGAGAACCTGCTTAGTGTTCTTTTAATTCACCTCACAGAATTACATCTATATTTCGTGGATCTCTTTGCTAGCCTTATTTCTGTGGAATCTGAGAACAGATATTTCGGATCCCTTTGAAGACTTTAGGGCCAAAGGAAATATCCTCCGATAACAAAGAGAAAGAAGCTTTCTGAGAAACTTCTTTGTGTTCTGTGAAATCATCTCACAGAGTTACAGCTATCCCCTCAAGAAGCCTTTCGCTAAGACTGTTCTTGTGGAATTGGCCAAGTGATATTTGGAAGCCCATAGAGGGCTATGGTGAAAAAGGAAATATCCTCCGATGAAATCTGGAAAGAAGCGTTCTGAGAAACTGCTTAGTGGTCTGTTAATTCATCTCACAGAGTTACATCTGTATTTCGTGGATTTCTTTGCTAGCCTTATTTCTGTGGAATCTGACAACAAATATTTCGCATTCCTTTGAAGAATATAGGGCTAAGGAAATATGCTCCGATAAAAAAGAGAAAGAAGCTTTCTGAGAAAATTCTGTGTGTTCTGTGAAATCATCTCACAGATTTACAGCTTTCCCCTCTAAAAGCCTTTCGCTAAGACAGTTCTTGTGGAATTGGCAAAGTGATATTTGCCAGCCCTTAGAGGGCTGTCGTGAAAAAGGAAATATCCTCCGATGAAATCTGGAAGGAACCTTTCTGAGAACCTGCTTAGTGGTCTGTTAATTCATCTCACAGAGTTACATCTGTCTTTCGTGGATCTCTTTGCTAGCCTTATTTCTGCGGAATCTGAGAACAGATATTTCGGATCCCTTTGAAGACTACAGGGCCAAAGGAAACATCCTCGGATAACAAAGAGAAAGAAGCTTACAGAGAAACTTCTTTGTGTTCTGTGAAATCATCTCACAGAGATACAGCTTTCCCCTCCAGAAGCCTTCGCTAAGACAGTGCTTGTGAAATTGACAAAGTGATGTTTGGAAGCCCTTAGAGGGCTATGGTGAAAAAGGCGAATATCCTCCGATGAAATCTGGAAAGAAGCTTTCTGTGAAACTGCTTAGTGTTCTGTTAATTCATTTCACAGAGTTACATCTGCTTTTCGTGGATCGTTTTGCTAGCCTTATTTCTTTGGAATCTGACAACAGATATATCGGATCCCTTTGAAGACTATAGGGCCAAAGGAAATATCCTCCGATAACAAAGAGAAAGAAGCTTTCTGAGAAACTTCTTTGTGTTCTGTGAAATCATCTCACAGAGTTACAGCTTTCCCCTCAAGAAGCCTTTCGCTAAGACAGTTCTTGTCTAATTGGCAAAGTGATATTTGGAAGCCCATAGATTGCTACAGTGAAAAACGAAATATCCTCCGATGAAATCTGGAAAGAAGCTTTCTGAGAAACTGCTTAGTGTTCTGTTAATTCATGTCACAGAGTTACATCTGTATTTCGTGGATCTCTTTGCTAGCCTTATTTCTGTGGAATCTGAGAACAGATATTTCGGATCCCTTTGAAGACTATAGGGCCAAAGGAAATATCCTCCGATAACAAAGAGAAAGAAGCTTTCTGAGAAACTTCTTTGTGTTCTGTGAAATCATCTCACAGAGTTACAGCTTTCCCCTCAAGAAGCCTTTCGCTAAGACAGTTCTTGTGGAATTGGCAAGGTGTTATTTGGAATCCCGTAGAGGGCTATGGTCAAAAAGGAAATATCCTCCGATGAAATCTGGAAAGAAGCTTTGTGAGAAACTGCTTAGTGTTCTGTTAACTCATCTCACAGAGTTTCATCTGTATTTCGAGGATCTCTTTGCTAACCTTATTTCTGTGGAATCTGAGAACAGATATTTCGGATCCCTTTGAAGACTATAGGGCCAAAGGAAATATCCTCCGATAACAAAGAGAAAGAAGCTTTCTGAGAAACTTCTTTGTGTTCTGTGAAATCATCTCTCAGAGTTACAGCTTTCCCCTCAAGAAGCCTTTCGCTAAGACAGTTCTTGTGGAATTGGCAAAGTGATATTTGGAAGCCCATAGAAGGCTATGTTGAAAAAGGAAATATCCTCCGATGAAATCAGGAAAGAAGATTTCTGAGAAACTGCTTAGTGTTCTGTTAATTCATCTCACAGAGTTACATCTGTATTTCGTGGGTCTCTTTGCTAGACTTATTTCTGTGGTATCTGACAACAGATATTTCCTTTCCCTTTGAAGACTATAGGGCCAAAGGAAATATCCTCCGATAACAAAGAGAAAGAAGCTTTCTGAGAAACTTCTTTGTGTTCTGTGAAATCATCCTAGAGAGTTACAGCTTTCCCCTCAAGAAGCCTTTCGCTAAGACAGTTCTTGTGGAATTGGCAAAGTGATATTTGGAAGCTCATAGAGGGCTATGGAGAAAAAGGAAATATCCTGTGATGAAAACTGGAAAGAAGCTTTCTGAGAAACTGCTTAGTGTTCTGTTAATTCATCTCACAGAGTTACATCTGTATTTCGTGGATCTCTTTGCTAGCCTTATTTCTGTGGAATCTGAGAACAGATATTTCGGATCACTTTGAAGACTATAGGGCCAAAGGAAATATCCTCTGATAACAAAGAGAAAGAAGCTTTCTGAGAAACTTCTTTGTGTTCTGTGAAATCATCTCACAGAGTTACAGCTTTCCAATCAAGAAGCCTTTCGCTAAGACAGTTCTTGTGGAATTGGCAAAGTGTTATTTGTAAGCCAGTAGAGGGCTATGGTGAAAAAGGAAATATCCTCCGATGAAATCTGGAAAGAAGCTTTCTAAGAAACTGCTTAGTGTTCTGTTAACTCGTCTCACAGAGTTACATCTGTATTTCGAGGATCTCTTTGCTAACCTTATTTCTGTGGAATCTGAGAACAGATATTTCCTTTCCCTTTGAAGACTATAGGGCCAAAGGAAATATCCTCCGATAACAAAGAGAAATAAGCTTTCTGAGAAACTTCTTTGTGTTCTGTGAAATCATCTCACAGAGTTACAGCTTTCCCCACAAGAAGCCTTTCTCTAAGACAGTTCTTGTGGAATTGGCAAAGTGATATTTGGAAGCCCTTAGATTGCTATGGTGAAAAAAGAAATATCCTCCGATGAAATCTGGAAAGAAGCTTTCTGAGAAACTGCTTTGTGTTCTGTTAATTCATCTCACAGAGTTACATCTGTATTTCGTGGATCTCTTTGCTAGCCTTATTTCTGTGGAATCTGAGAACAGATATTTCGGATCCCTTTGAAGACTATAGGGCCAAAGGAAATATCCTCCGATAACCAAGAGAAAGGAGCTTTCTGAGAAACTTCTTTGTGTTCTGTGAAATCATCTCACAGAGTTACAGCTTTCCCCTCAAGAAGCCTTTCGCTAAGACAGTTCTTGTGGAATTGGCAAAGTGATATTTGGAAGCCCATAGAGGGCTGTGGTGAAAAAGCAAATATCCTCCGATGAAATCTGGAAAGAAGCTTTCTGAGAAACTGCTTAGTGTTCTGTTAATTCATCTCACAGAGTTACATCTGTATTTCGTGGATCTCTTTGCTAGCCTTATTTCTGTGGAGTCTGCCAAGAGATATTTCCTTTCCCTTTGAAGACTATAGGGCCAAAGGAAATATCCTCCGATAACCAAGAGAAAGAAGCTATCTGAGAAACTTCTTTGTGTTCTGTGAAATCATCTCACAGAGTTACAGCTTTCCCCTCAAGAAGCCTTTCGTTAAGACAGTTCTTGTGGAATTGGCCAAGTGATATTTGGAATCTCTTAGAGGGCTATGGAGAAAAAGGAAGTATCCTCCGATGAAAACTGGAAAGAAGCTTTCTGAGAAACTGCTTAGTGTTCTGTTAATTCATCTCACAGAGTTACATCTGTATTTCGTGGATCTCTTTGATAGCCTTATTTCTGTGTAATCTGAGAACAGATATTTCGGATCCCTTTGAAGAGTATAGGGCCAAAGGAAATATCCTCCGATAACAAAGAGAAAGAAGCTTTCTGAGAAACTTCTTTGTGTTCTGTGAAATCATCTCACAGAGTTACAACTTTCCCCTCAAGAAGCCTTTCGCTAAGACAGTTCTTGTGTAATTGGAAAAGTGTTATTTGGAAGCCCATAGAGGGCTATGGTGAAAAAGAAATATCCTCCGATGAAATCTGGAAAGAAGCTTTCTGAGAAACTGCTAGGTGTTCTGTTAATTCATCTCACAGATTTACATCGGTATTTCGTGTATCTCTTTGCTACACTAATTTCTGTGGAATCTGACAACAGATATTTCCTTTCCCTTTGAAGACTATAGGGCCAAAGGAAATATCCTCTGATAACAAAAAGAAAGAAGCTTTCTGAGAAACTTCTTTGAGTTCTGTGAAATCATCTCACAGAGTTACAGCTTTCCCCTCAAGAAGCCTTTCGCTAAGACAGTTCTTTTGGAATTTGCAAAGTGATATTTGGAAGCCCTTAGAGGGCTATGGTGAAAAAGGAAATATCCTCCGATGAAATCTGGAAAGAAGCTTTCTGAGAAACTGCTTAGTGTCCTGTTAATTCATCTCACAGAGTTACGTCTGTATTTCGTGGATCTCTTTGCTATCCTTATTTCTGTGGAATCTGACAACAGATATTTCAGATCCCTTTGAAGACTAAGGGGCCAAAGGAAATATCCTCTGATAACAAAGAGAAAGAAGCTTTCTGAGAAACTTCTTTGTGTTCTGTGAAATCATCTCACAGAGTTACAGCTTTCCCCTCAAGAAGCCTTTCGCTAAGACAGTTCTTGTGGTATTGGCAAAGTGATATTTGGAAGCCCATAGAGGGCTATGGTGAAAAAGGACATATCCTCCGATAAAATCTGGAAAGAAGCTTTCTGAGAAAATGCTTAGTGTTCTGTTAATTCATCTCCCAGAGTTACATCTGTATTTATTGGATCTCTTTGTTAGCCTTATTTCTGTGGAATCTGAGAACAGATATTTCCTTTCTATTTGAAGTCTATAGGGCCAAAGGAAATATTCTCCGATAACAAAGAGAAAGAACCTTTCTGAGAAACTTCTTTGTGTTCTGTGAAATCATCTCACACAATTAAAACTTTCCCGTCAAGAAGCCTTTCGCTAAGACAGTTCTTTTGGAATTGGCAAAGTGATATTTGGAAGCTCTTAGAGGGCTATGGTGAAAAAGGAAATATCCTCCGATGAAATCTGGAAAGAAGCTTTCTGAGAAACTGCTTCATGTTCTGTTAATTCATCTCACAGAGTTACATCTGTATTTCGTGCATCTCTTTGCTAGCCTTATTTCTGTGGAATCTGAGAACAGATATTTCGGATCCCTTTGAAGACTATTGGGCCAAAGGAAACATCCTCGGATAACAAAGAGAAAGAAGCTTACAGAGAAACTTCTTTGTGTTCTGTGAAATCATCTCACAGAGTTACAGCTTTCCCCTCAAGAAGCCTTATCTAAGACAGTTCTTGTGGAATTGGCAAAGTGATATTTTTAAGCCCTTAGAGGGCTATGGTGAAAAAGGGAATATCCTCCGATAAAATTTGGAAAGAAGCTTTCTGAGAACCTGCTTAGTGTTCTGTTAATTCACCTCACAGAGTTACATCTGTGTTTCGAGGATCTCTTTGCCACCTTATTTCTGTGGAATCTGAGAACAGATATTTCGGATCCCTTTGAAGACTTTAGGGGCAAAGGAAATATCCTCCGATAACCAAGAGAAAGAAGCTTTCTGAGAAACTACTTCGTGTTCTGTGAAATCATCTTACAGAGTTACAGCTTTCCCCTCAAGAAGCCTTTCGCTAAGACAGTTTTTGTGGAATTGGCAAAGTGATATTTGGAAGCCCATAGAGGGCTATGGTGAAAAAGGAAATATCCTCCGATGAAATCTGGAAAGAAGCTTTCTGAGAAACTGCTTAGTGTTCTGTTAATTCATGTCACAGAGTTACATCTGTATTTCGTGGATCTCTTTGCTAGCCTTATTTCTGTGGAATCTGAGAACAGATATTTCGGATCCCTTTGAAGACTTTAGGGCCAAAGGAAATATCCTCCGATAACAAAGAGAAAGAAGCTTTCTGAGAAACTTCTTTGTGTTCTGTGAAATCATCTCACAGAGTTACAGCTTTCCCCTCAAGAAGCCTTTCGCTAAGACAGTTCTTGTGGAATTGGCAAAGTGTTATTTGGAATCCCGTAGAGGGCTATGGTCAAAAAGGAAATATCCTCCCATGAAATCTGGAAAGAAGCTTTGTGAGAAACTGCTTAGTGTTCTGTAAACTCATCTCACAGAGTTACATCTGTATTTCGAGGATCTCTTTGCTAACCTTATTTCTGTGGAATCTGAGAACAGATATTTCGGATCCCTTTGAAGACTATAGGGCCAAAGGAAATATCCTCCGATAAGAAAGAGAAAGAAGCTTTCTGAGAAACTTCTTTGTGTTCTGTGAAATCATCTCACAGAGTTACAGCTTTCCCCTCAAGAAGCCTTTCGCTAAGACAGTTCTTGTGGAATTGGCAAAGTGATATTTGGAAGCCCATAGAAGGCTATGGTGAAAAAGGAAATATCCTCCGATGAAATCTGGAAAGAAGCTTTCTGAGAAACTGCTTAGTGTTCTGTTAATTCATCTCACAGAGTTACATCTGTATTTCGTGGATATCTTTGCTAGCCTTTTTTCTGTGAATTCTGACAACAGATATTTCCTTTCCCTTTGAAGACTATAGGGCCAAAGGAAATATCCTCCGATAACCAAGAGAAAGAAGATTTCTCAGAATCTTCTTTGTGTTCTGTGAAATCATCTCACAGAGTTACAGCTCTCCCCTCAAGAAGCCTTTCGCTAAGACAGTTCTTGTGGAATTGGCAAAGTGATATTTGGAAGTCCATAGAGTGCTATGGTGAAAAAGGAAATATCCTCCGATGAAATCTGGAAAGAAACTTTCTGAGAAACTGCTTAGTGTTCTGTTAATTCATCTCAAAGAGTTACATCTGTATTTCGTGGATCTCTTTGCTAGCCTTATTTCTGTGGAATCTGAGAACAGATATTTCGGATCAATTGGAAGACTATAGGGCCAAAGGAAATATCCTCTGATAACAAAGAGAAAGAAGCTTTCTGAGAAACTTCTTTGTGTTCTGTGAAATCATCTCACAGAGTTACAGCTTTCCCCTCAAGAAGCCTTTCGCTAAGACAGTTCTTGTGGAATTGGCAAAGTGTTATTTGTAAGCCCGTAGAGGGCTATGGTGAAAAAGGAAATATCCTCCGATGAAATCTGGAAAGAAGCTTTCTGAGAAACTGCTTAGTGTTCTGTTAACTCATCTCACAGAGTTATATCTGTATTTCGAGGATCTCTTTGCTAACCTTATTTCTGTGGAATCTGAGAACAGATATTTCCTTTCCCTTTGAAGACTATAGGGCCAAAGGAAATATCCTCCGATAACAAAGAGAAAGAAGCTTTCTGAGGAACTTCTTTGTGCTCTGTGAAATCATCTCACAGAGTTACAGCTTTCCCCACAAGAAGCCTTTCTCTAAGACAGTTCTTGTGGAATTGGCAAAGTGATATTTGGAAGCCCTTAGATTGCTATGGTGAAAAAAGAAATATCCTCCGATGAAATCTGGAAAGAAGCTTTCTGAGAAACTGCTTTGTGTTCTGTTAATTCATCTCACAGAGTTACATCTGCATTTCGTGTAACTCTTTGCTAGCCTTATTTCTGTGGAATCTGAGAACAGATATTTCGGATCCCTTTGAAGACTATAGGGCTAAAGGAAATATAATCCGATAACAAAGAGAAAGAAGCTCTCTGAGAAACTTCTTTTTGTTCTGTGAAGTCATCTCACAGAGTTACAGCTTTCCCCTCAAGAAGCCTTTCGCTAAGACAGTTCTTGTGGAATTGGCAAAGTGATATTTGGTACCCCATAGAGGGCTACAGTGAAAAAGGAAATATCCTCCGATGAAATCTGGAAAGAAGCTTTCTGAGAAACTGCTCAGTGTTCTGTTAATTCATCTCACAGAGTTACATCTGTATTTCGTGGATCTCTTTGCTAGCCTTATTTCTGTGGAATCTGAGAACAGATATTTCGGATCCCTTTGAAGACTATAGGGCCAAAGGAAACGTCCTCGGATAACAAAGAGAATGAAGCTTACTGAGAAAGTTCTTTGTGTTCTGTGAAATCATCTCACAGAGTTACAGCTTTCACCTCAAGAAGTCTTTCGCTAAGACAGTTCTTGGGGAAATGGCAAAGTGATATTTTTAAGCCCTTAGAGGGCTATGGTGAAAAAGGTAATATTCTCCGATGAAATCTGGAAAGAAGCTTTCTGAGAAACTGCTTAGTGTTCTGTTAATTCATCTCACAGAGTTACATCTGCATTTCGTGTAACTCTTTGCTAGCCTTATTTCCGTGGAATCTGGGAACAGATATTTCGGATCCCTTTGAAGACTATGGGGCCAAAGTAAATATCCTCCGATAACAAAGAGAAAGAAGCTTTCTGACAAACTTCTTTGTGTTCTGTGAAATCATCTCACAGAGTTACAGCTTTCCCCTCAAGCAGCCTTTTGCTAAGACGGTTCTTCTGAAATTGGCCAAGTGATATTTGGAAGTCCTTAGAGGACTATGGTAAAAAGGGAAATATCCTCCGATGAAATCTGGAAAGAAGCTTTCTGAGAAACTGCTTAGTGTTCTGTCGATTCATCTCACAGAGTTACATCTGTGTTTCGTGGATCTCTTTGCTAGCCTTATTTCTGTGGAATCTGAGAACAGATATTTCAGATCCCTTTGAAGACTATAGGGCTAAAGGAAATATCCTCCGATAACAAAGAGAAAGAAGCTTTCTTAGAAAATTCTGTGTGTTCTGTGAAATCATCTCACAGATTTACAGCTTTCCCCTCAAAAAGCCTTTCGCTAAGACAGTTCTTGTGGAATTGGCAAAGTGATATTTGCAAGCCCTTAGAGGGCTATCGTGAAAAAGGAAATATCCTCCGATAAAATCTGGAAGAAACATTTCTGAGAACCTGCTTAGTGTTCTGTTAATTCATCTCACAGAGTTACATCTGTCTTTCGTGGATCTCTTTGCTAGCCTTATTTCTGTGGAATCTGAGAACAGATATTTCGGATCCCTTTGAAGACTTTAGGGCCAAAGGAAATATCCTCCGATAACAAAAGAAAGAAGCTTTCTGAGAAACTTCTTTGTGTTCTGTGAAATTTTCTCACAGAGTTACAGCTATCCCCTCAAGAAGCCTTTCGCTAAGACGGTTCTTGTGGAATTGGCCAAGTGATATTTGGAAGCCAATAGAGGGCTATGGTGAAAAAGGAAATATCCTCCGATGAAATCTGGAAAGAAGTTTTCTGAGAAACTGCTTAGTGTTCTGTCGATTCATCTCACAGAGTTACATCGGTATTTCGTGGATCTCTTTGCTAGCCTTATTTCTGTGGAATCTGAGAACAGATATTTCGGATCCCTTTGAAGAATATAGGGCCAAAGGAAACATCCTCGGATAACAAAGAGAATGAAGCTTACTGAGAATGTTCTTTGTGTTCTGTGAAATCATCTCACAGAGTTACAGCTTTCCCCTCAAGAAGCCTTTCGCTAAGACAGTACTTTTGGAATTTGCAAAGTGATATTTGGAAGCCCATAGAGGGCTATGGTGAAAAAGGAAATATCCTCCGATGAAATCTGGAAAGAAGCGTTCTGAGAAACTGCTTAGTGTTCTGTCGATTCATCTCACAGAGTTACATCTGTATTTCGTGGATCTCTTTGCTAGCCTTATTTCTGTGGAATCTGAGAACAGATATTTCGGATCCCTTTGAAGACTATAGGGCTAAAGGAAATATCCTCCGAAAACAAAGAGAAAGAAGCTTTCTGAGAAAATTCTGTGTGTTCTGTGAAATCATCTCACAGATTTACAGCTTTCCCCTCAAGAAGCCTTTCGCTAAGACAGTTCTTGTCTAATTGGCAAAGTGATATTTGGAAGCCCATAGATTGCTACAGTGAAAAACGAAATATCCTCCGATGAAATCTGGAAAGAAGCTTTCTGAGAAACTGCTTAGTGTTCTGTTAATTCATCTCACAGAGTTACATCTGTATTTCGTGGATCTCTTTGCTAGCCTTATTTCTGTGGAATCTGAGAACAGATATTTCGGATCCCTTTGAAGACTACAGGGCCAAAGGAAATATCCTCCGATAACAAAGAGAAAGAAGCTTTCTGAGAAACTTCTTTGTGTTCTGTGAAATCATCTCACAGAGTTACAGCTTTCCCCTCAAGAAGCCTTTCGCTAAGACAGTTCTTGTGGAATTGGCAAAGTGTTATTTGGAATCCCGTAGAGGGCTATGGTCACAAAGGAAATATCTTCCCATGAAATCTGGAAAGAAGCTTTGTGAGAAACTGCTTAGTGTTCTGTTAACTCATCTCACAGAGTTACATCTGTATTTCGAGGATCTCTATGCTAACCTTATTTCTGTGGAATCTGAGAACAGATATTTCGGATCCCTTTGAAGACTATAGGGCCAAAGGAAATATCCTCCGATAACAAAGAGAAAGAAGCTTTCTGAGAAACTTCTTTGTGTTCTGTGAAATCATCTCACAGAGTTACAGCTTTCCCCTCAAGAAGCCTTTCGCTAAGACAGATCTTGTGGAATTGACAAAGTGATATTTGGAAGCCCATAGAAGGCTAGGGTGAAAAAGGAAATATCCTCCGATGAAATCTGGAAAGAAGCTCTCTGAGAAACTGCTTAGTGTTCTGTTAACTCATCTCACAGAGTTACATCTGTATTTCGAGGATCTCTTTGCTAACCTTATTTCTGTGGAATCTGAGAACAGATATTTCGAATCCCTTTGAAGACTATAGGGCCAAAGGAAATATCCTCCGATAACAAAGAGAAAGAAGCTTTCTAAGAAAATTCTTTGTGTTCTGTGAAATCATCTCACAGAGTTACAGCTTTCACCTCAAGAAGCCTTTCGCTAAGACAGTTCTTGTGGAATTGGCAAAGTGATATTTGGAAGCCCATAGAAGGCTATGGTGAAAAAGGAAATATCCTCTGATGAAATCTGGAAAGAAGCTTTCTGAGAAACTGCTTAGTGTTCTGTTAATTCATCTCACAGAGTTACATCTGTATTTCGTGGATATCATTGCTAGCCTTTTTTCTGTGAAATCTGACAACAGATATTTCCTTTCCCTTTGAAGACTATAAGGCCAAAGGAAATATCCTCCGATAACCAAGAGAAAGAAGATTTCTCAGAATCTTCTTTGTGTTCTGTGAAATCATCTCACAGAGTTACAGCATTCCCCTCAAGAAGCCTTTCGCTAAGACAGTTTTTGTGGAAATGGCAAAGTGATATTTGGAAGCCCATAGAGGGCTATGGTGAAAAAGGAAATATCCTCCGATGAAATCTGGAAAGAAGCTTTCTGAGAAACTGCTTAGTGTTCTGTTAATTCATCTCACAGAGTTACATCTGTATTTCGTGGATCTCTTTGCTAGCCTTATTTCTGTGGAATCTGCCAAGAGATATTTCCTTTCCCTTTGAAGACTATAGGGCCAAAGGAAATATCCTCCGATAACAAAGAGAAAGAAGCTTTCTCAGAAACTTCTTTGTGTTCTGTGAAATCATCTCACAGAGTTACAGCTTTCCCCTCAAGAAGCCTTTCGTTAAGACAGTTCTTGTGGAATTGGCCAAGTGATATTTGGAATCTCTTAGAGGGCTATGGAGAAAAAGGAAGTATCCTCCGATGAAAACTGGAAAGAAGCTTTCTGAGAAACTGCTTAGTGTTCTGTTAATTCATCTCACAGAGTTACATCTGTATTTCGTGGATCTCTTTGCTAGCCTTATTTCTGTGTAATCTGAGAACAGATATTTCGGATCCCTTTGAAGAGTATAGGGCCAAAGGAAATATCCTCCGATAACAAAGAGAAAGAAGCTTTCTGAGAAACTTCTTTGTGTTCTGTGAAATCATAGAGTTACAACTTTCCCCTCAAGAAGCCTTTCGCTAAGACAGTTCTTGTGTAATTGGCAAAGTGTTATTTGGAAGCCCATAGAGGGCTATGGTGAAAAAGAAATATCCTCCGATGAAATCTGGAAAGAAGCTTTCTGAGAAACTGCTAGGTGTTCTGTTAATTCATCTCACAGAGTTACATCGGTATTTCGTGGATCTCTTTCCTACACTAATTTCTGTGGAATCTGACAACAGATATTTCCTTTCCCTTTGAAGACTATAGGGCCAAACGAAATATCCTCCGATAACAAAAAGAAAGAAGCTTTCTGAGAAACTTCTTTGAGTTCTGTGAAATCATCTCACAGAGTTACAGCTTTCCCCTCAAGAAGCCTTTCGCTAAGACAGTTCTTTTGGAATTTGCAAAGTGATATTTGGAAGCCCTTAGAGGGCTATGGTGAAAAAGGAAATATCCTCCGATGAAATCTGAAAAGTAGCTTTCTGAGAAACTGCTTAGTGTCCTGTTAATTCATCTCACAGAGTTACGTCTGCATTTCGTGGATCTCTTTGCTAGCCTTATTTCTGTGGAATCTGAGAACAGATATTTCAGATCCCTTTGAAGACTAAGGGGCCAAAGGAAATATCCTCCGATAACAAAGAGAAAGAAGCTTTCTGAGAAACTTCTTTGTGTTCTGTGAAATCATCTCACAGAGTTACAGCTTTCCCCTCAAGAAGCCTTTCGCTAAGACAGTTCTTGTGGTATTGGCAAAGTGATATTTGGAAGCCCATAGAGGGCTATGGTGAAAAAGGACATATCCTCCGATAAAATCTGGAAAGAAGCTTTCTGAGAAAATGCTTAGTGTTCTGTTAATTCATCTCACAGAGTTACATCTGTATTTATTTGATCTCTTTGTTGGCCTTATTTCTGTGGAATCTGAGAACAGATATTTCCTTTCTATTTGAAGTCTATAGGGCCAAAGGAAATATTCTCCGATAACAAAGAGAAAGAAGCTTTCTGAGAAACTTCTTTGTGTTCTGTGAAATCATCTCACAGAATTAAAACTTTCCCGTCAAGAAGCCTTTCGCTAAGACAGTTCTTTTGGAATTGGCAAAGTGATATTTGGAAGCTCTTAGAGGGCTATGGTGAAAAAGGAAATATCCTCCGATGAAATCTGGAAAGAAGGTTTCTGAGAAACTGCTTCATGTTCTGTTAATTCATCTCACAGAATTACATCTGTATTTCGTGCATCTCTTTGCTAGCCTTATTTCTGTGGAATCTGAGAACAGATATTTCGGATCCCTTTGAAGACAATTGGGCCAAAGGAAACATCCTCGGATAACAAAGAGAAAGAAGCTTACAGAGAAACTTCTTTGTGTTCTGTGAAATCATCTCACAGAGTTACAGCTTTCCCCTCAAGAAGCCTTTATCTAAGACTGTTCTTGTGGAATTGGCAAAGTGATATTTTTAAGCCCTTAGAGGGCAATGGTGAAAAAGGTAATATTCTCCGATGAAATCTGGAAAGAAGCTTTCAGAGAAACTGCTTAGTGTTCTGATAATTCATCTCACAGAGTTACATCTGCATTTCGTGGATCTCTTTGCTAGCCTTATTTCTGTGGAATCTGACAACAGATATTTCGGATCCCTTTGAAGACTATGGGGCCAAAGGTAATATCCTCCGAAAACAAAGAGAAAGAAGCTTTCTGAGAAACTTCTTTGTGTTCTGTGAAATCATCTCACAGAATTAAAACTTTCCCGTCAAGAAGCCTTTCGCTAAGACAGTTCTTTTGGAATTGGTAAAGTGATATTTGGAAGCCCTTAGAGGGCAATGGTGAAAAAGGGAATATCCTCCGATGAAATCTGGAAAGAAGCTTTCTGAAAACCTGCTTAGTGTTCTGCTAATTCACCTCACAGAGTTACATCTGTGTTTCGAGGATCTCTTTGCCACCCTTATTTCTGTGGAATCTGAGAACAGATATTTCGGATCCCTTTGAAGACTTTAGGGCCAAAGGAAATATCCTCCGATAACAAAGAGAAAGAAGCTTTCTGAGAAACTTCTTTGTGTTCTGTGAAATCATCTCACAGAGTTACAGCTTTCCCCTCAAGAAGCCTTTCGCTAAGACAGTTCTTGTGGAATTGGCAAAGTGTTATTTGGAATCCCGTAGAGGGCTATGGTCAAAAAGGAAATATCCTCCCATGAAATCTGGAAAGAAGCTTTGTGAGAAACTGATTAGTGTTCTGTTAACTCATCTCACAGAGTTACATCTGTATTTCGAGGATCTCTTTGCTAACCTTATTTCTTTGGAATCTGAGAACAGATATTTCGGATCCCTTTGAAGACTATAGGGCCAAAGGAAATATCCTCCGATAAGAAAGAGAAAGAAGCTTTCTGAGAAACTTCTTTGTGTTCTGTGAAATCATCTCACAGAGTTACAGCTTTCCCCTCAAGAAGCCTTTCGCTAAGACAGTTCTTGTGGAATTGGCAAAGTGATATTTGGAAGCCCATAGAAGGCTATGGTGAAAAAGGAAATATCCTCCGATGAAATCTGGAAAGAAGCTTTCTGAGAAACTGCTTAGTGTTCTGTTAATTCATCTCACAGAGTTACATCTGTATTTCGTGGATATCTTTGCTAGCCTATTTTCTGTGAAATCTGACAACAGATATTTCCTTTCCCTTTGAAGACTATAGGGCCAAAGGAAATATCCTCCGATAACCAAGAGAAAGAAGATTTCTCAGAATCTTCTTTGTGTTCTGTGAAATCATCTCACAGAGTTACAGCTCTCCCCTCAAGAAGCCTTTCGCTAAGACAGTTCTTGTGGAATTGGCAAAGTGATATTTGGAAGCCCATAGAGTGCTATGGTGAAAAAGGTAATATCCTCCGATGAAATCTGGAAAGAAACTTTCTGAGAAACTGCTTAGTGTTCTGTTAATTCATCTCACAGAGTTACATCTGTATTTCGTGGATCTCTTTGCTGGCCTTATTTCTGTGGAATCTGACAACAGATATTTCCTTTCCCTTTGAAGACTATAGGGCCAAAGGAAATATCCTCCGATAACAAAGAGAAAGAAGCTTTCTGAGAACCTTCTTTGTGTTCTGTGAAATCATCTCACATGGTTACAGCTTTCCCGTCAAGAAGCCTTTCCCTAAGCCAGTTCTCGTGGAATTGGCAAAGTGATATTTGGAAGCCCCTAGAGTGCTATGGTGAAAAAGGAAATATCCTCCGATGAAATCTGGAAAGAAGCTTTCATAGAAACTGCTTAGTGTTCTGTTAATTCATCTCACAGAGTTACATCTGCATTTCGTGGATCTCTCTGCTAGCCTTATTTCTGTGGAATCTGAGAACAGATATTTCGGATCCCTTTGAAGACTTTTGGGCCGAAGGAAATATCCTCCGATAACAAAGAGAAAGAAGCTTTCTGAGAAACTTCTTTGCGTTGTGTGAAATCATCTCACAGAGTTACAGCTTTACCCTCAAGAAGCCTTTCGCTAAGACAGTTCTTGTGGAATTGGCAAAGTGATATTTGAAAGCCCGTAGAGGGCTTCGGTGAAAAAGGAAATATCCTCCGATGAAATCTGGAAAGAAGCTTTCTGAGAAACTGCTTAGTGTTCTGTAAATTCATCTCACAGAGTTACATCTGTATTTCGTAGATCTCTTTGCTAGCCTTATTTCTGTGGAATCTGAGAACAGATATTTCGGATCCCTTTGAAGACTATAGGGTCAAAGGAAATATCCTCCGATAACAAAGAGAAAGAAGCTTTCTGAGAAACTTCTTTGTGTTCTGTAAAATCATCTCACAGAGTTACAGCTTTTCCCTCAAGAAGCCTTTCGCTAAGACAGTTCTTGTGGAATTGGCAAAGTGATATTTGGAAGCCCATAGAGGGCTATGGTGAAAAAGGAAATATCCTCCGATGAAATCTGGAAAGAAGCTTTCTGAGACTCTGCTTAGTGTTCTGTTAATTCACCTCACAGAGTTACATCTGTATTTCGTAGATATCTTTGCTAGACTTATTACTGTGGAATCTGACAACAGATATTTCCATTCCCTTTGAAGACTATAGGGCCAAAGGAAATATCCTCCGATAACAAAGAGAAAGAAGCTTTTTGAGAAACTTCTTTGTGTTCTGTGAAATCATCTCACAGACTTACAGCTTTCACCTCAAGAAGCCTTTCGCTAAGACGGTTTTTGTGGAATTGGCAAAGTGATATTTGGAAGCCCATAGAGGGCTATGGTGAAAAAGGAAATATCCTCCGATGAAATCTGGAAAGAAGCTTTCTGAGAAACTGCTTAGTGTTCTGTTAATTCATCTCACAGAGTTACATCAGTATTTCGTGGATCTCTTTGCTAGCCTTATTTCTGTGGAATCTGAGAACAGATATTTCTGATCCCTTTGAAGACTATAGGGCCGAAGGAAATATCCTCCGATAACCAAGAGAAAGAAGCTTTCTGAGAAACTTCTTTGTGTTCTGTGAAATCATCTCACAGAGTTACAGCTTTCCCCTCAAGAAGCCTTTAGCTAAGATAGTTCTTGTGGAATTGGCAAAGTGATATTTTTAAGCCCTTAGAGGGCTATGGTGAAAAAGGTACTATTCTCCGATGAAATCTGGAAAGAAGATTTCTGAGAAACTGCTTAGTGTTCTGATAATTCATCTCACAGAGTTACATCTGTATTTCGTGGATCTCTTTGCTAGCCTTATTTCTGTGGAATGTGACAACAGATATTTCGCATCCCTTTGAAGACTATGGGGCCAAAGGTAATATCCTCCGAAAACTAAGAGAAAGAAGCTTTCTGAGAAACTTCTTTGTGTTCTGTGAAATCATCTCACAGAATTAAAACTTTCCCGTCAAGAAGCGTTTCGCTAAGACAGTTCTTTTGGAATTGGTAAAGTGATATTTGGAAGCCCTTAGAGGGCTATGGTGAAAAAGGGAATATCCTCCGATGAAATCTGGAAAGAAGCTTTCTGAGAAGCTGCTTAGTGTTCTGTTAATTCACCTCACAGAGTTACATCTGTATTTCGTGGATCTCTTTGCTACCCTTATTTCTGTGGAATCTGAGAACAGATATTTCGGATCCCTTTGAAGACTTTAGGGCCAAAGGAAATATACTCCGATAACAAAAAGAAAGAAGCTTTCTGAGAAACTTCTTTGTGTTCTGTGAAATCATCTCACAGAGTTACAGCTTTCCCCTCAAGGAGCCTTTCGCTAAGACAGTTCTTGTGGAATTGGCAAAGTGATATTCGGAAGGCCATAGAGGGCTATGGTGAAAAAGGAAATATCCTCCGATGAAATCTGGAAAGAAGCTTTCTGAGAAACTGCTTAGTGTTCTGTTAATTCATCTCACATAGTTACATCTGTATTTCGTGCATCTCTTTGCTAGCCTTATTTCTGTGGGATCTGAGAACAGATATTTCGGATCCCTTTGAAGACTATAGGGTCAAAGGAATAATCCTCGGATAACAAAGAGAAAGAAGCTTACTAAGAAACTTCTTTGTGTTCTGTGAAATCATCTCACAGAGTTACAGCTTCCCCCTCAAGAAGCCTTTCGCTAAGACAGTTCTTGTGGAATTGGCAAAGTGATATTTTTAAGCCCTTATAGGGCTATGGTGAAAAAGGTAATATTCTCCGATGAAATCTGGAAAGAAGCTTTCTGAGAAACTGCTTAGTGTTCTGTTAATTCATCTCACAGAGTTACATCTGCATTTCGTGGATCTCTTTGCTAGCCTTATTTCTGTGGAATCTGACAACAGATATTTCGGATCCCTTTGAAGACTATGAGGCCAAGAGAAATATCCTCCGATAACAAAGAGTAAGAAGCTTTCTGAGAAACTTCTTTGTGTTCTGTGAAATCATCTCACAGAGTTACAGCTATCCCCTCCAGAAGACTTTCGCTAAGACATTTCTTGTGGAATTGGCCAAGTGATATTTGGAAGCCAATAGAGGGCTATGGTGAAAAAGGAAATATCCTAAGATGAAATCTGGAAAGAAGCTTTCTGAGAAACTGCTTAGCTTTCTGTCGATTCATCTCACAGAGTTACATGTGTATTTCGTGGATCTCTTTGGTAGCCTTATTTCTGTGGAATCTGAGAACAGATATTTCGAATCCCTTTGAAGACTATGGAGCCTAAGGAAACATCCTCGGATAACAAAGAGAAAGAAGATTTCTGAGAAACTTCTTTGCGTTCTGTGAAATCATCTCACAGAGTTACAGCTTTCCCCTCAAGAACCCTTTCGCTAAGACAGTTCTTGTGGAGTTGGCATAGTGATATTTGAAAGCCCATAGAGGGCTACGGTGAAAAAGGAATTATCCTCCGATGAAATCCGGAAAGAAGCTTTCTGAGAAACTGCTTAGTGTTCTGTTAATTCATCTAACAGAGTACATCCGTATTTGGTGGATCTCTTTGCTAGCCTTATTGCTGTGGAATCTGACAACAGATATTTCGGATCCCTTTGAAGACTATAGGTCCACAGGAAATATCCTCCGATAACAAAGAGAAAGAAGCTTTCTGAGAAACTTCTTTGTGTTCTGTGAAATCATCTCACAGAGTTACAGCTTTCCCCTCAAGAAGCCTTTCGCTAAGACCGTTCTTGTGGAATTGGCAAAGTGATATTTGGAAGCCCATAGAGGGCTATGGTGAAAAAGGAAATATCATCGGATGAAATCTGGAAAGAAGCTTTCTGAGAAACTTCTTAGTGTTCTGTTAATTCATCTCACAGAGTTACATCTGTATTTCGTGGATATCTTTGCTAGCCTTATTTCTGTGGAGTCTGAGAACAGATATTTCGGATCCCTTTGAAGACTATAGGGCCAAAGGAAATATCCTCCGATAACAAAGAGAAAGAAGTTTTCTGAGAAACTTCTTTGTGTTCTGTGAAATCATCTCACAGAGTTACAGCTTTCCCCTCAAGAAGCCTTTCGCTAAGACAGTTCTTGTGGAATTGGCAAAGTGATATTTGGAAGCCCATAGAGGGCTATGGTGAAAAAGGAAATATCCTCCGATGAAATCTAGAAAGAAGCTTTCTGAGAAAATGCTTAGTCTTCTGTTAATTCATCTCCCAGAGTTACATCTATATTTCGTGGATCTCTTTGCTAGCCTTATTTCTGTGGAATCTGACAACAGATATTTAGGATGCCTTTAAAGACTATAGGGCCAAAGGAAATATCCTCCGATAAAAAAGAGAAAGAAGCTTTCTGAGAAACTTCTTAGTGTTCTGTGAAATCATCTCACAGAGTTACAGCTTTCCCCTCAAGAAAGCTTTCGCTAAGACAGTTCTCGTGGAATTGGCAAAGTGATATTTGGAAGCCCATAGAGGGTATGGTGAAAAAGGAAATATCCTCCGATGAAATCTGGAAAGACTTTCTGAGAAACTGCTTAGTATTCTGTTAATTCATCTCACAGAGTACATCTGTATTTCGTTGATCTCTTTGCTAGCCTTATTTCTGTGGAATCTGACAAAAGATATTTCGGATCCCTTTGAAGACTATAGGGCCAAAAGAAATATCCTTCGATAACAAAGAGAAAGAATCTTTCTGAGAAAATTCTTTGTGTTCTGTGAAATCATCTCACAGAGTTACAGCTTTCCCCTCAAGAACCCTTTCGCTAAGATAGTTCTTGTGGAATTGGCAAAGTGATATTTGGAAGCCCATAGAGGGCTATGGTGAAAAAGGAAATATCCTCCGATGAAATCAGGAAAGAAGCTTTCAGAGAAACTGCTTAGTATTCTGTTAATTCATCTCACAGAGTTACATCTGCATTTGGTGGATCTCTTTGCTAGCCTTATTTCTGTGGAATCTGAGAACAGATATTTCCTTTCCCTTTAAAGACTATATGGCCAAATTAAATATCCTCCAATAACAAAAACAAAGAAGCTTTCTGAGAAACTTCTTTGTGTTCTGTGAAATCATCTCACAGAGTTACAGCTTTCCCCTCAAGAAGCCTTTCGCTAAGACAGTTCTTGTGGAATTGGCAAAGTGATATTTGGAAGCCCATAGAGGGCTAGGCTGAAAAAGGAAATATCCTCCGATGAAATCTGGAAAGAAGCTTTCTGAGAAACTGCTAAGTGTTCTGTTAATTCATCTCACAGGGTTACATCTGTATTTCTTGGATCTCTTTGCTAAACTTGTTTCTGTGGAATCTGAGAACAGATATTTCAGATCCCTGTGAAGACTCTAGGGACAAAGGAAATATCCTCCGATAACAAAGAGAAAGAACCTTTCTGAGAAACTTCTTTGTGTTGTGTGAAATCATCTCACAGAGTTACAGCTTTCCACTCAAGAAGCCTTTCGCTAAGACAGTTCTTGTGGAATTGGCAAAGTGATATTTGGAAGCCCATAGAGGGCTATGGTGAAAAAGGAAATATCCTCCGATGAAATCTGGAAAGAAGCTTTCTGAGAAACTGCTTAGTGTTTTGTTAATTCATCTCACAGAATTACATCTGTATTTCGTGGATCTCTTTGCTAGCCTTATTTCTGTGGAATCTGAGAACAGATATTTCGGATCCCTTTGAAGACTATAGGGCCAAAGGAAACATCCTCCGATAACAAAGAGAAAGAAGCTTTCTGAGAAACTGCTTTGTGTTCTGTGAAATCATCTCAGAGAGATACAGCTTGCCCCTCAAGAAGACTTTCGCTAAGTCATTTCTTGTGGAATTGGCAAAGTGATATTTGGAAACCCATAGAGTGCTATGGTGAAAAAGGAAATACCCTCCGATGAAATCTGGAAAGAAGCATTCTGAGAAACGGCTTAGTGTTCTTTTAATTCATCTCACAGAGTTACATCTGTATTTCGTGGATCTCTTTGCTAGCTTTATTTCTGTGGAATCCGAGAACAGATATTTCGGATCCCTTTGAAGACTATAGGGCCAAAGGAAACATCCTCCGATAACAAAGAGAAAGAATCTTACAGAGAAACTTCTTTGTGTTCTGTGAAATCATCTCACAGAGTTACAGCTTTCCCCTCAAGAAGCCTTTCGCTAAGAAAGTTCTTGTGGAATTGTCAAAGTGATATTTGGAAGCCCATAGAGGGCTAGGGTGAAAAAGGAAATATCCTCCGATGTAATGTGGAAAGACTTTCTGAGAAACTGCTCAGTGTTCTGTTAATTCATCTCACAGAGTTACATCTGTATTTCGTGGATCTCTTTGCTAGCCTTATTTCCGTGGAATCTGAGAACCGATATTTCGGAACCCTTTGAAGACTATAGGGCTAAAGGAAATAACTTCCGATAACAAAGAGAAAGAAGCTTTCTGAGATACTTCTTTGTGTTCTGTGAAATCATCACACAGAGTTACAGCTTTCCCCTCAAGAAGCCTTTCGCTAAGACAGTTCTTGTGGAATTGGCAAAGTGATATTTGGAAGCCCATAGAGGGCTATGGTGAAAAAGGAAATATCCTCCGATGAAATCTGCAAAGAAGCTTTCTGAAAAACTGCTTAGTGTTCTGTTAATTCATCTCCCGGAGTTACATCTGTATTTCGTGTATCTCTTTGCTAGCCTTATTTCTGTGGAATCTGACAACAGATATTTCCTTTCCCTTTGAAGACTATAGGGCCAAAGGAAATATCCTCCGATAACCAAGAGAAAGAAGCTTTCTGAGAAACTTCTTTGTGTTCTGTGAAATCATCTCACAGAGTTACAGCTTTCCCCTCAAGAAGCCTTTCGCTAAGACAGTTCTTGTGGAATTGGCAAAGTGATATTTGGGAGCCCATAGAGGGCTATAGTGCAAAAGGAAATATCCTCCGATGGAATCTGGAAAGAAGCTTTCTGAGAAACAGCTTAGTGTTCTGTTAATTCATCTCCCAGAGTTACATCTATATTTCGTGGATGTCTTTGCTAGCCTTATTTCTGTGGAATCTGACAACAGATATTTAGGATGTCTTTGAAGACTACACGGCCAAAGGAAATATCCCCCGATAACAAAGAGAAAGAAGCTTTCTGAGAAACTTCTTTGTGTTCTGTGAAATCATCTCACAGAGTTTCAGCTTTCCCCTCAAGAAGCCTTTCACTAAGACAGTTCTTGTGGAATTGGCAAAGTGATATTTAAGACCATAGAGGGCTATGGTGAAAAAGGAAATATCCTCCGATGAAATCTAGAAAGAACCTTTAGAAAAACTGCTTAGTGTTCTGTTAATTCATCTCACAGAGATACATCTGCATTTCGTGGATCTCTTTGCTAGCCTTATTTCTGTGGAATCTGAGAACAGATATTTCGGATCCCTTTGAATGCTATAGGGCCAATGGAAATATCCTCCGATAACAAAGGGAAAGAAGCTTTCTGAGAAACTTCTTTGTGTTCTGTGCAATCAACAAACAGAGTTACAGCTTTCCCCTCAAGAAGCCTTTCGCTAAGACAGTTCTTGTGGAATTGGCAAAGTGATATTTGGAAGCCCATAGAGGGCTATGGTGAAAAAGGAAATATCCTCCGATGAAATCTGGAAAGAAGCTTTCTGAGAAACTGCTTAGTGTTCTGTTAATTCATCTCACAGAGATACATCTGCATTTCGTGGATCTGTTTGATAGCCTTATTTCTGTGGAGTCTGCCAACAGATATTTCCTTTCCCTTTGAAGACTATAGGGCCAAAGGAAATATCCTCCGAAAACAAAGAGAAAGAAGCTTTCTGAGAAACGTCTTTGAATTCTGTGAAATCATCTCACAGAGTTACAGCTTTCCCCTCAAGAAGCCTTTCGCTAAGAAAGTTCTTGTGGAATTGGCAAAGTGATATTGGGAAGCCCATAGAGGGCTATGGTGAAAAAGGAAATATCCTCCGATGAAATGTGGAAAGAAGCTTTCTGAGAAACTGCTTAGTGTTTTATTAATTCATCTCACAGAAGTACATCTGTATTTCGTGGATCTCTTTGCTAGCCTTATTTCTGTGGTATCTGAGAACAGATATTTCCTTTCCCTTTGAAGACTACAGAACGAAAGGAAATATCCTCTGATGACAAAGAGAAAGAAGCTTTCTGAGTAACTTCTTTGTTTTCTGTGAAATCATCTCACAGAGTTTCAGCTTTCCCCTCAGGAAGTCTTTCGCTAAGACAGTTCTTGAGGAATTGGCAAAGTGATATTTGCGCCCATAGAGGGCTATGGTGAAAAAGGAAATATCCTCCGATGAAATCTAGAAAGAAGCTTTTGAGAAACTGCTTAGTGTTCTGTTAATTCATCTCACAGAGTTACATCTGTATTTCATGGATCTCTTTGCTGGAATTATTATTGTGGACTCTGAGAACAGATATGTCGGATCCCTTTGAATGCCATAGGGCCAATGGAAATATCCTCCGATAACAAAGAGAAAGAAGCTTTCTGAGAAACTTCTGTGTGTTCTGTGCAATCAACTCACAGAGTTACAGCTTTCCCCTCAAGAAGCCTTTCGCTAAGACAGTTCTTGTGGAATTGGCAAAGTGATATTTGGAAGCCCATAGAGGGCTATAGTGAAAAAGGAAATATCCTCCGATGAAATCTGGAAAGAAGCCTTCTGAGAAACTGCTTAGTGTTCTGTTAATTCATCTCACAGAAATACATGTGCATTTCGTGGATCTCTTTGCTAGCCTTACTTCTGTGGAATCTGACAACGGATATTTCGGATCCCTTTGAAGACTATAGGGCCAAAGGAATTATCCTCCGATAACCAAGAGATAGAAGCTTTCTGAGAAACTTCTTTGTGTTCTGTGAAATCATCTCACAGAGTTACAGCTTTCCACTCAAGAAGCCTTTCGCTAAGAAAGTTCTTGCGAATTGGCAAAATGATATTTGGAAGCCCATAGAGGGCTATGGTGAAAAAGGAAATATCCTCCGATGAAATCTGGAAAGACTTTCTGAGAAACTGCTTAGTGTTTTGTTAATTCATCTCACAGAGTTACGTCGGTATTTCGTGGATCTCTTTGCTAGCCTTATTTCCGTGGAATCTGGGAACAGATATTTCGGATCCCTTTGAAGACTACACGGCCAAAGGAAATATCCCCCGATAACAAAGAGAATGAAGCTTTCTGAGAAACTTCTTTGTATTCTGTGAAATCATCTCACAGAGTTACAGCTTTCCCCTAAAGAAGCCTTTCGCTAAGACAGTTCTTGTGGAATTGGCAAAGTGATATTTGGAAGCCCATAGAGGGCTATGGTGAAAAAGGAAATATCCTCCGATGAAATCTGGAAAGACTTTCTGAGAAACTGCTTAGTGTTCTGTTAATTCATCTCACAGAGTTACATCGGTATTTCGTGGATCTCTTTGCTAGCCTTATTTCTGTGGAATCTGAGAACAGATATTTGCTTTCCCTTTGAGGACTATAGAACCAAAGGAAATATCCTCTGATAACAAAGAGAAAGAAGCTTTCTGAGAAACTTCTTTGTGTTCTGTGAAATCATCTCACAGATTTTCAGCTTTCCCCTCCAGAAGCCTTTCACTAAGACAGTTCTTGTGGAATTGGCAAAGTGATATTTAAGACCATAGAGGGCTTTGGTGAAAAAGGAAATATCCTCCGAAGAAATCTAGAAAGAACCTTTTGAGAAACTGCTTAGTGTTCTGTTAATTCATCTCACAGAGTTACATCTGTGTTTCGTGGATCTCTTTGCTAGCCTTATTTCTGTGGTATCTGAGAACAGATATTTCAGATCCCTTTGAATGCTATAGGGTCAAAAGAAATATCCTCCGATAACAAAGAGAAAGAATCTTTCTGAGAAACTTCTTTGTGTTCTGTGAAATCATCTCACAGAGTTACAGCTTTCCGCTCAAGAAGCCTTTCGCTAAGACAGTTCTTGTGGAATTGGCAAAGTGATATTTGGAAGCCCATAGAGGGCTATGGTGAAAAAGGAAATATCCTCCGATGAAATCTGGAAAGAAGCTTTCTGAGAAACTGCTTAGTGTTCTGTTAATTCATCTCACAGTGATACATCTGCATTTCGTGGATCTCTTTGCTAGCCTTATTTCTGTGGAGTCTGACAACAGATATTTCCTTTCCCTTTGAAGACTATAGGGCCAAAGGAAATATCCTCCGATAACAAAGAGAAAGAAGCTTTCTGAGTAACTTCTTTGTGTTCTCTGAAATCCTCTCACAGAGTTACAGCTTTCCCCTCAAGAAGCCTTTGGCTAAGAAAGTTCTTGTGGAATTGGCAACGTGATATTTGGAAGCCCTTAGAGGGCTATGGTGAAAAAGGATATATCCTCCGATGAAATCTGGAAAGACTTTCTGAGAAACTGCTTAGTGTTCTGTGAATTCATCTCACCGAGTTACATCTGTATTTCGTGGATCTCTTTGCTAGCCTTATTTCCGTGGAATCTGAGAACAGATATTTCGTATCCCTTTGAAGATTATAGGGCCAAAGGAAATATCCTCCGATACAAACAGAAAGAAGCTTTCTGAGGAACTTCTTTGTGTTGTGTGAAATCATCTCACAGAGTTACAGCTTTCCCCTCAAGAAGCCTTTCGCTAAGACAGTTCTTGTGGAATTGGCAAAGTGATATTTGGAAGCCCATAGAGGGCTATGGTGAAAAAGGAAATATCCTCCGATGAAATCTAGAAAGAACCTTTAGAGAAACTGCTTAGTGTTCTGTTAATTCATCTCACAGAGTTACATCTGTATATCGTGGATCTCTTTTCTAGCCTTATTTCTGTGGAATCTGAGAACAGATATTTCGGATCCCTTTGAATGCTATAGGGCCAAAGGAAATATCCTCCGATAACAAAGAGAAAGAAGCTTTCTGAGAAACTTCTTTGTGTTCTGTGAAATCATCTCACAGAGTTACAGCTTTCCGCTCAAGAAGCCTTTCGCTAAGACAGTTCTTGTGGAATTGGCAAAGTGATACTTGGAAGCCCATAGAGGGCTATGGTGAAAAAGGAATTATCGTCCGATGAAATCTGGAAAGAAGATTTCTGAGAAACTGCTTAGTGTTCTGTTAATTCATCTCACAGAGATACATCTGCATTTCGTGGATCTCTTTGCTAGCCTTATTTCTGTGGAGTCTGACAACAGATATTTCCTTTCCCTTTGAAGACTATAGGGCCAAAGGAAATATCCTCCGATAACAAAGAGAAAGAAGCTTTCTGAGAAACTTCTTTGTGTTCTGTGAAATCATCTCACAGAGTTACAGCTTTCCCCTCAAGAAGCCTTTCGCTAAGAAAGTTCTTGTGGAATTGGCAAAGTGATATTTGGAAGCCCACAGAGGGCTATGGTGAAAAAGGAAATATCCTCCGATGAAATCTGGAAAGACTTTCTGAGAAACTGCTTAGTGTTCTGTGAATTCATCTCACCGAGTTACATCTGTATTTCGTGGATCTCTTTGCTATCCTTATTTCCGTGGAATCTGAGAACAGGTATTTCGGATCCCTTTGAAGACTATAGGGCCAAAGGAAATATCCTCCGATAACAAACAGAAAGAAGGTTTCTGAGGAACTTCTTTTTGTTCTGCGAAATCATCTCACAGAGTTACAGCTTTCCCCTCAAGAAGCCTTTCGCTAAGACAGTTCTTGTGGAATTTGCAAAGTGATATTTGGAAGCCCATAGAGGGCTATGGTGAAAAAGGAAATATCCTCCGATGAAATGTGGAAAGAAGCTTTCTGAGAAACTGCTTAGTGTTTTGTTAATTCATCTCACAGAATTACATCTGTATTTCGTGGATCTCTTTGCTAGCCTTATTTCTGTGGAATCTGAGAACAGATATTTCCTATCCCTTTGAAGACTATAGAACGAAAGGAAATATCCTCTGATAACAAAGAGAAAGAAGCTTTCTGAGAAACTTCTTTGTGTTCTGTGAAATCATCTCACAGAGTTTCAGCTTTCCCCTCAGGAAGTCTTTCGCTAATCAGTTCTTGTGGAATTGGCAAAGTGATATTTGCGCCTATAGAGGGCTATGGTGAAAAAGGAAATATCCTCCGATGAAATCTAGAAAGAAGCTTTTGAGAAACTGCTTAGTGTTCTTTTAATTCATCTCACAGAGTTACATCTGTATTTCATGGATCTCTTTGCTGGAATTATTATTGTGGAATCTGAGAACAGATATTTCGGATCCCTTTGAATGCTATAGGGCCAATGGAAATATCCTCCGATAACAAAGAGAAAGAAGCTTTCTGAGAAACTTCTGTGTGTTCTGTGCAATCAACTCACAGAGTTACAGCTTTCCCCTCAAGAAGCCTTTCGCTAAGACAGTTCTTGTGGAATTGGCAAAGTGATATTTGGAAGCCCATAGAGGGCTATAGTGAAAAAGGAAATATCCTCCGATGAAATCTGGAAAGAAGCCTTCTGAGAAACTGCTTAGTGTTCTGTTAATTCATCTCACAGAGTTACATCGGTATTTCGTGGATCTCTTTGCTAGCCTTATTTCCGTGGAATCTGGGAACAGATATTTCGGATCCCTTTGAAGACTACACGGCCAAAGGAAATATCCCCCGATAACAAAGAGAAAGAAGCTTTCTGAGAAACTTCTTTGTGTTCTGTGAAATCATCTCACAGAGTTACAGCTTTCCCCTCAAGAAACCTTTCGCTAAGACAGTTCTTGTGGAATTGGCAAAGTGATATTTGGAAGCCCATAGAGGGCTATGGTGAAAAAGGAAATATCGGCCGGGCGCGGTCGCTCAAGCCTGTAATCCCAGCACTTTGGGAGGCCGAGACGGGCGGAACACGAGGTCAGGAGATCGAGACCATCCTGGGTAACACAGTGAAACCCCGTCTCTACTAAAAATACAAAAACTTAGCCGGGAGAGGTGGCAGGCGCCTGTAGTCCCAGCTACTCGGGAGGCTGAGGCAGGAGAATGGCGTGAACCCGGGAGGCGGAGCTTGCAGTGAGCTGAGATCCGGCCACTGCACTCCAGCCTGGGTGACAGAGCGAGACTCCGTCTCCAAAAAAAAAAAAAAAAAAAAAAAAAAAAAAAAGAAAAAGGAAATATCCTCAGATGAAATCTGGAAAGAAGCTTTCTGAGAAACTTCTTAGTGTTCTGTTAATTCATCTCACAGAGTTACATCTGTATTTCGTGGATCTCTTTGCTAGCCTTATTTCTGTGGAATCTGAGAACAGATATTTCGGATCCCTTTGAAGACTA
Organism: Macaca nemestrina; assembly: GCF_043159975.1. NCBI lineage: Eukaryota > Metazoa > Chordata > Mammalia > Primates > Cercopithecidae > Macaca > Macaca nemestrina. The sequence goes on along the minus strand of NC_092141.1, from coordinate 25,585,913 downwards.
TAGGGCCAAGGGAAATATCCTCCGATAACAAAGATAAAGAAGCTTTCTGAGAAACTTCTTTGTGTTCTGTGAAATCATCTCCCAGAGTTACAGCTTTCCCCTCAAGAAGCCTTTCGCTAAGACAGTTCTTGTGGAATTAGCAAAGTGATATTTGGAAGGCCATACAGGGCTATGGTGAAAAAGGAAATATCCTCCGATGAAATCTGGAAAGAAGCTTTCTGAGAAACTGCTTAGGGTTTTGTTAATTCATCTCACAGAGTTACATCTGTATTTCGTGAATCTCTTTGCTAGCCTTATTTCTGTGGAATCTGACAACAGATATTTCCTTTCCCTTTGAAGAATATTGGGCCAAAGGATATATCCTCCGATGACAAAGAGAAAGAAGCTTTCTGAGAAACTTCGTTGTGTTCTGTGAAATCATCTCACAGAGTTACAGCTTTCCCCTCAAGAAGCCTTTCCCTAAGACAGTTCTTGTGGAATTGGCAAAGTAATATTTGGAAGCCCATAGAGGGCTATGGTGAAAAAGGAAATATCCTCCGATGAAATCTGGAAAGAAGCTTTCTGAGAAACTGCTTAGTGTTCTGCTAATTCATGTGCCAGTGTTACAACTGTATTTCGTGGATCTCTTTGCTAGCCTTTTTCCTGTGCAATCTGAGAACAGATATTTCCTTTCCCTTTGAAGACTATAGGGCCAACGGAAATATCCTCCAATAACAAAGAGAAAGAAGCTTTCTGAGAAACTTTTTGTGTTCTGTGAAATCATCTCACAGAGTTACAGCTTTCCCCACAAGAAGCCTTTCGCTAACACAGTTCTTGTGGAATTGGCAAAGTGATATTTGGAAGCCCATAGTGGGCTACGGTGAAAAAGGAAATATCCTCCGATGAAATCTGGAACGAAGATATCTGAGAAACTGCTTAGTGTTCTGTTAATTCATCTCACAGAGTTACATCTGTATTTCGTGGATCTCTTTGCTATCCTAATTTCTGTGGAATCTGAGAACAGATATTGCCTTTCCCTTTGAAGACTATAGGGCCTAAGGAAATATCCTCCGATAACAAAGAGAAAGAAGCTTTCTGAGAAACTTCTTTGTGTTCTGTGAAATCATCTCACAGAGTTACAGCTTTCCCCTCAAGAAGCCTTTCGCTAAGACAGTTCTTTTGGAATTGGCAAAGTGATATTTAAGCCCATAGAGGTCTACGGTGAAAAAGGAAATATCCTCCGATGAAATCTGGAATGAAGCTTTCCGAGAAACTGCTTAGTGTTCTGTTAATTCATCTCACAGAATTACATGTGTATTTCGTGGATCTCTTTGCTAGCCTTATTTCTGTGGAATCTGAGAACAGATGTTTCGGATCCCTTTGAATGCTATAGGGCCAAAGGAAACATCCTCCAATAACAAAGAGAAAGAAGCTTTCTGAGAAACTTCTTTGTGTTCTGTGAAATCATCTCACAGAGTTACAGCTTTCCCCTCAAGAAGCCTTTCGCTAAGACAGTTCTTATGGAATTGGCAAAGTGATATTTGGAAGCCCATAGAGGGCTATGATGAAAAAGGAATTATCCTCCGATGAAATCTGTTAAGAAGCTTTCTGAGAAACTGCTTAGTGTTCTGCCTATTCATCTGCCAGAGTTACATCAGTATTTCGTGCAACTTTTTGCTAGCCTTTTTTTTTGTGGAATCTGAGAACAGATATTTTCTTTCCCTTTGAAGACTATAGGGCCAAAGGAAATATCCTCCGATAACAAAGAGAAAGAAGCTTTCTGAGAAACTTCTTTGTGTTCTGTGAAATCATCTCACAGAGTTAGAGCTTTCCCCTCAAGAAGCCTTACACTAAAACAGTTCTTGTGGAATTCGCAAAGTGATATTTGGAAGCCCATAGAGGGCTGTGGTGAAAAAGGAAATATCCTCCGATGAAATCTGGAAAGAAGCTTTCTGAGAAACTGCTCAGTGTTCTGTTAATTCATCTCACAGAGTTATATCTGCATTTCGTGGATCTCTTTGCTAGCCTTATTTCTGTGGAATCTGAGAAAAGATATTTCGGATCCCTTTCAAGACTATAGGGCCAAAGGAAATATCCTCCGATAACAAAGAGAAAGAAGCTTTCTGAGAAACTTCTTTGTGTTCTGTGAAATCATCTCACAGAGTTACAGCTTCCCCTCAAGAAGCCTTTCGCTAAGACAGTTCTTGTGGAATTGGCAAATTGATATTTCGAAGCCCATAGAGGGCTATGGTGAAAAAGGAAATATCCTCCGATGAAATCTGGAAAGAAGCTTTCTGAGAAACTGCTTAGTGTTCTGTTAATTCATCTCACAGAGTTACATCTGTATTTCGTGGATCTCTTTGCTAGCCTTATTTCTGTGGAATCTGAGAACAGATATTTCGGATCCCTTTGAAGACTATAGGGCCAAAGGAAATATCCTCCGATAACCAAGAGAAAGAAGCTTTCAGAGAAACTTCTTTGTGTTATGTGAAATCACCTCACAGAGTTACAGCTTTCCCCTCAAGAAGCCTTTCGCTAAGAGAGTTCTTGTGGAATTGGCAAAGTGATATTTGGAAGCCCATAGAGGGCTACTGTGAAACAGGAAATATCCTCCTATGAAATCTGGAAAGAAGCTTTTTCAGAAACTTCTTAGTGTTCTGTTAATTCATCTCACAGAGTTGCATCTGTTTTTCGTGGATCTCTTTGCTAGCCTTTTTTCTGTGGACTCTGAGAACAGATATTTCCTTTCCCTTTGAAGACTATACGGACAAAGGAAATATCCTCCGATAACAAAGAGAAAGAAACTTTCTGAGAAACTTCTTTGCGTTCTGTGAAATCATCTCAGAGAGTAAGAGCTTTCCCCTCAAGATGCCTTTCGCTAAGACAGTTCTTGTGGAATTGGCAAAGTGACATTTGGAAACCCATAGAGGTCTATGGTGAAAAAGGAAATATCCTCCGATGAAATCTGGGAAGAAGCTTTCTGAGAAACTGCTTAGTGTTCTGTTAATTCATCTCACAGAGGTACATATGAATTTCGTGGATCTCTTTGCTAGCCTTATTTCTGTGGAATCTGAGACACAGATATTTCCTTTCCCTTTGAAGACTATAGGGCCAAACGAAATATCCTCCGATAACAAAGAGAAAGAAGCTTTCTGAGAAATTTCTTGGTGTTCTGCGAAATCATCTCACAGAGTTACAGCTTTCCCCTCTAGAAGCCTTTCGCTAAGACAGTTCTTGTGGAATTGGCAAAGTGACATTTGGAAGCCCTTAGAGGGCTATGGTGAAAAAGGAAATATCCTCCGATGAAATCTGGAAAGAAGCTTTCTGAGAAACTGCTTAGTGTTCTGTTAATTCACCTCACAGAGTTACATCTGTATTTCGTGGATCTCTTTGCGAGTCTTATTTCTGTGGAATCTGAGAACGGATATTGCGGATCCCTTTGAAGACTATAGGGCCAAAGGAAATATCCTCCGATAACAAAGAGAAAGAAGCTTTCTGAGAAACTTCTTTGTGTTCTGTGAAATCATCTCACAGAGTTACAGCTTACCCCTCAAGAATCTTTTCGCTAAGACAGTTCTTCTGGAATTGGCAAAGTGATATTTGGAAGCCCATAGAGGGCTATGGTGAAAAACGAACTATCCTCCGATGAAATTTGGAAAGAAGCTTTCTGAGAATCTGCTTAGTGTTCAGTTAATTCATCTCAAAGAGTTACATCTGTATTTCGTGGATCTCTTTGCTAGCCTTATTTCTGTGGAAACTGACAACAGATATTTCCTTTCCCTTTGAAGACTATAGGGCCAAAGGAAATATCCTCCGATAACAAACAGAAAGAAGCTTTCTGAGAAACTTCTTTGTGTTCTGTGATATCATCTCACAGAATTACAGCCTTCCCCTCAAGAAGCCTTCCGCTAGGAAAGTTCTGGTGGAATTGGCAAAGTGATATTTGGAAGCCCATAGAGGGCTACGGTGAAAAAGGAAATATCCTCCGATGAAATCTGGAAAGAAGCTTTCTGAGAAACTGCTTAGTGTTCTGTTAATTCATCTCACAGAGTTACATCTGTATTTCGTGGATCTCTTTGCTAGCCTTATTTCTGTGGAATCTGAGAACAGATATTTCGGATCCCTTTGAAGACTATAGGGCCAAGGGAAGTATCCTCCGATAACAAAGATAAAGAAGCTTTCTGAGAAACTTCTTTGTGTTCTGTGAAATCATCTCACACAGTTACAGCTTTCCCCTCAAGAAGCCTTTCGCTAAGACAGTTCTTGTGGAATTGGCAAAGTGATATTTGGAAGGCCATAAAGGGCTATGGTGAAAAAGGAAATATCCTCCGATGAAATCTGGAAAGAAGCTTTCTGAGAAACTGCTTAGTGTTCTGTTAATTCATCTCACAGAGTTACATCTGTATTTCGTGGATCTCTTTGCTAGCCTTATTTCTGTGGAATCTGAGAACAGATATTTCCTTTCCCTTTGAGGACTATAGAACCAAAGGAAATATCCTCTGATAACAAAGAGAAAGAAGATTTCTGAGAAACCTCTTTGTGTTCTGTGAAATGAACTCACAGAGTTTCAGCTTTCCCCTCCAGAAGCCTTTCACTAAGACAGTTCTTGTGGAATTGGCAAAGTGATATTTAAGACCCTAGAGGGCTATGTTGAAAAAGGAAATATCCTCCGATGAAATCTAGAAAGAACCTTTAGAGAAACTGCTTAGTGTTCTGTTAATTCATCTCACAGAGTTACATCTGTATATCGTGGATCTCTTTTCTAGCCTTATTTCTGTGGAATCTGAGAACAGTTATTTCGGATCCCTTTGAATGCTATAGGGCCAAAGGAAATATCCTCCGATAACAAAGAGAAAGAAGCTTTCTGAGAAACTTCTTTGTGTTCTGTGAAATCATCACACAGAGTTACAGCTTTCCGCTCAAGAAGCCTTTCGCTAAGACAGTTCTTGTGGAATTGGCAAAGTGATACTTGGAAGCCCATAGAGGGCTATGGTGAAAAAGGAATTATCGTCCGATGAAATCTGGAAAGAAGCTTTCTGAGAAACTGCTTAGTGTTCTGTTAATTCATCTCACAGAGATACATCTGCATTTCGTGGATCTCTTTGCTAGCCTTATTTCTGTGGAGTCTGACAACAGATATTTCCTTTCCCTTTGAAGACTATAGGGCCAAAGGAAATATCCTCCGATAACAAAGAGAAAGAAGCTTTCTGAGAAACTTCTTTGTGTTCTGTGAAAACATCTCACAGAGTTACAGCTTTCCCCTCAAGAAGCCTTTGGCTAAGAAAGTTCTTGTGGAATTGGCAAAGTGATATTTGGAAGCCCACAGAGGGCTATGGTGAAAAAGGAAATATCCTCCGATGAAATCTGGAAAGACTTTCTGAGAAACTGCTTAGTGTTCTGTGAATTCATCTCACCGAGTTACATCTGTATTTCGTGGATCTCTTTGCTAGCCTTATTTCCGTGGAATCTGAGAACAGGTATTTCGGATCCCTTTGAAGACTATAGGGCCAAAGGAAATATCCTCCGATAACAAACAGAAAGAAGGTTTCTGAGGAACTTCTTTGTGTTGTGTGAAATCATCTCACAGAGTTACAGCTTTCCCCTCAAGAAGCCTTTCGCTAAGACAGTTCTTGTGGAATTGGCAAAGTGATATTTGGAAGCCCATAGAGGGCTATGGTGAAAAAGGAAATATCCTCCGATGAAATGTGGAAAGAAGCTTTCTGAGAAACTGCTTAGTGTTTTGTTAATTCATCTCACAGAATTACATCTGTATTTCGTGGATCTCTTTGCTAGCCTTATTTCTGTGGAATCTGAGAACAGATATTTCCTATCCCTTTGAAGACTATAGAACGAAAGGAAATATCCTCTGATAACAAAGAGAAAGAAGCTTTCTGAGAAACTTCTTTGTGTTCTGTGAAATCATCTCACAGAGTTTCAGCTTTCCCCTCAGGAAGTCTTTCGCTAATCAGTTCTTGTGGAATTGGCAAAGTGATATTTCAGCCCATAGAGGGCTATGGTGAAAAAGGAAATATCCTCCGATGAAATCTAGAAAGAAGCTTTTGAGAAACTGCTTAGTGTTCTTTTAATTCATCTCACAGAGTTACATCTGTATTTCATGGATCTCTTTGCTGGAATTATTATTGTGGAATCTGAGAACAGATATTTCGGATCCCTTTGAATGCTATAAGGCCAATGGAAATATCCTCCGATAACAAAGAGAAAGAAGCTTTCTGAGAAACTTCTTTGTGTTCTGTGAAATCAACTCACAGAGTTACAGCTTTCCCCTCAAGAAGCCTTTCGCTAAGAAAGTTCTTGTGGAATTGGCAAAGTGATATTTGGAAGCCCTTAGAGGGCTATGGTGAAAAAGGAAATATCCTCCGATGAAATCTGGAAAGACTTTCTGAGAAACTGCTTAGTGTTCTGTTAATTCATCTCACAGAGTTACATCTGTATTTCGTGGATCTCTTTGCTAGCCTTATTTCTGTGGAATCTGAGAACAGATATTTCGGATCCCTTTGAAGACTATAGGGCCAAAGGAAATATCCTCCGATAACCAAGAGAAAGAAGCTTTCAGAGAAACTTCTTTGTGTTATGTGAAATCACCTCACAGAGTTACAGCTTTCCCCTCAAGAAGCCTTTCGCTAAGAGAGTTCTTGTGGAATTGGCAAAGTGATATTTGGAAGCCCATAGAGGGCTACTGTGAAACAGGAAATATCCTCCTATGAAATCTGGAAAGAAGCTTTTTCAGAAACTTCTTAGTGTTCTGTTAATTCATCTCACAGAGTTGCATCTGTATTTCGTGGATCTCTTTGCTAGCCTTTTTTCTGTGGACTCTGAGAACAGATATTTCCTTTCCCTTTGAAGACTATACGGACAAAGGAAATATCCTCCGATAACAAAGAGAAAGAAACTTTCTGAGAAACTTCTTTGCGTTCTGTGAAATCATCTCAGAGAGTAAGAGCTTTCCCCTCAAGATGCCTTTCGCTAAGACAGTTCTTGTGGAATTGGCAAAGTGACATTTGGAAACCCATAGAGGTCTATGGTGAAAAAGGAAATATCCTCCGATGAAATCTGGGAAGAAGCTTTCTGAGAAACTGCTTAGTGTTCTGTTAATTCATCTCACAGAGGTACATATGAATTTCGTGGATATCTTTGCTAGCCTTATTTCTGTGGAATCTGAGACACAGATATTTCCTTTCCCTTTGAAGACTATAGGGCCAAAGGAAATATCCTCCGATAACAAAGAGAAAGAAGCTTTCTGAGAAATTTCTTGGTGTTCTGCGAAATCATCTCACAGAGTTACAGCTTTCCCCTCTAGAAGCCTTTCGCTAAGACAGTTCTTGTGGAATTGGCAAAGTGACATTTGGAAGCCCTTAGAGGGCTATGGTGAAAAAGGAAATATCCTCCGATGAAATCTGGAAAGAAGCTTTCTGAGAAACTGCTTAGTGTTCTGTTAATTCACCTCACAGAGTTACATCTGTATTTCGTGGATCTCTTTGCGAGTCTTATTTCTGTGGAATCTGAGAACGGATATTGCGGATCCCTTTGAAGACTATAGGGCCAAAGGAAATATCCTCCGATAACAAAGAGAAAGAAGCTTTCTGAGAAACTTCTTTGTGTTCTGTGAAATCATCTCACAGAGTTACAGCTTACCCCTCAAGAATCTTTTCGCTAAGACAGTTCTTCTGGAATTGGCAAAGTGATATTTGGAAGCCCATAGAGGGCTATGGTGAAAAACGAACTATCCTCCGATGAAATTTGGAAAGAAGCTTTCTGAGAATCTGCTTAGTGTTCAGTTAATTCATCTCAAAGAGTTACATCTGTATTTCGTGGATCTCTTTGCTAGCCTTATTTCTGTGGAAACTGACAACAGATATTTCCTTTCCCTTTGAAGACTATAGGGCCAAAGGAAATATCCTCCGATAACAAACAGAAAGAAGCTTTCTGAGAAACTTCTTTGTGTTCTGTGATATCATCTCACAGAATTACAGCCTTCCCCTCAAGAAGCCTTCCGCTAGGAAAGTTCTGGTGGAATTGGCAAAGTGATATTTGGAAGCCCATAGAGGGCTACGGTGAAAAAGGAAATATCCTCCGATGAAATCTGGAAAGAAGCTTTCTGAGAAACTGCTTAGTGTTCTGTTAATTCATCTCACAGAGTTACATCTGTATTTCGTGGATCTCTTTGCTAGCCTTATTTCTGTGGAATCTGAGAACAGATATTTCGGATCCCTTTGAAGACTATAGGGCCAAGGGAAGTATCCTCCGATAACAAAGATAAAGAAGCTTTCTGAGAAACTTCTTTGTGTTCTGTGAAATCATCTCACACAGTTACAGCTTTCCCCTCAAGAAGCCTTTCGCTAAGACAGTTCTTGTGGAATTGGCAAAGTGATATTTGGAAGGCCATAAAGGGCTATGGTGAAAAAGGAAATATCCTCCGATGAAATCTGGAAAGAAGCTTTCTGAGAAACTGCTTAGTGTTCTGTTAATTCATCTCACAGAGTTACATCTGTATTTCGTGGATCTCTTTGCTAGCCTTATTTCTGTGGAATCTGAGAACAGATATTTCCTTTCCCTTTGTGGACTATAGAACCAAAGGAAATATCCTCTGATAACAAAGAGAAAGAAGCTTTCTGAGAAACTTCTTTGTGTTCTGTGAAATGAACTCACAGAGTTTCAGCTTTCCCCTCCAGAAGCCTTTCACTAAGACAGTTCTTGTGGAATTGGCAAAGTGATATTTAAGACCATAGAGGGCTATGTTGAAAAAGGAAATATCCTCCGATGAAATCTAGAAAGAACCTTTAGAGAAACTGCTTAGTGTTCTGTTAATTCATCTCACAGAGTTACATCTGTATATCGTGGATCTCTTTTCTAGCCTTATTTCTGTGGAATCTGAGAACAGATATTTCGGATCCCTTTGAATGCTATAGGGCCAAAGGAAATATCCTCCGATAACAAAGAGAAAGAAGCTTTCTGAGAAACTTCTTTGTGTTCTGTGAAATCATCACACAGAGTTACAGCTTTCCGCTCAAGAAGCCTTTCGCTAAGACAGTTCTTGTGGAATTGGCAAAGTGATACTTGGAAGCCCATAGAGGGCTATGGTGAAAAAGGAATTATCGTCCGATGAAATCTGGAAAGAAGCTTTCTGAGAAACTGCTTAGTGTTCTGTTAATTCATCTCACAGAGATACATCTGCATTTCGTGGATCTCTTTGCTAGCCTTATTTCTGTGGAGTCTGACAACAGATATTTCCTTTCCCTTTGAGGACTATAGGGCCAAAGGAAATATCCTCCGATAACAAAGAGAAAGAAGCTTTCTGAGAAACTTCTTTGTGTTCTGTGAAATCATCTCACAGAGTTACAGCTTTCCCCTCAAGAAGCCTTTGGCTAAGAAAGTTCTTGTGGAATTGGCAAAGTGATATTTGGAAGCCCACAGAGGGCTATGGTGAAAAAGGAAATATCCTCCGATGAAATCTGGAAAGACTTTCTGAGAAACTGCTTAGTGTTCTGTGAATTCATCTCACCGAGTTACATCTGTATTTCGTGGATCTCTTTGCTATCCTTATTTCCGTGGAATCTGAGAACAGGTATTTCGGATCCCTTTGAAGACTATAGGGCCAAAGGAAATATCCTCCGATAACAAACAGAAAGAAGGTTTCTGAGGAACTTCTTTTTGTTCTGTGAAATCATCTCACAGAGTTACAGCTTTCCCCTCAAGAAGCCTTTCGCTAAGACAGTTCTTGTGGAATTGGCAAAGTGATATTTGGAAGCCCATAGAGGGCTATGGTGAAAAAGGAAATATCCTCCGATGAAATGTGGAAAGAAGCTTTCTGAGAAACTGCTTAGTGTTTTGTTAATTCATCTCACAGAATTACATCTGTATTTCGTGGATCTCTTTGCTAGCCTTATTTCTGTGGAATCTGAGAACAGATATTTCCTATCCCTTTGAAGACTATAGAACGAAAGGAAATATCCTCTGATAACAAAGAGAAAGAAGCTTTCTGAGAAACTTCTTTGTGTTCTGTGAAATCATCTCACAGAGTTTCAGCTTTCCCCTCAGGAAGTCTTTCGCTAATCAGTTCTTGTGGAATTGGCAAAGTGATATTTCAGCCCATAGAGGGCTATGGTGAAAAAGGAAATATCCTCCGATGAAATCTAGAAAGAAGCTTTTGAGAAACTGCTTAGTGTTCTTTTAATTCATCTCACAGAGTTACATCTGTATTTCATGGATCTCTTTGCAGGAATTATTATTGTGGAATCTGAGAACAGATATTTCGGATCCCTTTGAATGCTATAAGGCCAATGGAAATATCCTCCGATAACAAAGAGAAAGAAGCTTTCTGAGAAACTTCTTTGTGTTCTGTGAAATCAACTCACAGAGTTACAGCTTTCCCCTCAAGAAGCCTTTCGCTAAGAAAGTTCTTGTGGAATTGGCAAAGTGATAATTGGAAGCCCTTAGAGGGCTATGGTGAAAAAGGAAATATCCTCCGATGAAATCTGGAAAGACTTTCTGAGAAACTGCTTAGTGTTCTGTTAATTCATCTCACAGAGTTACATCGGTATTTCGTGGATCTCTTTGCTAGCCTTATTTCCGTGGAATCTGGGAACAGATATTTCGGATCCCTTTGAAGACTACACGGCCAAAGGAAATATCCCCCGATAACAAAGAGAAAGAAGCTTTCTGAGAAACTTCTTTGTGTTCTGTGAAATCATCTCACAGAGTTTCAGCTTTCCCCTCAGGAAGTCTTTCGCTAATCAGTTCTTGTGGAATTGGCAAAGTGATATTTCAGCCCATAGAGGGCTATGGTGAAAAAGGAAATATCCTCCGATGAAATCTAGAAAGAAGCTTATGAGAAACTGCTTAGTGTTCTTTTAATTCATCTCACAGAGTTACATCTGTATTTCATGGATCTCTTTGCTGGAATTATTATTGTGGAATCTGAGAACAGATATTTCGGATCCCTTTGAATGCTATAAGGCCAATGGAAATATCCTCCGATAACAAAGAGAAAGAAGCTTTCTGAGAAACTTCTTTGTGTTCTGTGAAATCATCTCACAGAGTTACAGCTTTCCCCTCAAGAAACCTTTCGCTAAGACAGTTCTTGTGGAATTGGCAAAGTGATATTTGGAAGCCCATAGAGGGCTATGGTGAAAAAGGAAATATCGGCCGGGCGCGGTGGCTCAAGCCTGTAATCCCAGCACTTTGGGAGGCCGAGACGGGCGGAACACGAGGTCAGGAGATCGAGACCATCCTGGGTAACACAGTGAAACCCCGTCTCTACTAAAAATACAAAAACTTAGCCGGGAGAGGTGGCAGGCGCCTGTAGTCCCATCTACTCGGGAGGCTGAGGCAGGAGAATGGCGTGAACCTGGGAGGCGGAGCTTGCAGTGAGCTGAGATCCGGCCACTGCACTCCAGCCTGGGTGACAGAGCGAGACTCCGTCTCAAAAAAAAAAAAAAAAAAAAAAAAAAAAAAAAAAAAAAAAAAAAAAAACAGAAAAAGGAAATATCCTCAGATGAAATCTGGAAAGAAGCTTTCTGAGAAACTTCTTAGTGTTCTGTTAATTCATCTCACAGAGTTACATCTGTATTTCGTGGATCTCTTTGCTAGCCTTATTTCTGTGGAATCTGAGAACAGATATTTCGGATCCCTTTGAAGACTATAGGGCCAAGGGAAATATCCTCCGATAACAAAGATAAAGAAGCTTTCTGAGAAACTTCTTTGTGTTCTGTGAAATCATCTCCCAGAGTTACAGCTTTCCCCTCAAGAAGCCTTTCGCTAAGACAGTTCTTGTGGAATTAGCAAAGTGATATTTGGAAGGCCATACAGGGCTATGGTGAAAAAGGAAATATCCTCCGATGAAATCTGGAAAGAAGCTTTCTGAGAAACTGCTTAGGGTTTTGTTAATTCATCTCACAGAGTTACATCTGTATTTCGTGAATCTCTTGGCTAGCCTTATTTCTGTGGAATCTGACAACAGATATTTCCTTTCCCTTTGAAGAATATTGGGCCAAAGGATATATCCTCCGATGACAAAGAGAAAGAAGCTTTCTGAGAAACTTCGTTGTGTTCTGTGAAATCATCTCACAGAGTTACAGCTTTCCCCTCAAGAAGCCTTTCCCTAAGACAGTTCTTGTGGAATTGGCAAAGTAATATTTGGAAGCCCATAGAGGGCTAAGGTGAAAAAGGAAATATCCTCCGATGAAATCTGGAAAGAAGCTTTCTGAGAAACTGCTTAGTGTTCTGCTAATTCATCTGCCAGTGTTACATCTGTATTTCGTGGATGTCTTTGCTAGCCTAATTTCTGTGGAATCTGAGACACAGATATTTCCTTTCCCTTTGAAGACTATAGGGCCAAAGGAAATATCCTCCGATAACAAAGAGAAAGAAGCTTTCTGAGAAATTTCTTGGTGTTCTGCGAAATCATCTCACAGAGTTACAGCTTTCCCCTCAAGAAGCCTTTCGCTAAGACAGTTCTTGTGGAATTGGCAAAGTGACATTTGGAAGCCCATAGAGGGCTATGTTGAAAAAGGAAATATCCTCCGATGAAATCTGGAAAGAAGCTTTCTGAGAAACTGCTTAGTGTTCTGTTAATTCACCTCACAGAATTACATCTGTATTTCGTGGATCTCTTTGCTAGTCTTATTTCTGTGGAATCTGAGAACGGATATTGCGGATCCCTTTGAAGACTATAGGGCCAAAGGAAATATCCTCCGATAACAAAGAGAAAGAAGCTTTCTGAGAAACTTCTTTGTGTTCTGTGAAATCATCTCACAGAGTTACAGCTTACCACTCAAGAATCTTTTCGCTAAGACAGTTCTTCTGGAATTGGCAAAGTGATATTTGGAAGCCCATAGAGGGCTATGGTGAAAAACGAACTATCCTCCGATGAAATTTGGAAAGAAGCTTTCTGAGAATCTGCTTAGTGTTCTGTTAATTCATCTTAAAGAGTTACATCTGTATTTCGTGGATCTCTTTGCTAGCCTTATTTCTGTGGAAACTGACAACAGATATTTCCTTTCCCTTTGAAGACTATAGGGCCAAAGGAAATAGCCTCCGATAACAAAGAGAAAGAAGCTTTCTGAGAAACTTCTTTGTGTTCTGTGATATCATCTCACAGAATTACAGCTTTCCCCTCAAGAAGCCTTCCGCTAGGAAAGTTCTGGTGGAATTGGCAAAGTGATATTTGGAAGCCCATAGAGGGCTATGGTGAAAAAGGAAATATCCTCCGATGAAATCTGGAAAGAAGCTTTCTGAGAAACTGCTTAGTGTTCTGTTAATTCATCTCAAAGAGTTACATCTGTATTTCGTGGATCTCTTTGTTAGTCTTATTTCTGTGGAATCTGACAACAGATATTTCCTTTCCCTTTGAAGACTATAGGGCCAAATGAAATATCCTCCGATAACAAAGAGAAAGAAGCATTCTGAGAAACTTCTTTGTGTTTTGTGAAATCATCTCACTAAGTTAGAGCTTTCCCCTCAAGAAGCCTTTCACTAAAACAGTTCTTGTGGAATTGGCAAAGTGATATTCGGAAGCCCTTAGAGGGCTATGGTGAAAAAGGAAATATCCTCCGATGAAATCTGGAAAGAAGCTTTCTGAGAAACTGCTTAGTGTTCTGTTAATTCATCTCACAGAGTTACATCTGTATTTCGTGGATCTCTTTGCTAGCCTTATTTCTGTGGAATCTGAGAACAGATATTTCGGATCCCTTTGAAGACTATAGGGCCAAAGGAAATATCCTCCGATAACCAAGAGAAAGAAGCTTTCTGAGAAACTTCTTTGTGTTCTGTGAAATCATCTCACAGAGTTACAGCTTTCCCCTCAAGAAGCCTTTCTCTAGGACAGTTCTTGTGGAATTGGCAAAGTGACATTTGGAAGCCCATAGAGGGCTATGGTGAAAAAGGAAACATCCTCCGATGAAATCTGGAAAGAAGCTTTCTGAGAAACTGCTAGGTGTTCTGTTATTTCATCTCACAGAGTTACATGTGTATTTCGTGGATCTCTTTGCTAGCCTTATTTCTGTGGAATCTGACAACAGATATTTCCTTTCCCTTTGAAGACTATAGGGCCAAAGGAAATATCCTCGGATAACAAAAAGAAAGAAGGTTTCTGAGAAACTTCTTTGTGTTTTGTGAAATCATCTCACAGAGATACAGCTTTCCCCTCCAGAAGCCTTCGGTAAGACAGTGCTTGTGGTATTGACAAAGTGATATTTGGAAGCCCATAGAGGGCTATGGTGAAAAAGGAAATATAATCCGATGAAATCTGTAAAGAAGCTTTCTGAGAATAAGCTTAGTGTTCTGTTAATTCATCTCACAGAGTTACATCTGTGTTTCGTGGATCTCTTTGCTAGCCTTATTTCTCTGGAACCTGAGAACAGATATTTCGGATCCCTTTGAGACTTTAGGGCCAAAGGAAATATCCTCCGATAACAAAGAGAAAGAAGCCTTCTGAGAAACTTCTTTTTTTCTGTGAAATCATATCACAGAGTTACCGCTTTCCCCTCAAGAAACCGTTCGCTAAGACAGTTCTTGTGGAATTGGCAAAGTGATATTTGGAAGTCCATAGAGGGCTATGGTGAAAAAGGAAATATCCTCCGATAAAATCTGGAAGAAACATTTCTGAGAACCTGCTTAGTGTTCTGTTAATTCATCTCACAGAGTTACATCTGTCTTTCGTGGATCTCTTTGCTAGCCTTATTTCTGTGGAATCTGAGAACAGATATTTCCGATCCCTTTGAAGACTTTAGGGCCAAAGGAAATATCCTCCGATAACAAAAAGAAAGAAGCTTTCTGAGAAACTTCTTTGTGTTCTGTGAAATTTTCTCACAGAGTTACAGCTATCCCCTCAAGAAGCCTTTCGCTAAGACGGTTCTTGTGGAATTGGCCAAGTGATATTTGGAAGCCAATAGAGGGCTATGGTGAAAAAAGAAATATCCTCCGATGAAATCTGGAAAGAAGCTTTCTGAGAAACTGCTTAGTGTTCTGTCGATTCATCTCACAGAGTTACATCTGTATTTCGTGGATCTCTTTGCTAGCCTTATTTCTGTGGAATCTGAGAACAGATATTTCGGATCCCTTTGAAGACTATAGGGCTAAAGGAAATATCCTCCGAAAAAAAAGAGAAAGAAGCTTTCTGAGAAAATTCTGTGTGTTCTGTGAAATCATCTCACAGATTTACAGCTTTCCCCTCAAAAAGCCTTTCGCTAAGACAGTTCTTGTGGAATTGCAAAGTGATATTTGCCAGCCATTAGAGGGCTATCGTGAAAAAGGAAATATCCTCCGATGAAATCTGGAAGGAACCTTTCTGAGAACCTGCTTAGTGGTCTGTTAATTCATCTCACAGGGTTACATCTGTCTTTCGTGGATCTCTTTGCTAGCCTTATTTCTGTGGAATCTGAGAACAGATATTTCGAATCCCTTTGAAGACTATAGGGCCAAAGGAAACATCCTCGGATAACAAAGAGAAAGAAGCTTACAGAGAAACTTCTTTGTGTTCTGTGAAATCATCTCACAGAGATACAGCTTTCCCCTCCAGAAGCCTTCGCTAAGATAGTGCTTGTGGAATTGACGAAGTGATGTTTGGAAGCCCTTAGAGGGCTATGGTGAAAAAGGCGAATATCCTCCGATGAAATCTGCAAAGAAGCTTTCTGTGAAACTGCTTAGTGTTCTGTTAATTCATTTCACAGAGTTACATCTGCATTTCGTGGATCGCTTTGCTAGCCTTATTTCTTTGGAATCTGACAACAGATATATCGGATCCCTTTGAAGACTATAGGGCCAAAGGAAATATCCTCCGATAACAAAGAGAAAGAAGCTTTCTGAGAAACTTCTTTGTGTTCTGTGAAATCATCTCACAGAGTTACAGCTTTCCCCTCAAGAAGCCTTTCGCTAAGACAGTTCTTGTCTAATTGGCAAAGTGATATTTGGAAGCCCATAGATTGCTACAGTGAAAAACGAAATATCCTCCGATGAAATCTGGAAAGAAGCTTTCTGAGAAACTGCTTAGTGTTCTGTTAATTCATGTCACAGAGTTACATCTGTATTTCGTGGATCTCTTTGCTAGCCTTATTTCTGTGGAATCTGAGAACAGATATTTCGGATCCCTTTGAAGACTATAGGGCCAAAGGAAATATCCTCCGATAACAAAGAGAAAGAAGCTTTCTGAGAAACTTCTTTGTGTTCTGTGAAATCATCTCACAGAGTTACAGCTTTCCCTCAAGAAGCCTTTCGCTAAGACAGTTCTTGTGGAATTGGCAAAGTGTTATTTGGAAGCCCGTAGAGGGCTATGGTCAAAAAGGAAATATCCTCCCATGAAATCTGGAAAGAAGCTTTGTGAGAAACTGCTTAGTGTTCTGTTAACTCATCTCACAGAGTTACATCTGTATTTCGAGGATCTCTTTGCTAACCTTATTTCTGTGGAATCTGAGAACAGATATTTCGGATCCCTTTGAAGACTATAGAGCCAAAGGAAATATCCTCCGATAAGAAAGAGAAAGAAGCTTTCTGAGAAACTTCTTTGTGTTCTGTGAAATCATCTCACAGAGTTACAGCTTTCCCCTCAAGAAGCCTTTCGCTAAGACAGTTCTTGTGGAATTGGCAAAGTGATATTTGGAAGCCCATAGAAGGCTATGGTGAAAAAGGAAATATCCTCCGATGAAATCTGGAAAGAAGATTTCTGAGAAACTGCTTAGTGTTCTGTTAATTCATCTCACAGAGTTACATCTGTATTTCGTTGATCTCTTTGCTAGCCTTATTTCTGTGTAATCTGACAACAGATATTTCCTTTCCCTTTGAAGACTATAGGGCCAAAGGAAATATCCTCCGATAACAAAGAGAAAGAAGCTTTCTGAGAAACTTCTTTGTGTTCTGTGAAATCATCTCAGAGAGTTACAGCTTTCCCCTCAAGAAGCCTTTCGCTAAGACAGTTCTTGTGGAATTGGCAAAGTGATATTTGGAAGCTCATAGAGGGCTATGGAGAAAAAGGAAATATCCTGTGATGAAAACTGGAAAGAAGCTTTCTGAGAAACTGCTTAGTGTTCTGTTAATTCATCTCACAGAGTTACATCTGTATTTCGTGGATCTCTTTGCTAGCCTTATTTCTGTGGAATCTGAGAACAGATATTTCGGATCCCTTTGAAGACTATAGGGCCAAAGGAAATATCCTCTGATAACAAAGAGAAAGAAGCTTTCTGAGAAACTTCTTTGTGTTCTGTGAAATCATCTCACAGAGTTACAGCTTTCCCCTCAAGAAGCCTTTCGCTAAGACAGTTCTTGTGGAATTGGCAAAGTGTTATTTGTAAGCCCGTAGAGGGCTATGGTGAAAAAGGAAATATCCTCCGATGAAATCTGGAAAGAAGCTTTCTGAGAAACTGCTTAGTGTTCTGTTAACTCATCTCACAGAGTTACATCTGTATTTCGAGGATCTCTTTGCTAACCTTATTTCTGTGGAATCTGAGAACAGATATTTCCTTTCCCTTTGAAGACTATAGGGCCAAAGGAAATATCCTCCGATAACAAAGAGAAATAAGCTTTCTGAGAAACGTCTATGTGTTCTGTGAAATCATCTCACAGAGTTACAGCTTTCCCCACAAGAAGCCTTTCTCTAAGAGAGTTCTTGTGGAATTGGCAAAGTGATATTTGGAAGCCCTTAGATTTCTATTGTGAAAAAAGAATTATCCTCCGATGAAATCTGGAAAGAAGCTTTCTGAGAAACTGCTAGGTGTTCTGTTAATTCATCTCACAGAGTTACATCGGTATTTCGTGGATCTCTTTGCTACACTAATTTCTGTGGAATCTGACAACAGATATTTCCTTTCCCTTTGAAGACTATAGGGCCAAAGGAAATATCCTCCGATAACAAAAAGAAAGAAGCTTTCTGAGAAACCTCTTTGAGTTCTGTGAAATCATCTCACAGAGTTACAGCTTTCCCCTTAAGAAGTCTTTCGCTAAGACAGTTCTTTTGGAATTTGCAAAGTGATATTTGGAAGCCCTTAGAGGGCTATGGTGAAAAAGGAAATATCCTCCGATGAAATCTGGAAAGAAGCTTTCTGAGAAACTGCTTAGTGTCCTGTTAATTCATCTCACAGAGTTACGTCTGCATTTCGTGGATCTCTTTGCTAGCCTTATTTCTGTGGAATCTGACAACAGATATTTCAGATCCCTTTGAAGACTAAGGGGCCAAAGGAAATATCCTCTGATAACAAAGAGAAAGAAGCTTTCTGAGAAACTTCTTTGTGTTCTGTGAAATCATCTCACAGAGTTACAGCTTTCCCCTCAAGAAGCCTTTCGCTAAGACAGTTCTTGTGGTATTGGCAAAGTGATATTTGGAAGCCCATAGAGGGCTATGGTGAAAAAGGACATATCCTCCGATAAAATCTGGAAAGAAGCTTTCTGAGAAAATGCTTAGTGTTCTGTTAATTCATCTCACAGAGTTACATCTGTATTTCTTGGATCTCTTTGCTAGCCTTATTTCTGTGGAATCTGAGAACAGATATTTCCTTTCTATTTGAAGTCTAAAGGGCCAAAGGAAATATTCTCCGATAACAAAGAGAAAGAACCTTTCTGAGAAACTTCTTTGTGTTCTGTGAAATCATCTCACAGAATTAAAACTTTCCCGTCAAGAAGCCTTTCGCTAAGACAGTTCTTTTGGAATTGGCAAAGTGATATTTGGAAGCTGTTAGAGGGCTATGGTGAAAAAGGAAATATCCTCCGATGAAATCTGGAAAGAAGCTTTCTGAGAAACTGCTTCATGTTCTGTTAATTCATCTCACAGAGTTACATCTGTATTTCGTGCATCTCTTTGCTAGCCTTATTTCTGTGGAATCTGAGAATAGATATTTCGGATCCCTTTGAAGATTATTGGGCCAAAGGAAACATCCTCGGATAACAAAGAGAAAGAACCTTACAGAGAAACTTCTTTGTGTTCTGTGAAATCATCTCACAGAGTTACAGCTTTCCCCTCAAGAAGCCTTTATCTAAGACAGTTCTTGTGGAATTGGCAAAGTGATATTTTTAAGCCCTTAGAGGGCTATGGTGAAAAAGGTAATATTCTCCGATGAAATCTGGAAAGAAGCTTTCAGAGAAACTGCTTAGTGTTCTGATAATTCATCTCACAGAATTACATCTGCATTTCGTGGATCTCTTTGCTAGCCTTATTTATGTGGAATCTGACAACAGATATTTCGGATCCCTTTGAAGACTATGGGGCCAAAGGTAATATCCTCCGAAAACAAAGAGAAAGAAGGTTTCTGAGATACTTCTTGTGTTCTGTGAAATCATCTCACAGAATTAAAACTTTCCCGTCAAGAAGCCTTTCGATAAGACAGTTCTTTTGGAATTGGTAAAGTGATATTTGGAAGCCCTTAGAGGGCTATGGTGAAAAAGGGAATATCCTCCGATGAAATCTGGAAAGAAGCTTTCAGAGAACCTGCTTAGTGTTCTGTTAATTCACCTCACAGAGTTACATCTGTGTTTCGAGGATCTCTTTGCCACCTTATTTCTGTGGAATCTGAGAACAGATATTTCGGATCCCTTTGAAGACTTTAGGGGCAAAGGAAATATCCTCCGATAACCAAGAGAAAGAAGCTTTCTGAGAAACTTCTTCGTGTTCTGTGAAATCATCTTACAGAGTTACAGCTTTGCCCTCAAGAAGCCTTTCGCTAAGACAGTTCTTCTGGAATTGGCAAAGTGATATTTGGAAGCCCATAGAGGGCTATGGTGAAAAGGGAAATATCCTCCGATGAAATCTGGAAAGAAGCTTTCGAGGAAACTGCTTAGTGTTCTGTTAATTCACCTCACAGAGTTACATCTGTATTTCGTGGATCTCTTTGCTAGCCTTATTTCTCTGGAATCTGACAACGATATTTCCTTTCCCTTTGAAGACTACAGGGCCAAAGGAAATATCCTCGGATAACAAAGAGAAAGAAGCTTTCTGAGAATCTTCTTTGTGTTCTGTGAAATCATCTCACAGAGTTACAGCTTTCCCCTCAAGAAGCCTTTCGCTAAGACAGTTCTTGTCTAATTGGCAAAGTGATATTTGGAAGCCCAAAGATTGCTACAGTGAAAAACGAATTATCCTCCGATGAAATCTGGAAAGAAACTTTCTGAGAAACTGCTTAGTGTTCTGTTAATTGATCTCACAGAGTTACATCTGTATTTCGTGGATCTCTTTGCTAGCCTTATTTCTGTGGAATCTGACAACAGATATTTCCTTTCCCTTTGAAGACTATAGGGCCAAAGGAAATATCCTCCGATAACAAAGAGAAAGAAGCTTTCTGAGAAACTTCTTTGTGTTCTGTGAAATCATCTCAGAGAGTTACAGCTTTCCCCTCAAGAAGCCATTCGCTAAGACAGTTCTTGTGGAATTGGCAAAGTGATATTTGGAAGCTCATAGAGGGCTATGGAGAAAAAGGAAATATCCTGTGATGAAAACTGGAAAGAAGCTTTCTGAGAAACTGCTTAGTGTTCTGTTAATTCATCTCACAGAGTTACATCTGTATTTCGTGGATCTCTTTGCTAGCCTTATTTCTGTGGAATCTGAGAACAGATATTTCGGATCCCTTTGAAGACTATAGGGCCAAAGGAAATATCCTCTGATAACAAAGAGAAAGAAGCTTTCTGAGAAACTTCTTTGTGTTCTGTGAAATCATTTCACAGAGTTACAGCTTTCCCCTCAAGAAGCCTTTCGCTAAGACAGTTCTTGTGGAATTGGCAAAGTGTTATTTGGAAGCCCGTAGAGGGCTATGGTGAAAAAGGAAATATCCTCCGATGAAATCTGGAAAGAAGCTTTCTGAGAAACTGCTTAGTGTTCTGTTAACTCATCTCACAGAGTTACATCTGTATTTCGAGGATCTCTTTGCTAACCTTATTTCTGTGGAATCTGAGAACAGATATTTCCTTTCCCTTTGAAGACTCTAGGGCCAAAGGAAATATCCTCCGATAACAAAGAGAAATAAGCTTTCTGAGAAACTTCTTTGTGTTCTGTGAAATCATCTCACAGAGTTACAGCTTTCCACACAAGAAGCCTTTCTCTAAGACAGTTCTTGTGGAATTGGCAAAGTGATATTTGGAAGCACTTAGATTGCTATGGTGAAAAAAGAAATATCCTCCGATGAAATCTGGAAAGAAGCTTTCTGAGAAACTGCTTTGTGTTCTGTTAATTATTCTCACAGAGTTACATCTGTATTTCGTGGATCTCTTTGCTAGCCTTATTTCTGTGGAATCTGACAACAGATATTTCGGATCCCTTTGAAGACTATAGGGCCAAAGGAAATATCCTCCGATAACAAAGAGAAAGAAGCTTTCTGAGAAACTTCTTTGTGTTCTGTGAAATCATCTCACAGAGTTACAGCTTTCCCCTCAAGAAGCCTTTCGCTAAGACAGTTTTTGTGCAATTGGCAAAGTGATATTTGGAAGCCCATAGAGGGCTATGGTGAAAAAGGAAATATCCTCCAATGAAATCTAGAAAGAAGCTTTCTGAGAAACTGCTTAGTGTTCTGTTAATTATTCTCACAGAGTTACATCTGTATTTCGTGGATCTCTTTGCTAGCCTTATTTCTGTGGAATCTGAGAACAGATATTTCGGATCCCTTTGAAGACTATAGGGCTAAAGGAAATATAATCCGATAACAAAGAGAAAGAAGCTTTCTGAGAAACTTCTTTTTGTTCTGTGAAGTCATCTCACAGAGTTACAGCTTTCCCCTCAAGAAGCCTTTCGCTAAGACAGTTCTTGTGGAATTGGCAAAGTGATATTTGGAAGCCCTTAGAGGGCTATGGTGAAAAAGGAAATATCCTCCGATGAAATCTGGAAAGAAGCTTTCTGAGAAACTGCTTTGTGTTCTGTTAATTCATCTCACAGAGTTACATCTGTATTTCGTGGATCTCTTTGCTAGCCTTATTTCTGTGGAATCTGAGAACAGATATTTCCTTTCCCTTTGAAGACTATAGTGCCAAAGGAAATATCCTCCGATAACCAAGAGAAAGAAGCTTTCTGAGAAACTTCTTTGTGTTCTGTGAAATCATCTCACAGACTTACAGCTTTCCCCTCAAGAAGCCTTTCGCTAAGACAGTTTTTGTGGAATTGGCAAAGTGATATTTGGAAGCCCATAGAGGGCTATGGTGAAAAAGGAAATATCCTCCGATGAAATCTGGAAAGAAGCTTTCTGAGAAACTGCTTAGTGTTCTGTTAATTCATCTCACAGAGTTACATCTGTATTTCGTGGATCTCTTTGCTAGCCTTATTTCTGTGGAATCTGAGAACAGATATTTCCTTTCCCTTTGAAGACTATAGGGCCAAAGGAAATATCCTCCGATAACCAAGAGAAAGAAGCTATCTGAGAAACTTCTTTGTGTTCTGTGAAATCATCTCACAGAGTTACAGCTTTCCCCTCAAGAAGCCTTTCGTTAAGACAGTTCTTGTGGAATTGGCCAAGTGATATTTGGAATCTCTTAGAGGGCTATGGAGAAAAAGGAAGTATCCTCCGATGAAAACTGGAAAGAAGCTTTCTGAGAAACTGCTTAGTGTTCTGTTAATTCATCTCACAGAGTTACATCTGTATTTCGTGGATCTCTTTGCTAGCCTTATTTCTGTGTAATCTGAGAACAGATATTTCGGATCCCTTTGAAGAGTATAGGGCCAAAGGAAATATCCTCCGATAACAAAGAGAAAGAAGCTTTCTGAGAAACTTCTTTGTGTTCTGTGAAATCATCTCACAGAGTTACAGCTTTCCCCTCAAGAAGCCTTTCGCTAAGACAGTTCTTGTAGAATTGGCAAAGTCATATTTGGAAGATCATTGAGGGCTATGGAGAAAAAGGAAATATCCTCCGATGAAAACTGGAAAGAAGCTTTCTGAGAAACTGCTTAGTGTTCTGTTAATTCATCTCACAGAGTTACATCTGTCTTTCGTGGATCTCTTTGCTAGCCTTATTTCTGTGATATCTGACAACAGATATTTCCTTTCCCTTTGATGACTATAGGACCAAAGGAAATATCCTCCGATAACAAAGAGAAAGAAGCTTTCTGAGAAACTTCTTTGTGTTCTGCGAAATCATCTCACAGAGTTACAACTTTCCCCTCAAGAAGCCTTTCGCTAAGACAGTTCTTATGTAATTGGCAAAGTGTTATTTGGAAGCCCATAGAGGGCTATGGTGAAAAAGAAATATCCTCCGATGAAATCTGGAAAGAAGCTTTCTGAGAAACTGCTAGGTGTTCCGTTAATTCATCTCACAGAATTACATCGGTATTTCGTGGATCTCTTTGCTACACTAATTTCTATGGAATCTGACAACAGATATTTCCTTTCCCTTTGAAGACTATAGGGCCAAAGGAATTATCCTCCGATAACAAAAAGAAAGAAGCTTTCTGAGAAACTTCTTTGAGTTCTGTGAAATCATCTCACAGAGTTACAGCTTTCACCTCAAGAAGCCTTTCGCTAAGACAGTTCTTTTGGAATTTGCAAAGTGATATTTGGAAGCCCTTAGAGGGCTATGGTGAAAAAGGAAATATCCTCCGATGAAATCTGGAAAGAAGCTTTCTGAGAAACTGCTTAGTGTCCTGTTAATTCATCTCACAGAGTTACGTCTGCATTTCGTGGAACTCTTTGCTAGCCTTATTTCTGTGGAATCTGACAACAGATATTTCAGATGCCTTTGAAGACTAAGGGGCCAAAGGAAATATCCTCTGATAACAAAGAGAAAGAAGCTTTCTGAGAAACTTCTTTGTGTTCTGTGAAATCATCTCACAGAGTTACAGCTTTCCCCTCAAGAAGCCTTTCGCTAAGACAGTTCTTGTGGTATTGGCAAAGTGTTATTTGGAATCCCGTAGAGGGCTATGGTGAAAAAGGACATATCCTCCGATAAAATCTGGAAAGAAGCTTTCTGAGAAAATGCTTAGTGTTCTGTTAATTCATCTCACAGAGTTACATCTGTATTTATTGGATCTCTTTGCTAGCCTTATTTCTGTGGAATCTGAGAACAGATATTCCTTTCTATTTGAAGTCTATAGGGCCAAAGGAAATATTCTCCGGTAACAAAGAGAAAGAAGCTTTCTGAGAAACTTCTTCGTGTTCTGTGAAATCATCTTACAGAGTTACAGCTTTCCCCTCAAGAAGCCTTTCGCTAAGACAGTTTTTGTGGAATTGACAAAGTGATATTTGGAAGCCCACAGAGGGCTATGGTGAAAAAGGAAATATCCTCCGATGAAATCTGGAAAGAAGCTTTCGAGGAAACTGCTTAGTGTTCTGTTAATTCACCTCACAGAGTTACATCTGTATTTCGTGGATCTCTTTGCTAGCCTGTGGAATCTGACAACAGATATTTCCTTTCCCTTTGAAGACTATAGGGCCAAAGGAAATATCCTCCGATAACAAAGAGAAAGAAGCTTTCTGAGAAACTTCTTTGTGTTCTGTGAAATCATCTCACAGAGTTACAGCTTTCCCCTCAAGAAGCCTTTCGCTAAGACAGTTCTTGTCTAATTGGCAAAGTGATATTTGGAAGCCCATAGATTGCTACAGTGAAAAACGAAATATCCTCCGATGAAATCTGGAAAGAAGCTTTCTGAGAAACTGCTTAGTGTTCTGTTAATTCATGTCACAGAGTTACATCTGTATTTCGTGGATCTCTTTGCTAGCCTTATTTCTGTGGAATCTGAGAACAGATATTTCGGATCCCTTTGAAGACTATAGGGCCAAAGGAAATATCCTCCGATAACAAAGAGAAAGAAGCTTTCTGAGAAACTTCTTTGTGTTCTGTGAAATCATCTCACAGAGTTTCAGCTTTCCCCTCAAGAAGCCTTTCGCTAAGACAGTTCTTGTGGAATTGGCAAAGTGTTATTTGGAATCCCGTAGAGGGCTATGGTCAAAAAGGAAATATGCTCCCATGAAATCTGGAAAGAAGCTTTGTGAGAAACTGCTTAGTGTTCTGTTAACTCATCTCACAGAGTTACATCTGTATTTCGAGGATCTCTTTGCTAACCTTATTTCTGTGGAATCTGAGAACAGATATTTCGGATCCCTTTGAAGACTATAGGGCCAAAGGAAATATCCTCCGATAAGAAAGAGAAAGAAGCTTTCTGAGAAACTTCTTTGTGTTCTGTGAAATCATCTCACAGAGTTACAGCTTTCCCCTCAAGAAGCCTTTCGCTAAGACAGTTCTTGTGGAATTGGCAAAGTGATATTTGGAAGCCCATAGAAGGCTATGGTGAAAAAGGAAATATCCTCCGATGAAATCTGGAAAGAAGCTTTCTGAGAAACTGCTTAGTGTTCTGTTAATTCATCTCACAGAGTTACATCTGTATTTCGTGGATATCTTTGCTAGCCTTTTTTCTGTGAAATCTGACAACAGATATTTCCTTTCCCTTTGAAGACTATAGGGCCAAAGGAAATATCCTCCGATAACCAAGAGAAAGAAGATTTCTCAGAATCTTCTTTGTGTTCTGTGAAATCATCTCACAGAGTTACAGCTCTCCCCTCAAGAAGCCTTTCGCTAAGACAGTTCTTGTGGAATTGGCAAAGTGATATTTGGAAGCCCATAGAGTGCTATGGTGAAAAAGGAAATATCCTCCAATCAAATCTGGAAAGAAACTTTCTGAGAAACTGCTTAGTGTTCTGTTAATTCATCTCACAGAGTTACATCTGTATTTCGTGGATCTCTTTGCTAGCCTTATTTCTGTGGAATCTGACAACAGATATTTCCTTTCCCTTTGAAGACTATAGGGCCAAAGGAAATATCCTCCGATAACAAAGAGAAAGAAGCTTTCTGAGAAACTTCTTTGTGTTCTGTGAAATCATCTCACAGAGTTACAGCTTTCCCCTCAAGAAGCCTTTTGCTAAGACAGTTCTTGTGGAATTGGCAAAGTGATATTTGGAAGCTCATAGAGGGCTATGGAGAAAAAGGAAATATCCTGTGATGAAAACTGGAAAGAAACTTTCTGAGAAACTGCTTCATGTTCTGTTAATTCATCTCACAGAGTTACATCTGTATTTCGTGGATCTCTTTGCTAGCCTTATGTCTGTGGAATCTGAGAACAGATATTTCGGATCCCTTTGAAGACTATAGGTCCAAAGGAAATATCCTCTGATAACAAAGAGAAAGAAGCTTTCTGAGAAACTTCTTTGTGTTCTGTGAAATCATCTCACAGAGTTACAGCTTTCCCCACAAGAAGCCTTTCTCTAAGAGAGTTCTTGTGGAATTGGCAAAGTGATATTTGGAAGCCCTTAGATTGCTATGGTGAAAAAAGAATTATCCTCCGATGAAATCTGGAAAGAAGCTTTCTGAGAAACTGCTTTGTGTTCTGTTAATTCATCTCACAGAGTTACATCTGTATTTCGTGGATCTCTTTGCTAGCCTTATTTCTGTGGAATCTGAGAACAGATATTTCCTTTCCCTTTGAAGACTATAGGGCCAAAGGAAATATCCTCCGATAACAAAGAGAAAGCAGCTTTCTGAGAAACTTCTTTGTGTTCTGTGAAATCATCTCACAGAGTTACAGCTTTCCCCTCAAGAAACCTTTCGCTAAGACAGTTTTTGTGGAATTGGCAAAGTGATATTTGGAAGCCCATAGAGGGATATGGTGAAAAAGGAAATATCCTCCGATGAAATCTGGAAAGAAGCTTTCTGAGAAACTGCTTAGTGTTTTGTTAATTCATCTCACAGAGTTACATCTGTATTTCGTGGATCTCTTTGCTAGCCTTATTTCTGTGGAATCTGCCAAGAGATATTTCCTTTCCCTTTGAAGACTATAGGGCCAAAGGAAATATCCTCCGATAACCAAGAGAAAGAAGCTATCTGAGAAACTTCTTTGTGTTCTGTGAAATCATCTCACAGAGTTACCAGCTTTCCCCTCAAGAAGCCTTTCGTTAAGACAGTTCTTGTGGAATTGGCCAAGTGATATTTGGAATCTCTTAGAGGGCTATGGAGAAAAAGGAAGTATCCTCCGATGAAAACTGGAAAGAAGCTTTCTGAGAAACTGCTTAGTGTTCTGTTAATTCATCTCACAGAGTTACATCTGTATTTCGTGGATCTCTTTGCTAGCCTTATTTCTGTGGAATCTGACAACAGATATTTCCTTTCCCTTTGAAGACTATAGGGCCAAAGGAAATATCCTCCGATAACAAAGAGAAAGAATCTTTCTGAGAAACTTCTTTGTGTTCTGTGAAATCATCTCAGAGAGTTACAGCTTTCCCCTCAAGAAGCCATTCGCTAAGACAGTTCTTGTGGAATTGGCAAAGTGATATTTGGAAGCTCATAGAGGGCTATGGAGAAAAAGGAAATATCCTGTGATGAAAATTGGAAAGAAGCTTTCTGAGAAACTGCTTAGTGTTCTGTTAATTCATCTCACAGAGTTACATCTGTATTTCGTGGATCTCTTTGCTAGCCTTATTTCTGTGGAATCTGAGAACAGATATTTCGGATCCCTTTGAAGACTATAGGGCCAAAGGAAATATCCTCTGATAACAAAGAGAAAGAAGCTTTCTGAGAAACTTCTTTGTGTTCTGTGAAAACATTTCACAGAGTTACAGCTTTCCCCTCAAGAAGCCTTTCGCTAAGACAGTTCTTGTGGAATTGGCAAAGTGTTATTTGGAAGCCCGTAGAGGGCTATGGTGAAAAAGGAAATATCCTCCGATGAAATCTGGAAAGAAGCTTTCTGAGAAACTGCTTAGTGTTCTGTTAACTCATCTCACAGAGTTACATCTGTATTTCGAGGATCTCTTTGCTAACCTTATTTCTGTGGAATCTGAGAACAGATATTTCCTTTCCCTTTGAAGACTATAGGGCCAAAGGAAATATCCTCCGATAACAAAGAGAAATAAGCTTTTTGAGAAACTTCTTTGTGTTCTGTGAAATCATCTCACAGAGTTACAGCTTTCCCCACAAGAAGCCTTTCTCTAAGACAGTTCTTGTGGAATTGGCAAAGTGATATTTGGAAGCACTTAGATTGATATGGTGAAAAAAGAATTATCCTCCGATGAAATCTGGAAAGAAGCTTTCTGAGAAACTGCTTTGTGTTCTGTTAATTCATCTCACAGAGTTACATCTGTATTTCGTGGATCTCTTTGATAACCTTATTTCTGTGGAATCTGACAACAGATATTTCGGATCCCTTTGAAGACTATAGGGCCAAATGAAATATCCTCCGATAACAAAGAGAAAGAATCTTTCTGAGAAACTTCTTTGTGTTCTGTGAAATCATCTCACAGAGTTACAGCTTTCCCCTCAAGAAGTCTTTCGCTAAGACAGTTTTTGTGGAATTGGCAAAGTGATATTTGGAAGCCCATAGAGGGCTATGGTGAAAAAGGAAATATCCTCCAATGAAATCTAGAAAGAAGCTTTCTGAAAAACTGCTTAGTGTTCTGTTAATTATTCTCACTGAGTTACATCTGTATTTCGTGGATCTCTTTGCTAGCCTTATTTCTGTGGAATCTGAGAACAGATATTTCGGATCCCTTTGAAGACTATAGGGCTAAAGGAAATATAATCCGATAACAAAGAGAAAGAAGCTTTCTGAGAAACTTCTTTTTGTTCTGTGAAGTCATCTCACAGAGTTACAGCTTTCCCTTCAAGAAGCCTTTCGCTAAGACAGTTCTTGTGGAATTGGCAAAGTGATATTTGGAAGCCCATAGAGGGCTATGGTGAAAAAGGAAATATCCTCCGATGAAATCTGGAAAGAAGCTTTCTGAGAAACTGCTTTGGGTTCTGTTAATTCATCTCACAGAGTTACATCTGTATTTCGTGGATCTCTTTGCTAGCCTTATTTCTGTGGAATCTGAGAACAGATATTTCCTTTCCCTTTGAAGACTATAGGGCCAAAGGAAATATCCTCCGATAACCAAGAGAAAGAAGCTTTCTGAGAAACTTCTTTGTGTTCTGTGAAAGCATCTCACAGAGTTACAGCTTTCCCCTCAAGAAGCCTTTCGCTAAGACAGTTTTTGTGGAA
Organism: Macaca nemestrina; assembly: GCF_043159975.1. NCBI lineage: Eukaryota > Metazoa > Chordata > Mammalia > Primates > Cercopithecidae > Macaca > Macaca nemestrina. Next base: position 25,557,004 of record NC_092141.1, on the reverse strand, counting down.
TTGGCAAAGTGATATTTGGAAGCCCATAGAGGGCTATGGTGAAAAAGGAAATATCCTCCGATGAAATCTGGAAAGAAGCTTTCTGAGAAACTGCTTAGTGTTCTGTTAATTCATCTCACAGAGTTACATCTGTATTTCGTGGATCTCTTTGCTAGCCTTATTTCTGTGGAATCTGCCAAGAGATATTTCCTTTCCCTTTGAAGACTATAGGGCCAAAGGAAATATCCTCCGATAACAAAGAGAAAGAAGCTATCTGAGAAACTTCTTTGTGTTCTGTGAAATCATCTCACAGAGTTACAGCTTTCCCCTCAAGAAGCCTTTCGTTAAGACAGTTCTTGTGGAATTGGCCAAGTGATATTTGGAATATCTTAGAGGGCTATGGAGAAAAAGGAAGTATCCTCCGATGAAAACTGGAAAGAAGCTTTCTGAGAAACTGCTTAGTGTTCTGTTAATTCATCTCACAGAGTTACATCTGTATTTCGTGGATCTCTTTGCTAGCCTTATTTCTGTGTAATCTCAGAACAGATATTTCGGATCCCTTTGAAGAGTATAGGGCCAAAGGAAATATCCTCCGATAACAAAGAGAAAGAAGCTTTCTGAGAAACTTCTTTGTGTTCTGTGAAATCATCTCACAGAGTTACAGCTTTCCCCTCAAGAAGCCTTTCGCTAAGACAGTTCTTGTAGAATTGGCAAAGTCATATTTGGAAGATCATTGAGGGCTAAGGAGAAAAAGGAAATATCCTCCGATGAAAACTGGAAAGAAGCTTTCTGATAAACTGCTTAGTGTTCTGTTAATTCATCTCACAGAGTTACATCTGTCTTTCGTGGATCTCTTTGCTAGCCTTATTTCTGTTGTATCTGACAACAGATATTTCCTTTCCCTTTGAAGACTATAGGACCAAAGGAAATATCCTCCGATAACAAAGAGAAAGAAGCTTTCTGAGAAACTTCTTTGTGTTCTGTGAAATCATCTCACAGAGTTACAACTTTGCCCTCAAGAAGCCTTTCGCTAAGACAGTTCTTGTGTAATTGGCAAAGTGATATTTGGAAGCCCTTAGACGGCTATGGTGAAAAAGGAAATATCCTCCGATGAAATCTGGAAAGAAGCTTTCTGAGAAACTGCTTAGTGTCCTGTTAATTCATCTCACAGAGTTACGTCTGCATTTCGTGGAACTCTTTGCTACTCTTATTTCTGTGGAATCTGACAACAGATATTTCAGATGCCTTTGAAGACTAAGGGGCCAAGGGAAATATCCTCTGATAACAAAGAGAAAGAAGCTTTCTGAGAAACTTCTTTGTGTTCTGTGAAATCATCTCACAGAGTTACAGCTTTCCACTCAAGAAGCCTTTCACTAAGACAGTTCTTGTGGTATTGGCAAAGTGATATTTGAAAGCCCATAGTGGGCTATGGTGAAAAACGAACTATCCTCCGATGAAATTTGGAAAGAAGCTTTCTGAGAATCTGCTTAGTGTTCTGTTAATTCATCTTAAAGAGTTACATCTGTATTTCGTGGATCTCTTTGCTAGCCTTATTTCTGTGGAAACTGACAACAGATATTTCCTTTCCCTTTGAAGACTATAGGGCCAAAGGAAATAGCCTCCGATAACAAAGAGAAAGAAGCTTTCTGAGAAACTTCTTTGTGTTCTGTGATATCATCTCACAGAATTACAGCTTTCCCCTCAAGAAGCCTTCCGCTAGGAAAGTTCTGGTGGAATTGGCAAAGTGATATTTGGAAGCCCATAGAGGGCTATGGTGAAAAAGGAAATATCCTCCGATGAAATCTGGAAAGAAGCTTTCTGAGAAACTGCTTAGTGTTCTGTTAATTCATCTCAAAGAGTTACATCTGTATTTCGTGGATCTCTTTGTTAGTCTTATTTCTGTGGAATCTGACAACAGATATTTCCTTTCCCTTTGAAGACTATAGGGCCAAATGAAATATCCTCCGATAACAAAGAGAAAGAAGCATTCTGAGAAACTTCTTTGTGTTTTGTGAAATCATCTCACTAAGTTAGAGCTTCCCCCTCAAGAAGCCTTTCACTAAAACAGTTCTTGTGGAATTGGCAAAGTGATATTCGGAAGCCCTTAGAGGGCTATGGTGAAAAAGGAAATATCCTCCGATGAAATCTGGAAAGAAGCTTTCTGAGAAACTGCTTAGTGTTCTGTTAATTCATCTCACAGAGTTACATCTGTATTTCGTGGATCTCTTTGCTAGCCTTATTTCTGTGGAATCTGAGAACAGATATTTCGGATCCCTTTGAAGACTATAGGGCCAAAGGAAATATCCTCCGATAACCAAGAGAAAGAAGCTTTCTGAGAAACTTCTTTGTGTTCTGTGAAATCATCTCACAGAGTTACAGCTTTCCCCTCAAGAAGCCTTTCTCTAGGACAGTTCTTGTGGAATTGGCAAAGTGACATTTGGAAGCCCATAGAGGGCTATGGTGAAAAAGGAAACATCCTCCGATGAAATCTGGAAAGAAGCTTTCTGAGAAACTGCTAGGTGTTCTGTTATTTCATCTCACAGAGTTACATGTGTATTTCGTGGATCTCTTTGCTAGCCTTATTTCTGTGGAATCTGACAACAGATATTTCCTTTCCCTTTGAAGACTATAGGGCCAAAGGAAATATCCTCGGATAACAAAAAGAAAGAAGGTTTCTGAGAAACTTCTTTGTGTTTTGTGAAATCATCTCACAGAGATACAGCTTTCCCCTCCAGAAGCCTTCGGTAAGACAGTGCTTCTGGTATTGACAAAGTGATATTTGGAAGCCCATAGAGGGCTATGGTGAAAAAGGAAATATAATCCGATGAAATCTGTAAAGAAGCTTTCTGAGAATAAGCTTAGTGTTCTGTTAATTCATCTCACAGAGTTACATCTGTGTTTCGTGGATCTCTTTGCTAGCCTTATTTCTGTGGAAACTGACAACAGATATTTCGGATCTCTTTGAGACTTTAGGGCCAAAGGAAATATCCTCCGATAACAAAGAGAAAGAAGCCTTCTGAGATACTTCTTTTTTTCTGTGAAATCATATCACAGAGTTACCGCTTTCCCCTCAAGAAACCTTTCGCTAAGACAGTTCTTGTGGAATTGGCAAAGTGATATTTGGAAGTCCATAGAGGGCTATGGTGAAAAAGGAAATATCCTCCGATAAAATCTGGAAGAAACATTTCTGAGAACCTGCTTAGTGTTCTGTTAATTCATCTCACAGAGTTACATCTGTCTTTCGTGGATCTCTTTGCTAGCCTTATTTCTGTGGAATCTGAGAACAGATATTTCGGATCCCTTTGAAGACTTTAGGGCCAAAGGAAATATCCTCCGATAACAAAAAGAAAGAAGCTTTCTGAGAAACTTCTTTGTGTTCTGTGAAATTTTCTCACAGAGTTACAGCTATCCCCTCAAGAAGCCTTTCGCTAAGACGGTTTTGTGGAATTGACCAAGTGATATTTGGAAGCCAATAGAGGGCTATGGTGAAAAAAGAAATATCCTCCGATGAAATCTGGAAAGAAGCTTTCTGAGAAACTGCTTAGTGTTCTGTCGATTCATCTCACAGAGTTACATCTGTATTTCGTGGATCTCTTTGCTAGCCTTATTTCTGTGGAATCTGAGAACAGATATTTCGGATCCCTTTGAAGACTACAGGGCTAAAGGAAATATCCTCCGAAAAAAAAGAGAAAGAAGCTTTCTGAGAAAATTCTGTGTGTTCTGTGAAATCATCTCACAGATTTACAGCTTTCCCCTCAAAAAGCCTTTCGCTAAGACAGTTCTTGTGGAATTGCAAAGTGATATTTGCCAGCCCTTAGAGGGCTATCGTGAAAAAGGAAATATCCTCCGATGAAATCTGGAAGGAACCTTTCTGAGAACCTGCTTAGTGGTCTGTTAATTCATCTCACAGGGTTACATCTGTCTTTCGTGGATCTCTTTGCTAGCCTTATTTCTGTGGAATCTGAGAACAGATATTTCGAATCCCTTTGAAGACTATAGGGCCAAAGGAAACATCCTCGGATAACAAAGAGAAAGAAGCGTACAGAGAAACTTCTTTGTGTTCTGTGAAATCATCTCACAGAGATACAGCTTTCCCCTCCAGAAGCCTTCGCTAAGATAGTGCTTGTGGAATTGACAAAGTGATGTTTGGAAGCCCTTAGAGGGCTATGATGAAAAAGGCGAATATCCTCCGATGAAATCTGGAAAGAAGCTTTCTGTGAAACTGCTTAGGGTTCTGTTAATTCATTTCACAGAGTTACATCTGCATTTCGTGGATCGCTTTGCTAGCCTTATTTCTTTGGAATCTGACAACAGATATATCGGATCCCTTTGAAGACTATAGGGCCAAAGGAAATATCCTCCGATAACAAAGAGAAAGAAGCTTTCTGAGAAACTTCTTTGTGTTCTGTGAAATCATCTCACAGAGTTACAGCTTTCCCCTCAAGAAGCCTTTCGCTAAGACAGTTCTTGTCTAATTGGCAAAGTGATATTTGGAAGCCCATAGATTGCTACAGTGAAAAACGAAATATCCTCCGATGAAATCTGGAAAGAAGCTTTCTGAGAAACTGCTTAGTGTTCTGTTAATTCATGTCACAGAGTTACATCTGTATTTCGTGGATCTCTTTGCTAGCCTTATTTCTGTGGAATCTGAGAACAGATATTTCGGATCCCTTTGAAGACTATAGGGCCAAAGGAAATATCCTCCGATAACCAAGAGAAAGAAGCTTTCTGAGAAACTTCTTTGTGTTCTGTGAAATCATCTCACAGAGTTACAGCTTTCCCCTCAAGAAGCCTTTCGCTAAGACAGTTCTTGTGGAATTGGCAAAGTGTTATTTGGAAGCCCGTAGAGGGCTATGTTCAGAAAGGAAATATCCTCCCATGAAATCTGGAAAGAAGCTTTGTGAGAAACTGCTTAGTGTTCTGTTAACTCATCTGACAGAGTTACATCTGTATTTCGAGGATCTCTTTGCTAACCTTATTTCTGTGGAATCTGAGAACAGATATTTCGGATCCCTTTGAAGACTATAGGGCCAAAGGAAATATCCTCCGATAACAAAGAGAAAGAAGCTTTCTGAGAAACTTCTTTGTGTTCTGTGAAATCATCTCACAGAGTTACAGCTTTCCCCACAAGAAGCCTTTCGCTAAGACAGTTCTTGTGGAATTGGCAAAGTGATATTTGGAAGCCCATAGAAGGCTATGGTGGAAAAGGAAATATCCTCCGATGAAATCTGGAAAGAAGATTTCTGAGAAACTGCTTAGTGTTCTGTTAATTCATCTCACAGAGTTACATCTGTATTTCGTTGATCTCTTTGCTAGCCTTATTTCTGTGGAATCTGACAACAGATATTTCCTTTCCCTTTGAAGACTATAGGGCCAAAGGAAATATCCTCCGATAACAAAGAGAAAGAAGCTTTCTGAGAAACTTCTTTGTGTTCTGTGAAATCATCTCAGAGAGTTACAGCTTTCCCCTGAAGAAGCCTTTCGCTAAGACAGTTCTTGTGGAATTGGCAAAGTGATATTTGGAAGCTCATAGAGGGCTATGGAGAAAAAGGAAATATCCTCCGATGAAATCTGGAAAGAAGCTTTCTGAGAAACTGCTTAGTGTTCTGTTAACTCATCTCACAGAGTTACATCTGTATTTCGAGGATCTCTTTGCTAACCTTATTTCTGTGGAATATGAGAACAGATATTTCCTTTCCCTTTGAAGACTATAGGGCCAAAGGAAATATCCTCCGATAACAAAGAGAAATAAGCTTTCTGAGAAACTTCTATGTGTTCTGTGAAATCATCTCACAGAGTTACAGCTTTCCCCACAAGAAGCCTTTCTCTAAGAGAGTTCTTGTGGAATTGGCAAAGTGATATTTGGAAGCCCTTAGATTTCTATTGTGAAAAAAGAATTATCCTCCGATGAAATCTGGAAAGAAGCTTTCTGAGAAACTGCTAGGTGTTCTGTTAATTCATCTCACAGAGTTACATCGGTATTTCGTGGATCTCTTTGCTACACTAATTTCTGTGGAATCTGACAACAGATATTTCCTTTCCCTTTGAAGACTATAGGGCCAAAGGAAATATCCTCCGATAACAAAAAGAAAGAAGCTTTCTGAGAAACCTCTTTGAGTTCTGTGAAATCATCTCACAGAGTTACAGCTTTCCCCTTAAGAAGTCTTTCGCTAAGACAGTTCTTTTGGAATTTGCAAAGTGATATTTGGAAGCCCTTAGAGGGCTATGGTGAAAAAGGAAATATCCTCCGATGAAATCTGGAAAGAAGCTTTCTGAGAAACTGCTTAGTGTCCTGTTAATTCATCTCACAGAGTTACGTCTGCATTTCGTGGATCTCTTTGCTAGCCTTATTTCTGTGGAATCTGACAACAGATATTTCAGATCCCTTTGAAGACTAAGGGGCCAAAGGAAATATCCTCTGATAACAAAGAGAAAGAAGCTTTCTGAGAAACTTCTTTGTGTTCTGTGAAATCATCTCACAGAGTTACAGCTTTCCCCTCAAGAAGCCTTTCGCTAAGACAGTTCTTGTGGTATTGGCAAAGTGATATTTGGAAGCCCATAGAGGGCTATGGTGAAAAAGGACATATCCTCCGATAAAATCTGGAAAGAAGCTTTCTGAGAAACTGCTTAGTGTTTTGTTAATTCATCTCACAGAGTTACATCTGTATTTCTTGGTTCTCTTTGCTAGCCTTATTTCTGTGGAATCTGAGAACAGATATTTCCTTTCTATTTGAAGTCTATAGGGCCAAAGGAAATATTCTCCGATAACAAAGAGAAAGAACCTTTCTGAGAAACTTCTTTGTGTTCTGTGAAATCATCTCACAGAATTAAAACTTTCCCTTCAAGAAGCCTTTCGCTAAGACAGTTCTTTTGGAATTGGCAAAGTGATATTTGGAAGCTCTTAGAGGGCTATGGTGAAAAAGGAAATATCCTCCGATGAAATCTGGAAAGAAGCTTTCTGAGAAACTGCTTCATGTTCTGTTAATTCATCTCACAGAGTTACATCTGTATTTCGTGCATCTCTTTGCTAGCCTTATTTCTGTGGAATCTGAGAATAGATATTTCGGATCCCTTTGAAGATTATTGGGCCAAAGGAAACATCCTCGGATAACAAAGAGAAAGAAGCTTACAGAGAAACTTCTTTGTGTTCTGTGAAATCATCTCACAGAGTTACAGCTTTCCCCTCAAGAAGCCTTTATCTAAGACAGTTCTTGTGGAATTGGCAAAGTGATATTTTTAAGCCCTTAGAGGGCTATGGTGAAAAAGGTAATATTCTCCGATGAAATCTGGAAAGAAGCTTTCAGAGAAACTGCTTAGTGTTCTGATAATTCATCTCACAGAGTTACATCTGCATTTCGTGGATCTCTTTGCTAGCCTTATTTATGTGGAATCTGACAACAGATATTTCGGATCCCTTTGAAGACTATGGGGCCAAAGGTAATATCCTCCGAAAACAAAGAGAAAGAAGGTTTCTGAGATACTTCTTGTGTTCTGTGAAATCATCTCACAGAATTAAAACTTTCCCGTCAAGAAGCCTTTCGCTAAGACAGTTCTTTTGGAATTGGTAAAGTGATATTTGGAAGCCCTTAGAGGGCTATGGTGAAAAAAGGAATATCCTCCGATGAAATCTGAAAAGAAGCTTTCAGAGAACCTGCTTAGTGTTCTGTTAATTCACCTCACAGAGTTACATCTGTGTTTCGAGGATCTCTTTGCCACCTTATTTCTGTGGAATCTGAGAACAGATATTTCGGATCCCTTTGAAGACTTTAGGGGCAAAGGAAATATCCTCCGATAACCAAGAGAAAGAAGCTTTCTGAGAAACTTCTTCGTGTTCTGTGAAATCATCTTACAGAGTTACAGCTTTCCCCTCAAGAAGCCTTTCGCTAAGACAGTTCTTGTGGAATTGGCAAAGTGATATTTGGAAGCCCATAGAGGGCTATGGTGAAAAAGGAAATATCCTCCGATGAAATCTGGAAAGAAGCTTTCGAGGAAACTGCTTAGTGTTCTGTTAATTCACCTCACAGAGTTACATCTGTATTTCGTGGATCTCTTTGCTAGCCTTATTTCTCTGGAATCTGACAACGATATTTCCTTTCCCTTTGAAGACTACAGGGCCAAAGGAAATATCCTCGGATAACAAAGAGAAAGAAGCTTTCTGAGAACCTTCTTTGTGTTCTGTGAAATCATCTCACAGAGTTACAGCTTTCCCCTCAAGAAGCCTTTCGCTAAGACAGTTCTTGTCTAATTGGCAAAGTGATATTTGGAAGCCCAAAGATTGCTACAGTGAAAAACGAATTATCCTCCGATGAAATCTGGAAAGAAACTTTCTGAGAAACTGCTTAGTGTTCTGTTAATTGATCTCACAGAGTTACATCTGTATTTCGTGGATCTCTTTGCTAGCCTTATTTCTGTGGAATCTGACAACAGATATTTCCTTTCCCTTTGAAGACTATAGGGCCAAAGGAAATATCCTCCGATAACAAAGAGAAAGAAGCTTTCTGAGAAACTTCTTTGTGTTCTGTGAAATCATCTCAGAGAGTTACAGCTTTCCCCTCAAGAAGCCATTCGCTAAGACAGTTCTTGTGGAATTGGCAAAGTGATATTTGGAAGCTCATAGAGGGCTATGGAGAAAAAGGAAATATCCTGTGATGAAAAGTGGAAAGAAGCTTTCTGAGAAACTGCTTAGTGTTCTGTTAATTCATCTCACAGAGTTACATCTGTATTTCGTGGATCTCTTTGCTAGCCTTATTTCTGTGGAATCTGAGAACAGATATTTCGGATCCCTTTGAAGACTATAGGGCCAAAGGAAATATCCTCTGATAACAAAGAGAAAGAAGCTTTCTGAGAAACCTCTTTGTGTTCTGTGAAATCATTTCACAGAGTTACAGCTTTCCCCTCAAGAAGCCTTTCGCTAAGACAGTTCTTGTGGAATTGGCAAAGTGTTATTTGGAAGCCCGTAGAGGGCTATGGTGAAAAAGGAAATATCCTCCGATGAAATCTGGAAAGAAGCTTTCTGAGAAACTGCTTAGTGTTCTGTTAACTCATCTCACAGAGTTACATCTGTATTTCGAGGATCTCTTTGCTAACCTTATTTCTGTGGAATCTGAGAACAGATATTTCCTTTCCCTTTGAAGACTCTAGGGCCAAAGGAAATATCCTCCGATAACAAAGAGAAATAAGCTTTCTGAGAAACTTCTTTGTGTTCTGTGAAATCATCTCACAGAGTTACAGCTTTCCCCACAAGAAGCCTTTCTCTAAGACAGTTCTTGTGGAATTGGCAAAGTGATATTTGGAAGCACTTAGATTGCTATGGTGAAAAAAGAAATATCCTCCGATGAAATCTGGAAAGAAGCTTTCTGAGAAACTGCTTTGTGTTCTGTTAATTCATCTCACAGAGTTACATCTGTATTTCGTGGATCTCTTTGATAACCTTATTTCGGTGGAATCTGACAACAGATATTTCGGATCCCTTTGAAGACTATAGGGCCAAAGGAAATATCCTCCGATAACAAAGAGAAAGAAGCTTTCTGAGAAACTTCTTTGTGTTCTGTGAAATCATCTCACAGAGTTACAGCTTTCCCCTCAAGAAGCCTTTCGCTAAGACAGTTTTTGTGGAATTGGCAAAGTGATATTTGGAAGCCCATAGAGGGCTATGGTGAAAAAGGAAATATCCTGCAATGAAATCTAGAAAGAAGCTTTCTGAGAAACTGCTTAGTGTTCTGTTAATTATTCTCACAGAGTTACATCTGTATTTCGTGGATCTCTTTGCTAGCCTTATTTCTGTGGAATCTGAGAACAGATATTTCGGATCCCTTTGAAGACTATAGGGCTAAAGGAAATATAATCCGATAACAAAGAGAAAGAAGCTTTCTGAGAAACTTCTTTTTGTTCTGTGAAGTCATCTCACAGAGTTACAGCTTTCCCCTCAAGAAGCCTTTCGCTAAGACAGTTCTTGTGGAATTGGCAAAGTGATATTTGGAAGCCCATAGAGGGCTATGGTGAAAAAGGAAATATCCTCCGATGAAATCTGGAAAGAAGCTTTCTGAGAAACTGCTTTGTGTTCTGTTAATTCATCTCACAGAGTTACATCTGTATTTCGTGGATCTCTTTGCTAGCCTTATTTCTGTGTAATCTGAGAACAGATATTTCGGATCCCTTTGAAGAGTATAGGGCCAAAGGAAATATCCTCCGATAACAAAGAGAAAGAAGCTTTCTGAGAAACTTCTTTGTGTTCTGTGAAATCATCTCACAGAGTTACAGCTTTCCCCTCAAGAAGCCTTTCGCTAAGACAGTTCTTGTAGAATTGGCAAAGTCATATTTGGAAGATCATTGAGGGCTATGGAGAAAAAGGAAATATCCTCCGATGAAAACTGGAAAGAAGCTTTCTGAGAAACTGCTTAGTGTTCTGTTAATTCATCTCACAGAGTTACATCTGTCTTTCGTGGATCTCTTTGCTAGCCTTATTTCTGTGATATCTGACAACAGATATTTCCTTTCCCTTTGAAGACTATAGGACCAAAGGAAATATCCTCCGATAACAAAGAGAAAGAAGCTTTCTGAGAAACTTCTTTGTGTTCTGTGAAATCATCTCACAGAGTTACAACTTTCCCCTCAAGAAGCCTTTCGCTAAGACAGTTCTTGTGTAATTGGCAAAGTGTTATTTGGAAGCCCATAGAGGGCTATGGTGAAAAAGAAATATCCTCCGATGAAATCTGGAAAGAAGCTTTCTGAGAAACTGCTAGGTGTTCCGTTAATTCATCTCACAGAATTACATCGGTATTTCGTGGATCTCTTTGCTACACTAATTTCTGTGGAATCTGACAACAGATATTTCCTTTCCCTTTGAAGACTATAGGGCCAAAGGAATTATCCTCCGATAACAAAAAGAAAGAAGCTTTCTGAGAAACTTCTTTGAGTTCTGTGAAATCATCTCACAGAGTTACAGCTTTCCCCTCAAGAAGCCTTTCGCTAAGACAGTTCTTTTGGAATTGGCAAAGTGATATTTGGAAGCTCATAGAGGGCAATGGTGAAAAAGGACATATCCTCCGATGAAATCTGGAAAGAAGCTTTCTGAGAAAATGCTTAGTGTTCTGTTAATTCATCTCACAGAGTTACATCTGTATTTATTGGATCTCTTTGCTAGCCTTATTTCTGTGGAATCTGAGAACAGATATTCCTTTCTATTTGAAGTCTATAGGGCCAAAGGAAATATTCTCCGGTAACAAAGAGAAAGAAGCTTTCTGAGAAACTTCTTCGTGTTCTGGAAATCATCTTACAGAGTTACAGCTTTCCCCTCAAGAAGCCTTTCGCTAAGACATTTTTTGTGGAATTGGCAAAGTGATATTTGGAAGCCCACAGAGGGCTATGGTGAAAAAGGAAATATCCTCCGATGAAATCTGGAAAGAAGCTTTCGAGGAAACTGCTTAGTGTTCTGTTAATTCACCTCACAGAGTTACATCTGTATTTCGTGGATCTCTTTGCTAGCCTGTGGAATCTCACAACAGATATTTTCTTTCCCTTTGAAGACTATAGGGCCAAAGGAAATATCCTCCGATAACAAAGAGAAAGAAGCTTTCTGAGAAACTTCTTTGTGTTCTGTGAAATCATCTCACAGAGTTACAGCTTTCCCCTCAAGAAGCCTTTCGCTAAGACAGTTCTTGTGGAATTGGCAAAGTGATATTTGGAAGCCCATAGAAGGCTCTGGTGAAAAAGGAAATATCCTCCGATGAAATCTGGAAAGAAGATTTCTGAGAAACTGCTTAGTGTTCTGTTAATTCATCTCACAGAGTTACATCTGTATTTCGTTGATCTCTTTGCTAGCCTTATTTCTGTGGAATCTGACAACAGATATTTCCTTTCCCTTTGAAGACTATAGGGCCAAAGGAAATATCCTCCGATAACAAAGAGAAAGAAGCTTTCTGAGAAACTTCTTTGTGTTCTGTGAAATCATCTCAGAGAGTTACAGCTTTCCCCTGAAGAAGCCTTTCGCTAAGACAGTTCTTGTGGAATTGGCAAAGTGATATTTGGAAGCTCATAGAGGGCTATGGAGAAAAAGGAAATATCCTGTGATGAAAACTGGAAAGAAGCTTTCTGAGAAACTGCTTAGTGTTCTGTTAATTCATCTCACAGAGTTACATCTGTATTTCGTGGATCTCTTTGCTAGCCTTATTTCTGTGGAATCTGAGAACAGATATTTCGGATCCCTTTGAAGACTATAGGGCCAAAGGAAATATCCTCTGATAACAAAGAGAAAGAAGCTTTCTGAGAAACTTCTTTGTGTTCTGTGAAATCATCTCACAGAGTTACAGCTTTCCCCTCAAGAAGCCTTTCGCTAAGACAGTTCTTCTGGAATTGGCAAAGTGTTATTTGTAAGCCCGTAGAGGGCTATGGTGAAAAAGGAAATATCCTCCGATGAAATCTGGAAAGAAGCTTTCTGAGAAACTGCTTAGTGTTCTGTTAACTCATCTCACAGAGTTACATCTGTATTTCGAGGATCTCTTTGCTAACCTTATTTCTGTGGAATATGAGAACAGATATTTCCTTTCCCTTTGAAGACTATAGGGCCAAAGGAAATATCCTCCGATAACAAAGAGAAATAAGCTTTCTGAGAAACTTCTATGTGTTCTGTGAAATCATCTCACAGAGTTACAGCTTTCCCCACAAGAAGCCTTTCTCTAAGAGAGTTCTTGTGGAATTGGCAAAGTGATATTTGGAAGCCCTTAGATTTCTATTGTGAAAAAAGAATTATCCTCCGATGAAATCTGGAAAGAAGCTTTCTGAAAAACTGCTAGGTGTTCTGTTAATTCATCTCACAGAGTTACATCGGTATTTCGTGGATCTCTTTGCTACACTAATTTCTGTGGAATCTGACAACAGATATTTCCTTTCCCTTTGAAGACTATAGGGCCAAAGGAAATATCCTCCGATAACAAAAAGAAAGAAGCTTTCTGAGAAACCTCTTTGAGTTCTGTGAAATCATCTCACAGAGTTACAGCTTTCCCCTTAAGAAGTCTTTCGCTAAGACAGTTCTTTTGGAATTTGCAAAGTGATATTTGGAAGCCCTTAGATGGCTATGGTGAAAAAGGAAATATCCTCCGATGAAATCTGGAAAGAAGCTTTCTGAGAAACTGCTTAGTGTCCTGTTAATTCATCTCACAGAGTTACGTCTGCATTTCGTGGATCTCTTTGCTAGCCTTATTTCTGTGGAATCTGACAACAGATATTTCAGATCCCTTTGAAGACTAAGGGGCCAAAGGAAATATCCTCTGATAACAAAGAGAAAGAAGCTTTCTGAGAAACTTCTTTGTGTTCTGTGAAATCATCTCACAGAGTTACAGCTTTCCCCTCAAGAAGCCTTTCGCTAAGACAGTTCTTGTGGTATTGGCAAAGTGATATTTGGAAGCCCATAGAGGGCTATGTTGAAAAAGGACATATCCTCCGATAAAATCTGGAAAGAAGCTTTCTGAGAAAATGCTTAGTGTTCTGTTAATTCATCTCACAAAGTTACATCTGTATTTCTTGGATCTCTTTGCTAGCCTTATTTCTGTGGAATCTGAGAACAGATATTTCCTTTCTATTTGAAGTCTATAGGGTCAAAGGAAATATTCTCCGATAACAAAGAGAAAGAACCTTTCTGAGAAACTTCTTTGTGTTCTGTGAAATCATCTCACAGAATTAAAACTTTCCCGTCAAGAAGCCTTTCGCTAAGACAGTTCTTTTGGAATTGGCAAAGTGATATTTGGAAGCTCTTAGAGGGCTATGGTGAAAAAGGAAATATCCTCCGATGAAATCTGGAAAGAAGCTTTCTGAGAAACTGCTTCATGTTCTGTTAATTCATCTCACAGAGTTACATCTGTATTTCGTGCATCTCTTTGCTAGCCTTATTTCTGTGGAATCTGAGAATAGATATTTCGGATCCCTTTGAAGATTATTGGGCCAAAGGAAACATCCTCGGATAACAAAGAGAAAGAAGCTTACAGAGAAACTTCTTTGTGTTCTGTGAAATCATCTCACAGAGTTACAGCTTTCCCCTCAAGAAGCCTTTATCTAAGACAGTTCTTGTGGAATTGACAAAGTGATATTTTTAAGCCCTTAGAGGACTATGGTGAAAAAGGTAATATTCTCCGATGAAATCTGGAAAGAAGCTTTCAGAGAAACTGCTTAGTGTTCTGATAATTCATCTCACCGAGTTACATCTGCATTTCGTGGATCTCTTTGCTAGCCTTATTTATGTGGAATCTGACAACGGATATTTCGGATCCCTTTGAAGACTATGGGGCCAAAGGTTATATCCTCCGAAAACAAAGAGAAAGAAGGTTTCTGAGATACTTCTTGTGTTCTGTGAAATCATCTCACAGAATTAAAACTTTCCCGTCAAGAAGCCTTTCGCTAAGACAGTTCTTTTGGAATTGGTAAAGTGATATTTGGAAGCCCTTAGAAGGCTATGGTGAAAAAGGGAATATCCTCCGATGAAATCTGGAAAGAAGCTTTCAGAGAACCTGCTTAGTGTTCTGTTAATTCACCTCACAGAGTTACATCTGTGTTTCGAGGATCTCTTTGCCACCTTATTTCTGTGGAATCTGAGAACAGATATTTCGGATCCCTTTTAAGACTTTAGGGGCAAAGGAAATATCCTCCGATAACCAAGAGAAAGAAGCTTTCTGAGAAACTTCTTCGTGTTCTGTGAAATCATCTTACAGAGTTACAGCTTTCCCCTCAAGAAGCCTTTCGCTAAGACAGTTCTTGTGGAATTGGCAAAGTGATATTTGGAAGCCCATAGAGGGCTATGGTGAAAAAGGAAATATCCTCCGATGAAATCTGGAAAGAAGCTTTCGAGGAAACTGCTTAGTGTTCTGTTAATTCACCTCACAGAGTTACATCTGTATTTCGTGGATCTCTTTGCTAGCCTTATTTCTCTGGAATCTGACAACAATATTTCCTTTCCCTTTGAAGACTACAGGGCCAAAGGAAATATCCTCGGATAACAAAGAGAAAGAAGCTTTCTGAGAACCTTCTTTGTGTTCTGTGAAATCATCTCACAGAGTTACAGCTTTCCCCTCAAGAAGGCTTTCGCTAAGACAGTTCTTGTCTAATTGGCAAAGTGATATTTGGAAGCCCAAAGATTGCTACAGTGAAAAACGAATTATCCTCCGATGAAATCTGGAAAGAAACTTTCTGAGAAACTGCTTAGTGTTCTGTTAATTGATCTCACAGAGTTACATCTGTATTTCGTGGATCTCTTTGCTAGCCTTATTTCTGTGGAATCTGACAACAGATATTTCCTTTCCCTTTGAAGACTATAGGGCCAAAGGAAATATCCTCCGATAACAAAGAGAAAGAAGCTTTCTGAGAAACTTCTTTGTGTTCTGTGAAATCATCTCAGAGAGTTACAGCTTTCCCCTCAAGAAGCCATTCGCTAAGACAGTTCTTGTGGAATTGGCAAAGTGATATTTGGAAGCTCATAGAGGGCTATGGAGAAAAAGGAAATATCCTGTGATGAAAACTGGAAAGAAGCTTTCTGAGAAACTGCTTAGTGTTCTGTTAATTCATCTCACAGAGTTACATCTGTATTTCGTGGATCTCTTTGCTAGCCTTATTTCTGTGGAATCTGAGAACAGATATTTCGGATCCCTTTGAAGACTATAGGGCCAAAGGAAATATCCTCTGATAACAAAGAGAAAGAAGCTTTCTGAGAAACTTCTTTGTGTTCTGTGAAATCATTTCACAGAGTTACAGCTTTCCCCTCAAGAAGCCTTTCGCTAAGACAGTTCTTGTGGAATTGGCAAAGTGTTATTTGGAAGCCCGTAGAGGGCTATGGTGAAAAAGGAAATATCCTCCGATGAAATCTGGAAAGAAGCTTTCTGAGAAACTGCTTAGTGTTCTGTTAACTCATCTCACAGAGTTACATCTGTATTTCGAGGATCTCTTTGCTAACCTTATTTCTGTGGAATCTGAGAACAGATATTTCCTTTCCCTTTGAAGACTCTAGGGCCAAAGGAAATATCCTCCGATAACAAAGAGAAATAAGCTTTCTGAGAAACTTCTTTGTGTTCTGTGAAATCATCTCACAGAGTTACAGCTTTCCCCACAAGAAGCCTTTCTCTAAGACAGTTCTTGTGGAATTGGCAAAGTGATATTTGGAAGCACTTAGATTGCTATGGTGAAAAAAGAAATATCCTCCGATGAAATCTGGAAAGAAGCTTTCTGAGAAACTGCTTTGTGTTCTGTTAATTCATCTCACAGAGTTACATCTGTATTTCGTGGATCTCTTTGATAACCTTATTTCTGTGGAATCTGACAACAGATATTTCGGATCCCTTTGAAGACTATAGGGCCAAAGGAAATATCCTCCGATAACAAAGAGAAAGAAGCTTTCTGAGAAACTTCTTTGTGTTCTGTGAAATCATCTCACAGAGTTACAGCTTTCCCCTCAAGAAGCCTTTCGCTAAGACAGTTTTTGTTGAATTGGCAAAGTGATATTTGGAAGCCCATAGAGGGCTATGGTGAAAAAGGAAATATCCTCCAATGAAATCTAGAAAGAAGCTTTCTGAGAAACTGCTTAGTGTTCTGTTAATTATTCTCACAGAGTTACATCTGTATTTCGTGGATCTCTTTGCTAGCCTTATTTCTGTGGAATCTGAGAACAGATATTTCGGATCCCTTTGAAGACTATAGGGCTAAAGGAAATATAATCCGAAAACAAAGAGAAAGAAGCTTTCTGAGAAACTTCTTTTTGTTCTGTGAAGTCATCTCACAGAGTTACAGCTTTTCCCTCAAGAAGCCTTTCGCTAAGACAGTTCTTGTGGAATTGGCAAAGTGATATTTGGAAGCCCATAGAGGGCTATGGTGAAAAAGGAAATATCCTCCGATGAAATCTGGAAAGAAGCTTTCTGAGAAACTGCTTTGTGTTCTGTTAATTCATCTCACAGAATTACATCTGTATTTCGTGGATCTCTTTGCTAGCCTTATTTCTGTGGAATCTGAGAACAGATATTTCCTTTCCCTTTGAAGACTATAGTGCCAAAGGAAATATCCTCCGATAACCAAGAGAAAGAAGCTTTCTGAGAAACTTCTTTGTGTTCTGTGGAATCATCTCACAGAGTTACAGCTTTCCCCTCAAGAAGCCTTTCGCTAAGACAGTTTTTGTGGAATTGGCAAAGTGATATTTGGAAGCCCATAGAGGGCTATGGTGAAAAAGGAAATATCCTCCGATGAAATCTGGAAAGAAGCTTTCTGAGAAACTGCTTAGTGTTTTGTTAATTCATCTCACAGAGTTACATCTGTATTTCGTGGATCTCTTTGCTAGCCTTATTTCTGTGGAATCTGCCAAGAGATATTTCCTTTCCCTTTGAAGACTATAGGGCCAAAGGAAATATCCTCCGATAACCAAGAGAAAGAAGATATCTGAGAAACTTCTTTGTGTTCTGTGAAATCATCTCACAGAGTTACAGCTTTCCCCTCAAGAAGCCTTTCGTTAAGACAGTTCTTGTGGAATTGGCCAAGTGATATTTGGAATCTCTTAGAGGGCTATGGAGAAAAAGGAAGTATCCTCCGATGAAAACTGGAAAGAAGCTTTCTGAGAAACTGCTTAGTGTTCTGTTAATTCATCTCACAGAGTTACATCTGTATTTCGTGGATCTCTTTGCTAGCCTTATTTCTGTGTAATCTGAGAACAGATATTTCGGATCCCTTTGAAGAGTATAGGGCCAAAGGAAATATCCTCCGATAACAAAGAGAAAGAAGCTTTCTGAGAAACTTCTTTGTGTTCTGTGAAATCATCTCACAGAGTTACAGCTTTCCCCTCAAGAAGCCTTTCGCTAAGACAGTTCTTGTAGAATTGGCAAAGTCATATTTGGAAGATCATTGAGGGCTATGGAGAAAAAGGAAATATCCTCCGATGAAAACTGGAAAGAAGCTTTCTGAGAAACTGCTTAGTGTTCTGTTAATTCATCTCACAGAGTTACATCTGTCTTTCGTGGATCTCTTTGCTAGCCTTATTTCTGTGATATCTGACAACAGATATTTCCTTTCCCTTTGAAGACTATAGGACCAAAGGAAATATCCTCCGATAACAAAGAGAAAGAAGCTTTCTGAGAAACTTCTTTGTGTTCTGTGAAATCATCTCACAGAGTTACAACTTTCCCCTCAAGAAGCCTTTCGCTAAGACAGTTCTTGTGTAATTGGCAAAGTGTTATTTGGAAGCCCATAGAGGGCTATGGTGAAAAAGAAATATCCTCCGATGAAATCTGGAAAGAAGCTTTCTGAGAAACTGCTAGGTGTTCCGTTAATTCATCTCACAGAATTACATCGGTATTTCGTGGATCTCTTTGCTACACTAATTTCTGTGGAATCTGACAACAGATATTTCCTTTCCCTTTGAAGACTATAGGGCCAAAGGAATTATCCTCCGATAACAAAAAGAAAGAAGCTTTCTGAGAAACTTCTTTGAGTTCTGTGAAATCATCTCACAGAGTTACAGCTTTCCCCTCAAGAAGCCTTTCGCTAAGACAGTTCTTTTGGAATTTGCAAAGTGATATTTGGAAGCCCTTAGAGGGCTATGGTGAAAAAGGAAATATCCTCCGATGAAATCTGGAAAGAAGCTTTCTGAGAAACTGCTTAGTGTCCTGTTAATTCATCTCACTGAGTTACGTCTGCATTTCGTGGAACTCTTTGCTAGCCTTATTTCTGTGGAATCTGACAACAGATATTTCAGATGCCTTTGAAGACTAAGGGGCCAAAGGAAATATCCTCTGATAACAAAGAGAAAGAAGCTTTCTGAGAAACTTCTTTGTGTTCTGTGAAATCATCTCACAGAGTTACAGCTTTCCCCTCAAGAAGCCTTTCACTAAGACAGTTCTTGTGGTATTGGCAAAGTGTTATTTGGAATCCCGTAGAGGGCTATGGTGAAAAAGGACATATCCTCCGATAAAATCTGGAAAGAAGCTTTCTGAGAAAATGCTTAGTGTTCTGATAATTCATCTCACAGAGTTACATCTGTATTTATTGGATCTCTTTGCTAGCCTTATTTCTGTGGAATCTGAGAACAGATATTCCTTTCTATTTGAAGTCTATAGGGCCAAAGGAAATATTCTCCGGTAACAAAGAGAAAGAAGCTTTCTGAGAAACTTCTTCGTGTTCTGAAAATCATCTTACAGAGTTACAGCTTTCCCCTCAAGAAGCCTTTCGCTAAGACAGTTCTTGTGGAATTGGCAAAGTGATATTTGGAAGCCCACAGAGGGCTATGGTGAAAAAGGACATATCCTCCGCTGAAATCTGGAAAGAAGCTTTCGAGGAAACTGCTTAGTGTTCTGTTAATTCAACTCACAGAGTTACATCTGTATTTCGTGGATCTCTTTGCTAGCCTGTGGAATCTGACAACAGATATTTTCTTTCCCTTTGAAGACTATAGGGCCAAAGGAAATATCCTCCGATAACAAAGAGAAAGAAGCTTTCTGAGAAACTTCTTTGTGTTCTGTGAAATCATCTCACAGAGTTACAGCTTTCCCCTCAAGAAGCCTTTCGCTAAGACAGTTCTTGTCTAATTGGCAAAGTGATATTTGGAAGCCCATAGATTGCTACAGTGAAAAACGAAATATCCTCCGATGAAATCTGGAAAGAAGCTTTCTGAGAAACTGCTTAGTGTTCTGTTAATTCATGTCACAGAGTTACATCTGTATTTCGTGGATCTCTTTGCTAGCCTTATTTCTGTGGAATCTGAGAACAGATATTTCGGATCCCTTTGAAGACTATAGGGCCAAAGGAAATATCCTCCGATAACAAAGAGAAAGAAGCTTTCTGAGAAACTTCTTTGTGTTCTGTGAAATCATCTCACAGAGTTACAGCTTTCCCCTCAAGAAGCCTTTCGCTAAGACAGTTCTTGTGGAATTGGCAAAGTGTTATTTGGAATCCCGTAGAGGGCTATGGTCAAAAAGGAAATATGCTCCCATGAAATCTGGAAAGAAGCTTTGTGAGAAACTGCTTAGTGTTCTGTTAACTCATCTCACAGAGTTACATCTGTATTTCGAGGATCTCTTTGCTAACCTTATTTCTGTGGAATCTGAGAACAGATATTTCGGATCCCTTTGAAGACTATAGGGCCAAAGGAAATATCCTCCGATAAGAAAGAGAAAGAAGCTTTCTGAGAAACTTCTTTGTGTTCTGTGAAATCATCTCACAGAGTTACAGCTTTCCCCTCAAGAAGCCTTTCGCTAAGACAGTTCTTGTGGAATTGGCAAAGTGATATTTGGAAGCCCATAGAAGGCTATGGTGAAAAAGGAAATATCCTCCGATGAAATCTGGAAAGAAGCATTCTGAGAAACTGCTTAGTGTTCTGTTAATTCATCTCACAGAGTTACATCTGTATTTCGTGGATATCTTTGCTAGCCTTTTTTCTGTGAAATCTGACAACAGATATTTCCTTTCCCTTTGAAGACTATAGGGCCAAAGGAAATATCCTCCGATAACCAAGAGAAAGAAGATTTCTCAGAATCTTCTTTGTGTTCTGTGAAATCATCTCACAGAGTTACAGCTCTCCCCTCAAGAAGCCTTTCGCTAAGACAGTTCTTGTGGAATTGGCAAAGTGATATTTGGAAGCCCATAGAGTGCTATGGTGAAAAAGGAAATATCCTCCAATGAAATCTGGAAAGAAACTTTCTGAGAAACTGCTTAGTGTTCTGTTAATTCATCTCACAGAGTTACATCTGTATTTCGTGGATCTCTTTGCTAGCCTTATTTCTGTGGAATCTGACAACAGATATTTCCTTTCCCTTTGAAGACTATATGGCCAAAGGAAATATCCTCCGATAACAAAGAGAAAGAAGCTTTCTGAGAAACTTCTTTGTGTTCTGTGAAATCATCTCACAGAGTTACAGCTTTCCCCTCAAGAAGCCTTTTGCTAAGACAGTTCTCGTGGAATTGGCAAAGTGATATTTGGAAGCTCATAGAGGGCTATGGAGAAAAAGGAAATATCCTGTGATGAAAACTGGAAAGAAGCTTTCTGAGAAACTGCTTCATGTTCTGTTAATTCATCTCACAGAGTTACATCTGTATTTCGTGGATCTCTTTGCTAGCCTTATTTCTGTGGAATCTGAGAACAGATATTTCGGATCCCTTTGAAGACTGTAGGTCCAAAGGAAATATCCTCTGATAACAAAGAGAAAGAAGCTTTCTGAGAAACTTCTTTGTGTTCTGTGAAATCATCTCACAGAGTTACAGCTTTCCCCACAAGAAGCCTTTCTCTAAGAGAGTTCTTGTGGAATTGGCAAAGTGATATTTGGAAGCCCTTAGATTGCTATGGTGAAAAAAGAATTATCCTCCGATGAAATCTGGAAAGAAGCTTTCTGAGAAACTGCTTTGTGTTCTGTTAATTCATCTCACAGAGTTACATCTGTATTTCGTGGATCTCTTTGCTAGCCTTATTTCTGTGGAATCTGAGAACAGATATTTCCTTTCCCTTTGAAGACCATAGGGCCAAAGGAAATATCCTCCGATAACAAAGAGAAAGAAGCTTTCTGAGAAACTTCTTTGTGTTCTGTGAAATCATCTCACAGAGTTACAGCTTTCCCCTCAAGAAAGCTTTCGCTAAGACAGTTTTTGTGGAATTGGCAAAGTGATATTTGGAAGCCCATAGAGGGATATGGTGAAAAAGGAAATATCCTCCGATGAAATCTGGAAAGAAGCTTTCTG
Organism: Macaca nemestrina; assembly: GCF_043159975.1. NCBI lineage: Eukaryota > Metazoa > Chordata > Mammalia > Primates > Cercopithecidae > Macaca > Macaca nemestrina. Next base: position 25,535,341 of record NC_092141.1, on the reverse strand, counting down.
AGAAACTGCTTAGTGTTTTGTTAATTCATCTCACAGAGTTACATCTGTATTTCGTGGATCTCTTTGCTAGCCTTATTTCTGTGGAATCTGCCAAGAGATATTTCCTTTCCCTTTGAAGACTATAGGGCCAAAGGAAATATCCTCCGATAACCAAGAGAAAGAAGCTATCTGAGAAACTTCTTTGTGTTCTATGAAATCATCTCACAGAGTTACCAGCTTTCCCCTCAAGAAGCCTTTCGTTAAGACAGTTCTTGTGGAATTGGCCAAGTGATATTTGGAATCTCTTAGAGGGCTATGGAGAAAAAGGAAGTATCCTCCGATGAAAACTGGAAAGAAGCTTTCTGAGAAACTGCTTAGTGTTCTGTTAATTCATCTCACAGAGTTACATCTGTATTTCGTGGATCTCTTTGCTAGCCTTATTTCTGTGGAATCTGACAACAGATATTTCCTTTCCCTTTGAAGACTATAGGGCCAAAGGAAATATCCTCCGATAACAAAGAGAAAGAAGCTTTCTGAGAAACTTCTTTGTGTTCTGTGAAATCATCTCAGAGAGTTACAGCTTTCCCCTCAAGAAGCCATTCGCTAAGACAGTTCTTGTGGAATTGGCAAAGTGATATTTGGAAGCTCATAGAGGGCTATGGAGAAAAAGGAAATATCCTGTGATGAAAACTGGAAAGAAGCTTTCTGAGAAACTGCTTAGTGTTCTGTTAATTCATCTCACAGAGTTACATCTGTATTTCGTGGATCTCTTTGCTAGCCTTATTTCTGTGGAATCTGAGAACAGATATTTCGGATCCCTTTGAAGACTATAGGGCCAAAGGAAATATCCTCTGATAACAAAGAGAAAGAAGCTTTCTGAGAAACTTCTTTGTGTTCTGCGAAATCATTTCACAGAGTTACAGCTTTCCCCTCAAGAAGCCTTTCGCTAAGACAGTTCTTGTGGAATTGGCAAAGTGTTATTTGGAAGCCCGTAGAGGGCTATGGTGAAAAAGGAAAAATCCTCCGATGAAATCTGGAAAGAAGCTTTCTGAGAAACTGCTTAGTGTTCTGTTAACTCATCTCACAGAGTTACATCTGTATTTCGAGGATCTCTTTGCTAACCTTATTTCTGTGGAATCTGAGAACAGATATTTCCTTTCCCTTTGAAGACTATAGGGCCAAAGGAAATATCCTCCGATTACAAAGAGAAATAAGCTTTCTGAGAAACTTCTTTGTGTTCTGTGAAATCATCTCACAGAGTTACAGCTTTCCCCACAAGAAGCCTTTCTCTAAGACAGTTCTTGTGGAATTGGCAAAGTGATATTTGGAAGCCCATAGAGGGCTATGGTGAAAAAGGAAATATCCTCCGATGAAATCTGGAAAGAAGCTTTCTGAGAAACTGCTTAGTGTTCTGTTAATTCATCTCACAGAGTTACATCTGTATTTCGTGGATCTCTTTGCTAGCCTTATTTCTGTGGAATCTGCCAAGAGATATTTCCTTTCCCTTTGAAGACTATAGGGCCAAAGGAAATATCCTCCGATAACCAAGAGAAAGAAGCTATCTGAGAAACTTCTTTGTGTTCTGTGAAATCATCTCACAGAGTTACAGCTTTCCCCTCAAGAAGCCTTTCGTTAAGACAGTTCTTGTGGAATTGGCCAAGTGATATTTGGAATATCTTAGAGGGCTATGGAGAAAAAGGAAGTATCCTCCGATGAAAACTGGAAAGAAGCTTTCTGAGAAACTGCTTAGTGTTCTGTTAATTCATCTCACAGAGTTACATCTGTATTTCGTGGATCTCTTTGCTAGCCTTATTTCTGTGTAATCTGAGAACAGATATTTCGGATCCCTTTGAAGAGTATAGGACCAAAGGAAATATCCTCCGATAACAAAGAGAAAGAAGCTTTCTGAGAAACTTCTTTGTGTTCTGTGAAATCATCTCACAGAGTTACAGCTTTCCCCTCAAGAAGCCTTTCGCTAAGACAGTTCTTGTAGAATTGGCAAAGTCATATTTGGAAGATCATTGAGGGCTATGGAGAAAAAGGAAATATCCTCCGATGAAAACTGGAAAGAAGCTTTCTGATAAACTGCTTAGTGTTCTGTTAATTCATCTCACAGAGTTACATCTGTCTTTCGTGGATCTCTTTGCTAGCCTTATTTCTGTGGTATCTGACAACAGATATTTCCTTTCCCTTTGAAGACTATAGGACCAAAGGAAATATCCTCCGATAACAAAGAGAAAGAAGCTTTCTGAGAAACTTCTTTGTGTTCTGTGAAATCATCTCACAGAGTTACAACTTTCCCCTCAAGAAGCCTTTCGCTAAGACAGTTCTTGTGTAATTGGCAAAGTGTTATTTGGAAGCCCATAGAGGGCTATGGTGAAAAAGAAATATCCTCCGATGAAATCTGGAAAGAAGCTTTCTGAGAAACTGCTAGGTGTTCCGTTAATTCATCTCACAGAGTTACATCGGTATTTCGTGGATCTCTTTGCTACACTAATTTCTGTGGAATCTGACAACAGATATTTCCTTTCCCTTTGAAGACTATAGGGCCAAAGGAATTATCCTCCGATAACAAAAAGAAAGAAGCTTTCTGAGAAACTTCTTTGAGTTCTGTGAAATCATCTCACAGAGTTACAGTTTTCCCCTCAAGAAGCCTTTCGCTAAGACAGTTCTTTTGGAATTTGCAAAGTGATATTTGGAAGCCCTTAGAGGGCTATGGTGAAAAAGGAAATATCCTCCGATGAAATCTGGAAAGAAGCTTTCTGAGAAACTGCTTAGTGTCCTGTTAATTCATCTCACAGAGTTACGTCTGCATTTCGTGGAACTCTTTGCTAGCCTTATTTCTGTGGAATCTGACAACAGATATTTCAGATGCCTTTGAAGACTAAGGGGCCAAAGGAAATATCCTCTGATAACAAAGAGAAAGAAGCTTTCTGAGAAACTTCTTTGTGTTCTGTGAAATCATCTCACAGAGTTACAGCTTTCCCCTCAAGAAGACTTTCGCTAAGACAGTTCTTGTGGTATTGGCAAAGTGATATTTGAAAGCCCATAGAGGGCTATGGTGAAAAAGGACATATCCTCCGATAAAATCTGGAAAGAAGCTTTCTGAGAAAATGCTTAGTGTTCTGTTAATTCATCTCACAGAGTTACATCTGTATTTATTGGATCTCTTTGCTAGCCTTATTTCTGTGGAATCTGAGAACAGATATTCCTTTCTATTTGAAGTCTATAGGGCCAAAGGAAATATTCTCCGATAACAAAGAGAAAGAAGCTTTCTGAGAAACTTCTTCGTGTTCTGTGAAATCATCTTACAGAGTTACAGCTTTCCCCTCAAGAAGCCTTTCGCTAAGACAGTTTTTGTGGAATTGGCAAAGTGATATTTGGAAGCCCACAGAGGGCTATGGTGAAAAAGGAAATATCCTCCGATGAAATCTGGAAAGAAGCTTTCGAGGAAACTGCTTAGTGTTCTGTTAATTCACCTCACAGAGTTACATCTGTATTTCGTGGATCTCTTTGCTAGCCTTATTTCTGTGGAATCTGACAACAGATATTTCCTTTCCCTTTGAAGACTATAGGGCCAAAGGAAATATCCTCCGATAACAAAGAGAAAGAAGCTTTCTGAGAAACTTCTTTGTGTTCTGTGAAATCATCTCACAGAGTTACAGCTTTCCCCTCAAGAAAGCTTTCGCTAAGACAGTTTTTGTGGAATTGGCAAAGTGATATTTGGAAGCCCATAGAGGGATATGGTGAAAAAGGAAATATCCTCCGATGAAATCTGGAAAGAAGCTTTCTGAGAAACTGCTTAGTGTTTTGTTAATTCATCTCACAGAGTTACATCTGTATTTCGTGGATCTCTTTGCTAGCCTTATTTCTGTGGAATCTGCCAAGAGATATTTCCTTTCCCTTTGAAGACTATAGGGCCAAAGGAAATATCCTCCGATAACCAAGAGAAAGAAGCTATCTGAGAAACTTCTTTGTGTTCTATGAAATCATCTCACAGAGTTACCAGCTTTCCCCTCAAGAAGCCTTTCGTTAAGACAGTTCTTGTGGAATTGGCCAAGTGATATTTGGAATCTCTTAGAGGGCTATGGAGAAAAAGGAAGTATCCTCCGATGAAAACTGGAAAGAAGCTTTCTGAGAAACTGCTTAGTGTTCTGTTAATTCATCTCACAGAGTTACATCTGTATTTCGTGGATCTCTTTGCTAGCCTTATTTCTGTGGAATCTGACAACAGATATTTCCTTTCCCTTTGAAGACTATAGGGCCAAAGGAAATATCCTCCGATAACAAAGAGAAAGAAGCTTTCTGAGAAACTTCTTTGTGTTCTGTGAAATCATCTCTGAGATTTACAGCTTTCCCCTCAAGAAGCCATTCGCTAAGACAGTTCTTGTGGAATTGGCAAAGTGATATTTGGAAGCTCATAGAGGGCTATGGAGAAAAAGGAAATATCCTGTGATGAAAATTGGAAAGAAGCTTTCTGAGAAACTGCTTAGTGTTCTGTTAATTCATCTCACAGAGTTACATCTGTATTTCGTGGATCTCTTTGCTAGCCTTATTTCTGTGGAATCTGAGAACAGATATTTCGGATCCCTTTGAAGACTATAGGGCCAAAGGAAATATCCTCTGATAACAAAGAGAAAGAAGCTTTCTGAGAAACTTCTTTGTGTTCTGCGAAATCATTTCACAGAGTTACAGCTTTCCCCTCAAGAAGCCTTTCGCTAAGACAGTTCTTGTGGAATTGGCAAAGTGTTATTTGGAAGCCCGTAGAGGGCTATGGTGAAAAAGGAAATATCCTCCGATGAAATCTGGAAAGAAGCTTTCTGAGAAACTGCTTAGTGTTCTGTTAACTCATCTCACAGAGTTACATCTGTATTTCGAGGATCTCTTTGCTAACCTTATTTCTGTGGAATCTGAGAACAGATATTTCCTTTCCCTTTGAAGACTATAGGGCCAAAGGAAATATCCTCCGATTACAAAGAGAAATAAGCTTTCTGAGAAACTTCTTTGTGTTCTGTGAAATCATCTCACAGAGTTACAGCTTTCCCCACAAGAAGCCTTTCTCTAAGACAGTTCTTGTGGAATTGGCAAAGTGATATTTGGAAGCACTTAGATTGATATGGTGAAAAAAGAAATATCCTCCGATGAAATCTGGAAAGAAGCTTTCTGAGAAACTGCTTTGTGTTCTGTTAATTCATCTCACAGAGTTACATCTGTATTTCGTGGATCTCTTTGATAACCTTATTTCTGTGGAATCTGACAACAGATATTTCGGATCCCTTTGAAGACTATAGGGCCAAAGGAAATATCCTTCGATAACAAAGAGAAAGAAGCTTTCTGAGAAACTTCTTTGTGTTCTGTGAAATCATCTCACAGAGTTACAGCTTTCCCCTCAAGAAGTCTTTCGCTAAGACAGTTTTTGTGGAATTGGCAAAGTGATATTTGGAAGCCCATAGAGGGCTATGGTGAAAAAGGAAATATCCTCCAATGAAATCTAGAAAGAAGCTTTCTGAGAAACTGCTTAGTGTTCTGTTAATTATTCTCACAGAGTTACATCTGTATTTCGTGGATCTCTTTGCTAGCCTTTTTTCTGTGGAATCTGAGAACAGATATTTCGGATCCCTTTGAAGACTACAGGGCCAAAGTAAATATAATCCGATAACAAAGAGAAAGAAGCTTTCTGAGAAACTTCTTTTTGTTCTGTGAAGTCATCTCACAGAGTTACAGCTTTCCCCTCAAGAAGCCTTTCGCTAAGACAGTTCTTGTGGAATTGGCAAAGTGATATTTGGAAGCCCATAGAGGGCTATGGTGAAAAAGGAAATATCCTCCGATGAAATCTGGAAAGAAGCTTTCTGAGAAACTGCTTTGTGTTCTGTTAATTCATCTCACAGAGTTACATCTGTATTTCGTGGATCTCTTTGCTAGCCTTATTTCTGTGGAATCTGAGAACAGATATTTCCTTTCCCTTTGAAGACTATAGGGCCAAAGGAAATATCCTCCGATAACCAAGAGAAAGAAGCTTTCTGAGAAACTTCTTTGTGTTCTGTGAAATCATCTCACAGAGTTACAGCTTTCCCCTCAAGAAGCCTTTCGCTAAGACAGTTTTTGTGGAATTGGCCAAGTGATATTTGGAATATCTTAGAGGGCTATGGAGAAAAAGGAAGTATCCTCCGATGAAAACTGGAAAGAAGCTTTCTGAGAAACTGCTTAGTGTTCTGTTAATTCATCTCACAGAGTTACATCTGTATTTCGTGGAACTCTTTGCTAGCCTTATTTCTGTGTAATCTGAGAACAGATATTTCGGATCCCTTTGAAGAGTATAGGGCCAAAGGAAATATCCTCCGATAACAAAGAGAAAGAAGCTTTCTGAGAAACTTCTTTGTGTTCTGTGAAATCATCTCACAGAGTTACAGCTTTCCCCTCAAGAAGCCTTTCGCTAAGACAGTTCTTGTAGAATTGGCAAAGTCATATTTGGAAGATCATTGAGGGCTATGGAGAAAAAGGAAATATCCTCCGATGAAAACTGGAAAGAAGCTTTCTGATAAACTGCTTAGTGTTCTGTTAATTCATCTCACAGAGTTACATCTGTCTTTCGTGGATCTCTTTGCTAGCCTTATTTCTGTGGTATCTGACAACAGATATTTCCTTTCCCTTTGAAGACTATAGGACCAAAGGAAATATCCTCCGATAACAAAGAGAAAGAAGCTTTCTGAGAAACTTCTTTGTGTTCTGTGAAATCATCTCACAGAGTTACAACTTTCCCCTCAAGAAGCCTTTCGCTAAGACAGTTCTTGTGTAATTGGCAAAGTGTTATTTGGAAGCCCATAGAGGGCTATGGTGAAAAAGAAATATCCTCCGATGAAATCTGGAAAGAAGCTTTCTGAGAAACTGCTAGGTGTTCCGTTAATTCATCTCACAGAGTTACATCGGTATTTCGTGGATCTCTTTGCTACACTAATTTCTGTGGAATCTGACAACAGATATTTCCTTGCCCTTTGAAGACTATAGGGCCAAAGGAATTATCCTCCGATAACAAAAAGAAAGAAGCTTTCTGAGAAACTTCTTTGAGTTCTGTGAAATCATCTCACAGAGTTACAGTTTTCCCCTCAAGAAGCCTTTCGCTAAGACAGTTCTTTTGGAATTTGCAAAGTGATATTTGGAAGCCCTTAGAGGGCTATGGTGAAAAAGGAAATATCCTCCGATGAAATCTGGAAAGAAGCTTTCTGAGAAACTGCTTAGTGTCCTGTTAATTCATCTCACAGAGTTACGTCTGCATTTCGTGGAACTCTTTGCTAGCCTTATTTCTGTGGAATCTGACAACAGATATTTCAGATGCCTTTGAAGACTAAGGGGCCAAAGGAAATATCCTCTGATAACAAAGAGAAAGAAGCTTTCTGAGAAACTTCTTTGTGTTCTGTGAAATCATCTCACAGAATTACAGCTTTCCCCTCAAGAAGACTTTCGCTAAGACAGTTCTTGTGGTATTGGCAAAGTGATATTTGAAAGCCCATAGAGGGCTATGGTGAAAAAGGACATATCCTCCGATAAAATCTGGAAAGAAGCTTTCTGAGAAAATGCTTAGTGTTCTGTTAATTCATCTCACAGAGTTACATCTGTATTTATTGGATCTCTTTGCTAGCCTTATTTCTGTGGAATCTGAGAACAGATATTCCTTTCTATTTGAAGTCTATAGGGCCAAAGGAAATATTCTCCGATAACAAAGAGAAAGAAGCTTTCTGAGAAACTTCTTCGTGTTCTGTGAAATCATCTTACAGAGTTACAGCTTTCCCCTCAAGAAGCCTTTCGCTAACACAGTTTTTGTGGAATTGGCAAAGTGATATTTGGAAGCCCACAGAGGGCTATGGTGAAAAAGGAAATATCCTCCGATGAAATCTGGAAAGAAGCTTTCGAGGAAACTGCTTAGTGTTCTGTTAATTCACCTCACAGAGTTACATCTGTATTTCGTGGATCTCTTTGCTAGCCTTATTTCTGTGGAATCTGACAACAGATATTTCCTTTCCCTTTGAAGACTATAGGGCCAAAGGAAATATCCTCCGATAACAAAGAGAAAGAAGCTTTCTGAGAAACTTCTTTGTGTTCTGTGAAATCATCTCACAGAGTTACAGCTTTCCCCTCAAGAAGCCTTTCGCTAAGACAGTTCTTGTCTAATTGGCAAACTGATATTTGGAAGCCCATAGATTGCTACAGTGAAAAACGAAATATCCTCCGATGAAATCTGGAAAGAAGCTTTCTGAGAAACTGCTTAGTGTTCTGTTAATTCATATCACAGAGTTACATCTGTATTTCGTGGATCTCTTTGCTAGCCTTATTTCTGTGTAATCTGAGAACAGATATTTCGGATCCCTTTGAAGACTATAGGGCCAAAGGAAATATCCTCCGATAACAAAGAGAAAGAAGCTTTCTGAGAAACTTCTTTGTGTTCTGTGAAATCATCTCACAGAGTTACAGCTTTCCCCTCAAGAAGCCTTTCGCTAAGACAGTTCTTGTGGAATTGGCAAAGTGTTATTTGGAATCCCGTAGAGGGCTATGGTCAAAAAGGAAATATCCTCCCATGAAATCTGGAAAGAAGCTTTGTGAGAAACTGCTTAGTGTTCTGTTAACTCATCTCACAGAGTTACATCTGTATTTCGAGGATCTCTTTGCTAACCTTATTTCTGTGGAATCTGAGAACAGATATTTCGGATCCCTTTGAAGACTATAGGGCCAAAGGAAATATCCTCCAATAAGAAAGGGAAAGAAGCTTTCTGAGAAACTTCTTTGTGTTCTGTGAAATCATCTCACAGAGTTACAGCTTTCCCCTCAAGAAGCCTTTCGCTAAGACAGTTCTTGTGGAATTGGCAAAGTGATATTTGGAAGCCCATAGAAGGCTATGGTGAAAAAGGAAATATCCTCCGATGAAATCTGGAAAGAAGCTTTCTGAGAAACTGCTTAGTGTTCTGTTAATTCATCTCACAGAGTTACATCTGTATTTCGTGGATATCTTTGCTAGCCTTTTTTCTGTGAAATCTGACAACAGATATTTCCTTTCCCTTTGAAGACTATAGGGCCAAAGGAAATATCCTCCGATAACCAAGAGAAAGAAGATTTCTCAGAATCTTCTTTGTGTTCTTTGAAATCATCTCACAGAGTTACAGCTCTCCCCTCAAGAAGCCTTTCGCTAAGACAGTTCTTGTGAAATTGGCAAAGTGATATTTGGAAGTCCATAGAGGGCTATGGTGAAAAAGGAAATATCCTCCGATGAAATCTGGAAAGAAACTTTCTGAGAAACTGCTTAGTGTTCTGTTAATTCATCTCACAGAGTTACATCTGTATTTCGTGGATCTCTTTGCTAGCCTTATTTCTGTGGAATCTGACTACAGATATTTCCTTTCCCTTTGAAGACTATAGGGCCAAAGGAAATATCCTCCGATAACAAAGAGAAAGAAGCTTTCTGAGAAACTTCTTTGTGTTCTGTGAAATCATCTCACAGAGTTACAGCTTTCCCCTCAAGAAGCCTTTCGCTAAGACAGTTCTTGTGGAATTGGCAAAGTGATATTTGGAAGCTCATAGAGGGCTATGGAGAAAAAGGAAATATCCTGTGATGAAAACTGGAAAGAAGCTTTCTGAGAAACTGCTTCATGTTCTGATAATTCATCTCACAGAGTTACATCTGTATTTCGTGGATCTCTTTGCAAGCCTTATTTCTGTGGAATCTGAGAACAGATATTTCGGATCCCTTTGAAGACTCTAGGGCCAAAGGAAATATCCTCTGATAACAAAGAGAAAGAAGCTTTCTGAGAAACTTCTTCGTGTTCTGTGAAATCATCTCACAGAGTTACAGCTTTCCCCACAAGAAGCCTTTCTCTAAGAGAGTTCTTGTGGAATTGGCAAAGTGATATTTGGAAGCCCTTAGATTGCTATGGTGAAAAAAGAATTATCCTCCGATGAAATCTGGAAAGAAGCTTTCTGAGAAACTGCTTTGTGTTCTGTTAATTCATCTCACAGAGTTACATCTGTATTTCGTGGATCTCTTTGCTAGCCTTATTTCTGTGGAATCTGAGAACAGATATTTCCTTTCCCTTTGAAGACTATAGGGCCAAAGGAAATATCCTCCGATAACCAAGAGAAAGAAGCTTTCTGAGAAACTTCTTTGTGTTCTGTGAAATCATCTCACAGAGTTACAGCTTTCCCCTCAAGAAACCTTTCGCTAAGACAGTTTTTGTGGAATTGGCAAAGTGATATTTGGAAGCCCATAGAGGGATATGGTGAAAAAGGAAATATCCTCCGATGAAATCTGGAAAGAAGCTTTCTGAGAAACTGCTTAGTGTTCTGTTAATTCATCTCACAGAGTTACATCTGTATTTCGTGGATTTCTTTGCTAGCCTTATTTCTGTGGAATCTGCCAAGAGATATTTCCTTTCCCTTTGAAGACTATAGGGCCAAAGGAAATATCCTCCGATAACCAAGAGAAAGAAGCTATCTGAGAAACTTCTTTGTGTTCTGTGAAATCATCTCACAGAGTTACCAGCTTTCCCCTCAAGAAGCCTTTCGTTAAGACAGTTCTTGTGGAATTGGCCAAGTGATATTTGCAATCTCTTAGAGGGCTATGGAGAAAAAGGAAGTATCCTCCGATGAAAACTGGAAAGAAGCTTTCTGAGAAACTGCTTAGTGTTCTGTTAATTCATCTCACAGAGTTACATCTGTATTTCGTGGATCTCTTTGCTAGCCTTATTTCTGTGTAATCTGAGAACAGATATTTCGGATACCTTTGAAGAGTATAGGGCCAAAGGAAATATCCTCCGATAACAAAGAGAAAGAAGCTTTCTGAGAAACTTCTTTGTGTTCTGTGAAATCATCTCACAGAGTTACAGCTTTCCCCTCAAGAAGCCTTTCGCTAAGACAGTTCTTGTGTAATTGGCAAAGTGATATTTGGAAGATCATTGAGGGCTATGGAGAAAAAGGAAATATCCTCCGATGAAAACTGGAAAGAAGCTTTCTGAGAAACTGCTTAGTGTAGTGTTAATTCATCTCACAGAGTTACATCTGTCTTTCGTGGATCTCTTTGCTAGCCTTATTTCTGTGGTATCTGAAAACAGATATTTCCTTTCCCTTTGAAGACTATAGGGCCAAAGGAAATATCCTCCGATAACAAAGAGAAAGAAGCTTTCTGAGAAACTTCTTTGTGTTCTGTGAAATCATCTCACAGAGTTACAACTTTCCCCTCAAGAAGCCTTTCGCTAAGACAGTTCTTGTGTAATTGGCAAAGTGTTATTTGGAAGCCCATAGAGGGCTATGGTGAAAAAGAAATATCCTCCGATGAAATCTGGAAAGAAGCTTTCTGAGAAACTGCTAGGTGTTCTGTTAATTCATCTCACAGAGTTACATCGGTATTTCGTGGATCTCTTTGCTACATTAATTTCTGTGGAATCTGACAACAGATATTTCCTTTCCCTTTGAAGACTATAGGGCCAAAGGAAATATCCTCCGATAACAAAAAGAAAGAAGCTTTCTGAGAAACCTCTTTGAGTTCTGTGAAATCATCTCACAGAGTTACAGCTTTCCACTCAAGAAGCCTTTCGCTAAGACAGTTCTTTTGGAATTTGCAAAGTGATATTTGGAAGCCCTTAGAGGGCTATGGTGAAAAAGGAAATATCCTCCGATGAAATCTGGAAAGAAGCTTTCTGAGAAACTGCTTAGTGTCCTGTTAATTCATCTCACAGAGTTACATCTGCATTTCCTGGATCTTTTTGCTAGCCTTATTTCTGTGGAATCTGACAACAGATATTTCAGATCCCTTTGAAGACTAAGGGGCCAAAGGAAATATCCTCTGATAACAAAGAGAAAGAAGCTTTCTGAGAAACTTCTTTGTGTTCTGTGAAATCATCTCACAGAGTTACAGCTTTCCCCTCAAGAAGATTTTCGCTAAGACAGTTCTTGTGGTATTGGCAAAGTGATATTTGGAAGCCCATAGAGGGCTATGTTGAAAAAGGACATATCCTCCGATAAAATCTGGAAAGAAGCTTTCTGAGAAAATGCTTAGTGTTCTGTTAATTCATCTCACAGAGTTACATCTGTATTTATTGGATCTCTTTGCTAGCCTTATTTCTGTGGAATCTGAGAACAGATATTTCCTTTCTATTTGAAGTCTATAGGGCCAAAGGAAATATTCTCCGATAACAAAGAGAAAGAACCTTTCTGAGAAACTTCTTTGTGTTCTGTGAAATCATCTCACAGAATTAAAACTTTCCCGTCAAGAAGCCTTTCGCTAAGACAGTTCTTTTGGAATTGGCAAAGTGATATTTGGAAGCTCTTAGAGGGCTATGGTGAAAAAGGAAATATCCTCCGATGAAATCTGGAAAGAAGGTTTCTGAGAAACTGCTTCATGTTCTGTTAATTCATCTCATAGAGTTACATCTGTATTTCGTGCATCTCTTTGCTAGCCTTATTTCTGTGGAATCTGAGAACAGATATTTCGGATCCCTTTGAAGACTATTGGGCCAAAGGAAACATCCTCGGATAACAAAGAGAAAGAAGCTTACAGAGAAACTTCTTTGTGTTCTGTGAAATCATCTCACAGAGTTACAGCTTTCCCCTCAAGAAGCCTTTATCTAAGACAGTTCTTGTGGAATTGGCAAAGTGATATTTTTAAGCCCTTAGAGGGCAATGGTGAAAAAGGTAATATTCTCCGATGAAATCTGGAAAGAAGCTTTCAGAGAAACTGCTTAGTGTTCTGATAATTCATCTCACAGAGTTACATCTGCATTTCGTGGATCTCTTTGCTAGCCTTATTTCTGTGGAATCTGACAACAGATATTTCGGATCCCTTTGAAGACTATGGGGCCAAAGGTAATATCCTCCGAACTCAAAGAGAAAGAAGCTTTCTGAGAAACTTCTTTGTGTTCTGTGAAATCATCTCACAGAATTAAATCTTTCCCATCAAGAAGCCTTTCGCTAAGACAGTTCTTTTGGAATTGGTAAAGTGATATTTGGAAGCCCTTTGAGGGCTATGGTGAAAAAGGGAATATCCTCCGATGAAATCTGGAAAGAAGCTTTCTGAGAACCTGCTTAGTGTTCTGTTAATTCACCTCACAGAGTTACATCTGTGTTTCGAGGATCTCTTTGCCACCCTTATTTCTGTGGAATCTGAGAACAGATATTTCGGATCCCTTTGAAGACTTTAGGGCCAAAGGAAATATCCTCCGATAACAAAGAGAAAGAAGCTTTCTGAGAAACTTCTTTGTGTTCTGTAATATCATCTCACAGAGTTACAGCTTTCCCCTCAAGAAGCCTTTCGCTAAGACAGTTCTTGTGGAATTGGCAAAGTGATATTGGAAGCCCATAGAAGGCTATGGTGAAAAAGGAAATATCCTCCGATGAAATCTGGAAAGAAGCTTTCTGAGAAACTGCTTAGTGTTCTGTTAATTCATCTCACAGAGTTACATCTGTATTTCGTGGATATCTTTGCTAGCCTTTTTTCTGTGAAATCTGACAACAGATATTTCCTTTCCCTTTGAAGACTATAGGGCCAAAGGAAATATCCTCCGATAACAAAGAGAAAGAAGATTTCTCAGAATCTTCTTTGTGTTCTGTGAAATCATCTCACAGAGTTACAGCTCTCCCCTCAAGAAGCCTTTCGCTAAGACAGTTCTTGTGGAATTGGCAAAGTGATATTTGGAAGCCCATAGAGGGCTATGGTGAAAAAGGAAATATCCTCCGATGAAATCTGGAAAGAAACTTTCTGAGAAACTGCTTAGTGTTCTGTTAATTCATCTCACAGAGTTACATCTGTATTTCGTGGATGTCTTTGCTAGCCTTATTTCTGTGGAATCTGACAACAGATATTTCCTTTCCCTTTGAAGACTATAGGGCCAAAGGAAATATCCTCCGATAACAAAGAGAAAGAAGCTTTCTGAGAAACTTCTTTGTGTTCTGTGAAATCATCTCACAGAGTTACAGCTTTCCCCTCAAGAAGCCTTTCGCTAAGACAGTTCTTGTGGAATTGGCAAAGTGATATTTGGAAGCTCATAGAGGGCTATGGAGAAAAAGGAAATATCCTGTGATGAAAACTGGAAAGAAGCTTTCTGAGAAACTGCTTAGTGTTCTGTTAATTCATCTCACAGAGTTACATCTGTATTTCGTGGATCTCTTTGCTAGCCTTATTTCTGTGGAATCTGAGAACAGATATTTCGAATCCCTTTGAAGACTATAGGTCCAAAGGAAATATCCTCTGATAACAAAGAGAAAGAAGCTTTCTGAGAAACTTCTTTGTGTTCTGTGAAATCATCTCACAGAGTTACAGCTTTCCCCTCAAGAAGCCTTTCGCTAAGACAGTTCTTGTGGAATTGGCAAAGTGTTATTTGTAAGCCCGTAGAGGGCTATGGTGAAAAAGGAAATATCCTCCCATGAAATCTGGAAAGAAGCTTTCTGAGAAACTGCTTAGTGTTCTGTTAACTCATCTCACAGAGTTACATCTGTATTTCGAGGATCTCTTTGCTAACCTTATTTCTGTGGAATCTGAGAACAGATATTTCCTTTCCCTTTGAAGACTATAGGGCCAAAGGAAATATCCTCCGATAAGAAATAGAAAGAAGCTTTCTGAGAAACTTCTTTGTGTTCTGTGAAATCATCTCACAGAGTTACAGCTTTCCCCTCAAGAAGCCTTTCGATAAGACAGTTCTTGTGGAATTGGCAAAGTGATATTTGGAAGCCCATAGAAGGCTATGGTGAAAAAGGAAATATCCTCCGATGAAATCTGGAAAGAAGCTTTCTGAGAAACTGCTTAGTGTTCTGTTAATTCATCTCACAGAGTTACATCTGTATTTCGTGGATATCTTTGCTAGCCTTTTTTCTGTGAAATCTGACAACAGATATTTCCTTTCCCTTTGAAGACTCTAGGGCCAAAGGAAATATCATCCGATAACCAAGAGAAAGAAGATTTCTCAGAATCTTCTTTGTGTTCTGTGAAATCATCTCACAGAGTTACAGCTCTCCCCTCAAGAAGCCTTTCGCTAAGACAGTTCTTGTGGAATTGGCAAAGTGATATTTGGAAGCCCATAGAGGGCTATGGTGAAAAAGGTAATATCCTCCGATGAAATCTGGAAAGAAACTTTCTGAGAAACTGCTTAGTGTTCTGTTAATTCATCTCACAGAGTTACATCTGTATTTCGTGGATCTCTTTGCTAGCCTTATTTCTGTGGAATCTGACAACAGATATTTCCTTTCCCTTTGAAGACTATAGGGCCAAAGGAAATATCCTCCGATAACAAAGAGAAAGAAGCTTTCTGAGAAACTTCTTTGTGTTCTGTGAAATCATCTCACAGAGTTACAGCTTTCCCCTCAAGAAGCCTTTCGCTAAGACAGTTCTTGTGGAATTGGCAAAGTGATATTTGGAAGCTCATAGAGGGCTATGGAGAAAAAGGAAATATCCTGTGATGAAAACTGGAAAGAAGCTTTCTGAGAAACTGCTTAGTGTTCTGTTAATTCATCTCACAGAGTTACATCTGTATTTCGTGGATCTCTTTGCTAGCCTTATTTCTGTGGAATCTGAGAACAGATATTTCGGATCCCTTTGAAGACTATAGGTCCAAAGGAAATATCCTCTGATAACAAAGAGAAAGAAGCTTTCTGAGAAACTTCTTTGTGTTCTGTGAAATCATCTCACAGAGTTACAGCTTTCCCCTCAAGAAGCCTTTCGCTAAGACAGTTCTTGTGGAATTGGCAAAGTGTTATTTGTAAGCCCGTAGAGGGCTATGGTGAAAAAGGAAATATCCTCCCATGAAATCTGGAAAGAAGCTTTCTGAGAAACTGCTTAGTGTTCTGTTAACTCATCTCACAGAGTTACATCTGTATTTCGAGGATCTCTTTGCTAACCTTATTTCTGTGGAATCTGAGAACAGATATTTCCTTTCCCTTTGAAGACTATAGGGCCAAAGGAAATATCCTCCGATAAGAAATAGAAAGAAGCTTTCTGAGAAACTTCTTTGTGTTCTGTGAAATCATCTCACAGAGTTACAGCTTTCCCCTCAAGAAGCCTTTCGATAAGACAGTTCTTGTGGAATTGGCAAAGTGATATTTGGAAGCCCATAGAAGGCTATGGTGAAAAAGGAAATATCCTCCGATGAAATCTGGAAAGAAGCTTTCTGAGAAACTGCTTAGTGTTCTGTTAATTCATCTCACAGAGTTACATCTGTATTTCGTGGATATCTTTGCTAGCCTTTTTTCTGTGAAATCTGACAACAGATATTTCCTTTCCCTTTGAAGACTCTAGGGCCAAAGGAAATATCATCCGATAACCAAGAGAAAGAAGATTTCTCAGAATCTTCTTTGTGTTCTGTGAAATCATCTCACAGAGTTACAGCTCTCCCCTCAAGAAGCCTTTCGCTAAGACAGTTCTTGTGGAATTGGCAAAGTGATATTTGGAAGCCCATAGAGGGCTATGGTGAAAAAGGTAATATCCTCCGATGAAATCTGGAAAGAAACTTTCTGAGAAACTGCTTAGTGTTCTGTTAATTCATCTCACAGAGTTACATCTGTATTTCGTGGATCTCTTTGCTAGCCTTATTTCTGTGGAATCTGACAACAGATATTTCCTTTCCCTTTGAAGACTATAGGGCCAAAGGAAATATCCTCCGATAACAAAGAGAAAGAAGCTTTCTGAGAAACTTCTTTGTGTTCTGTGAAATCATCTCACAGAGTTACAGCTTTCCCCTCAAGAAGCCTTTCGCTAAGACAGTTCTTGTGGAATTGGCAAAGTGATATTTGGAAGCTCATAGAGGGCTATGGAGAAAAAGGAAATATCCTGTGATGAAAACTGGAAAGAAGCTTTCTGAGAAACTGCTTAGTGTTCTGTTAATTCATCTCACAGAGTTACATCTGTATTTCGTGGATCTCTTTGCTAGCCTTATTTCTGTGGAATCTGAGAACAGATATTTCGGATCCCTTTGAAGACTATAGGTCCAAAGGAAATATCCTCTGATAACAAAGAGAAAGAAGCTTTCTGAGAAACTTCTTTGTGTTCTGTGAAATCATCTCACAGAGTTACAGCTTTCCCCTCAAGAAGCCTTGCGCAAAGACAGTTCTTGTGGAATTGGCAAAGTGTTATTTGTAAGCCCGTAGAGGGCTATGGTGAAAAAGGAAATATCCTCCGATGAAATCTGGAAAGAAGCTTTCTGAGAAACTGCTTAGTGTTCTGTTAACACATCTCACAGAGTTACATCTGTATTTCGAGGATCTCTTTGCTAACCTTATTTCTGTGGATTCTGAGAACAGATATTTCCTTTCCCTTTGAAGACTATAGGGCCAAAGGAAATATCCTCCGATAACAAAGAGAAATAAGCTTTCTGAGAAACTTCTTTGTGTTCTGTGAAATCATCTCACAGAGTTACAGCTTTCCCCACAAGAAGCCTTTCTCTAAGACAGTTCTTGTGGAATTGGCAAAGTGATATTTGGAAGCACTTAGATTGCTATGGTGAAAAAAGAAATATCCTCCGATGAAATCTGGAAAGAAGCTTTCTGAGAAACTGCTTTGTGTTCTGTTAATTCATCTCACAGAGTTACATCTGTATTTCGTGGATCTCTTTGCTAACCTTATTTCTGTGGAATCTGACAACAGATATTTCGGATCCCTTTGAAGACTATAGGGCCAAAGGAAATATCCTCCGATAACAAAGAGAAAGAAGCTTTCTGAGAAACTTCTTTGTGTTCTGTGAAATCATCTCACAGAGTTACAGCTTTCCCCTCAAGAAGCCTTTCGCTAAGACAGTTCTTGCGGAATTGGCAAAGTGATATTTGTAAGCCCTTAGATTGCTATGGTGAAAAAAGAAATATCCTCCGATGAAATCTGGAAAGAAGCTTTCTGAGAAACTGCTTTGTGTTCTGTTAATTCACCTCACAGAGTTACATCTGTATTTCGTGGATCTCTTTGCTAGCCTTATTTCTGTGGAATCTGAGAACAGATATTTCCTTTCCCTTTGAAGACTATAGGGCCAAAGGAAATATCCTCCGATAACCAAGAGAAAGAAGCTTTCTGAGAAACTTCTTTGTGTTCTGTGAAATCATCTCACAGAGTTACAGCTTTCCCCTCAAGAAGCCTTTCGCTAAGACAGTTTTTGTGGAATTGGCAAAGTGATATTTGGAAGCCCATAGAGGGCTATGGTGAAAAAGGAAATATCCTCCGATGAAATCTGGAAAGAAGCTTTCTGAGAAACTGCTTAGTGTTCTGTTAATTCATCTCACAGAGTTACATCTGTATTTCGTGGATCTCTTTGCTAGCCTTATTTCTGTGGAATCTGCCAAGAGATATTTCCTTTCCCTTTGAAGACTATAGGGCCAAAGCAAATATCCTCCGATAACAAAGAGAAAGAAGCTTTCTGAGAAACTTCTTTGTGTTCTGTGAAATCATCTCACAGAGTTACAACTTTCCCCTCAAGAAGCCTTTCGCTAAGACAGTTCTTGTGTAATTGGCAAAGTGTTATTTGGAAGCCCATAGAGGGCTATGGTGAAAAAGAAATATCCTCCGATGAAATCTGGAAAGAAGCTTTCTGAGAAACTGCTAGGTGTTCTGTTAATTCATCTCACAGAGTTACATCGGTATTTCGTGGATCTCTTTGCTACATTAATTTCTGTGGAATCTGACAACAGATATTTCCTTTCCCTTTGAAGACTATAGGGCCAAAGGAAATATCCTCCGATAACAAAAAGAAAGAAGCTTTCTGAGAAACCTCTTTGAGTTCTGTGAAATCATCTCACAGAGTTACAGCTTTCCACTCAAGAAGCCTTTCGCTAAGACAGTTCTTTTGGAATTTGCAAAGTGATATTTGGAAGCCCTTAGAGGGCTATGGTGAAAAAGGAAATATCCTCCGATGAAATCTGGAAAGAAGCTTTCTGAGAAACTGCTTAGTGTCCTGTTAATTCATCTCACAGAGTTACATCTGCATTTCCTGGATCTTTTTGCTAGCCTTATTTCTGTGGAATCTGACAACAGATATTTCAGATCCCTTTGAAGACTAAGGGGCCAAAGGAAATATCCTCTGATAACAAAGAGAAAGAAGCTTTCTGAGAAACTTCTTTGTGTTCTGTGAAATCATCTCACAGAGTTACAGCTTTCCCCTCAAGAAGACTTTCGCTAAGACAGTTCTTGTGGTATTGGCAAAGTGATATTTGGAAGCCCATAGAGGGCTATGTTGAAAAAGGACATATCCTCCGATAAAATCTGGAAAGAAGCTTTCTGAGAAAATGCTTAGTGTTCTGTTAATTCATCTCACAGAGTTACATCTGTATTTATTGGATCTCTTTGCTAGCCTTATTTCTGTGGAATCTGAGAACAGATATTTCCTTTCTATTTGAAGTCTATAGGGCCAAAGGAAATATTCTCCGATAACAAAGAGAAAGAACCTTTCTGAGAAACTTCTTTGTGTTCTGTGAAATCATCTCACAGAATTAAAACTTTCCCGTCAAGAAGCCTTTCGCTAAGACAGTTCTTTTGGAATTGGCAAAGTGATATTTGGAAGCTCTTAGAGGGCTATGGTGAAAAAGGAAATATCCTCCGATGAAATCTGGAAAGAAGCTTTCTGAGAAACTGCTTCATGTTCTGTTAATTCATCTCATAGAGTTACATCTGTATTTCGTGCATCTCTTTGCTAGCCTTATTTCTGTGGAATCTGAGAACAGATATTTCGGATCCCTTTGAAGACTATTGGGCCAAAGGAAACATCCTCGGATAACAAAGAGAAAGAAGCTTACAGAGAAACTTCTTTGTGTTCTGTGAAATCATCTCACAGAGTTACAGCTTTCCCCTCAAGAAGCCTTTATCTAAGACAGTTCTTGTGGAATTGGCAAAGTGATATTTTTAAGCCCTTAGAGGGCAATGGTGAAAAAGGTAATATTCTCCGATGAAATCTGGAAAGAAGCTTTCAGAGAAACTGCTTAGTGTTCTGATAATTCATCTCACAGAGTTACATCTGCATTTCGTGGATCTCTTTGCTAGCCTTATTTCTGTGGAATCTGACAACAGATATTTCGGATCCCTTTGAAGACTATGGGGCCAAAGGTAATATCCTCCGAACTCAAAGAGAAAGAAGCTTTCTGAGAAACTTCTTTGTGTTCTGTGAAATCATCTCACAGAATTAAATCTTTCCCATCAAGAAGCCTTTCGCTAAGACAGTTCTTTTGGAATTGGTAAAGTGATATTTGGAAGCCCTTTGAGGGCTATGGTGAAAAAGGGAATATCCTCCGATGAAATCTGGAAAGAAGCTTTCTGAGAACCTGCTTAGTGTTCTGTTAATTCACCTCACAGAGTTACATCTGTGTTTCGAGGATCTCTTTGCCACCCTTATTTCTGTGGAATCTGAGAACAGATATTTCGGATCCCTTTGAAGACTTTAGGGCCAAAGGAAATATCCTCCGATAACAAAGAGAAAGAAGCTTTCTGAGAAACTTCTTTGTGTTCTGTGATATCATCTCACAGAGTTACAGCTTTCCCCTCAAGAAGCCTTTCGCTAAGACAGTTCTTGTGGAATTGGCAAAGTGATATTGGAAGCCCATAGAAGGCTATGGTGAAAAAGGAAATATCCTCCGATGAAATCTGGAAAGAAGCTTTCTGAGAAACTGCTTAGTGTTCTGTTAATTCATCTCACAGAGTTACATCTGTATTTCGTGGATATCTTTGCTAGCCTTTTTTCTGTGAAATCTGACAACAGATATTTCCTTTCCCTTTGAAGACTATAGGGCCAAAGGAAATATCCTCCGATAACAAAGAGAAAGAAGATTTCTCAGAATCTTCTTTGTGTTCTGTGAAATCATCTCACAGAGTTACAGCTCTCCCCTCAAGAAGCCTTTCGCTAAGACAGTTCTTGTGGAATTGGCAAAGTGATATTTGGAAGCCCATAGAGGGCTATGGTGAAAAAGGAAATATCCTCCGATGAAATCTGGAAAGAAACTTTCTGAGAAACTGCTTAGTGTTCTGTTAATTCATCTCACAGAGTTACATCTGTATTTCGTGGATGTCTTTGCTAGCCTTATTTCTGTGGAATCTGACAACAGATATTTCCTTTCCCTTTGAAGACTATAGGGCCAAAGGAAATATCCTCCGATAACAAAGAGAAAGAAGCTTTCTGAGAAACTTCTTTGTGTTCTGTGAAATCATCTCACAGAGTTACAGCTTTCCCCTCAAGAAGCCTTTCGCTAAGACAGTTCTTGTGGAATTGGCAAAGTGATATTTGGAAGCTCATAGAGGGCTATGGAGAAAAAGGAAATATCCTGTGATGAAAACTGGAAAGAAGCTTTCTGAGAAACTGCTTAGTGTTCTGTTAATTCATCTCACAGAGTTACATCTGTATTTCGTGGATCTCTTTGCTAGCCTTATTTCTGTGGAATCTGAGAACAGATATTTCGAATCCCTTTGAAGACTATAGGTCCAAAGGAAATATCCTCTGATAACAAAGAGAAAGAAGCTTTCTGAGAAACTTCTTTGTGTTCTGTGAAATCATCTCACAGAGTTACAGCTTTCCCCTCAAGAAGCCTTTCGCTAAGACAGTTCTTGTGGAATTGGCAAAGTGTTATTTGTAAGCCCGTAGAGGGCTATGGTGAAAAAGGAAATATCCTCCCATGAAATCTGGAAAGAAGCTTTCTGAGAAACTGCTTAGTGTTCTGTTAACTCATCTCACAGAGTTACATCTGTATTTCGAGGATCTCTTTGCTAACCTTATTTCTGTGGAATCTGAGAACAGATATTTCCTTTCCCTTTGAAGACTATAGGGCCAAAGGAAATATCCTCCGATAAGAAATAGAAAGAAGCTTTCTGAGAAACTTCTTTGTGTTCTGTGAAATCATCTCACAGAGTTACAGCTTTCCCCTCAAGAAGCCTTTCGATAAGACAGTTCTTGTGGAATTGGCAAAGTGATATTTGGAAGCCCATAGAAGGCTATGGTGAAAAAGGAAATATCCTCCGATGAAATCTGGAAAGAAGCTTTCTGAGAAACTGCTTAGTGTTCTGTTAATTCATCTCACAGAGTTACATCTGTATTTCGTGGATATCTTTGCTAGCCTTTTTTCTGTGAAATCTGACAACAGATATTTCCTTTCCCTTTGAAGACTCTAGGGCCAAAGGAAATATCATCCGATAACCAAGAGAAAGAAGATTTCTCAGAATCTTCTTTGTGTTCTGTGAAATCATCTCACAGAGTTACAGCTCTCCCCTCAAGAAGCCTTTCGCTAAGACAGTTCTTGTGGAATTGGCAAAGTGATATTTGGAAGCCCATAGAGGGCTATGGTGAAAAAGGTAATATCCTCCGATGAAATCTGGAAAGAAACTTTCTGAGAAACTGCTTAGTGTTCTGTTAATTCATCTCACAGAGTTACATCTGTATTTCGTGGATCTCTTTGCTAGCCTTATTTCTGTGGAATCTGACAACAGATATTTCCTTTCCCTTTGAAGACTATAGGGCCAAAGGAAATATCCTCCGATAACAAAGAGAAAGAAGCTTTCTGAGAAACTTCTTTGTGTTCTGTGAAATCATCTCACAGAGTTACAGCTTTCCCCTCAAGAAGCCTTTCGCTAAGACAGTTCTTGTGGAATTGGCAAAGTGATATTTGGAAGCTCATAGAGGGCTATGGAGAAAAAGGAAATATCCTGTGATGAAAACTGGAAAGAAGCTTTCTGAGAAACTGCTTAGTGTTCTGTTAATTCATCTCACAGAGTTACATCTGTATTTCGTGGATCTCTTTGCTAGCCTTATTTCTGTGGAATCTGAGAACAGATATTTCGGATCCCTTTGAAGACTATAGGTCCAAAGGAAATATCCTCTGATAACAAAGAGAAAGAAGCTTTCTGAGAAACTTCTTTGTGTTCTGTGAAATCATCTCACAGAGTTACAGCTTTCCCCTCAAGAAGCCTTGCGCAAAGACAGTTCTTGTGGAATTGGCAAAGTGTTATTTGTAAGCCCGTAGAGGGCTATGGTGAAAAAGGAAATATCCTCCGATGAAATCTGGAAAGAAGCTTTCTGAGAAACTGCTTAGTGTTCTGTTAACACATCTCACAGAGTTACATCTGTATTTCGAGGATCTCTTTGCTAACCTTATTTCTGTGGATTCTGAGAACAGATATTTCCTTTCCCTTTGAAGACTATAGGGCCAAAGGAAATATCCTCCGATAACAAAGAGAAATAAGCTTTCTGAGAAACTTCTTTGTGTTCTGTGAAATCATCTCACAGAGTTACAGCTTTCCCCACAAGAAGCCTTTCTCTAAGACAGTTCTTGTGGAATTGGCAAAGTGATATTTGGAAGCACTTAGATTGCTATGGTGAAAAAAGAAATATCCTCCGATGAAATCTGGAAAGAAGCTTTCTGAGAAACTGCTTTGTGTTCTGTTAATTCATCTCACAGAGTTACATCTGTATTTCGTGGATCTCTTTGCTAACCTTATTTCTGTGGAATCTGACAACAGATATTTCGGATCCCTTTGAAGACTATAGGGCCAAAGGAAATATCCTCCGATAACAAAGAGAAAGAAGCTTTCTGAGAAACTTCTTTGTGTTCTGTGAAATCATCTCACAGAGTTACAGCTTTCCCCTCAAGAAGCCTTTCGCTAAGACAGTTCTTGCGGAATTGGCAAAGTGATATTTGTAAGCCCTTAGATTGCTATGGTGAAAAAAGAAATATCCTCCGATGAAATCTGGAAAGAAGCTTTCTGAGAAACTGCTTTGTGTTCTGTTAATTCACCTCACAGAGTTACATCTGTATTTCGTGGATCTCTTTGCTAGCCTTATTTCTGTGGAATCTGAGAACAGATATTTCCTTTCCCTTTGAAGACTATAGGGCCAAAGGAAATATCCTCCGATAACCAAGAGAAAGAAGCTTTCTGAGAAACTTCTTTGTGTTCTGTGAAATCATCTCACAGAGTTACAGCTTTCCCCTCAAGAAGCCTTTCGCTAAGACAGTTTTTGTGGAATTGGCAAAGTGATATTTGGAAGCCCATAGAGGGCTATGGTGAAAAAGGAAATATCCTCCGATGAAATCTGGAAAGAAGCTTTCTGAGAAACTGCTTAGTGTTCTGTTAATTCATCTCACAGAGTTACATCTGTATTTCGTGGATCTCTTTGCTAGCCTTATTTCTGTGGAATCTGCCAAGAGATATTTCCTTTCCCTTTGAAGACTATAGGGCCAAAGCAAATATCCTCCGATAACAAAGAGAAAGAAGCTTTCTCAGAAACTTCTTTGTGTTCTGTGAAATCATCTCACAGAGTTACAGCTTTCCCTTCAAGAAGCCTTTCGCTAAGACAATTCTTGTGGAATTGGCAAAGTGATATTTGGAAGCCCATAGAGGGCTATGGTGAAAAAGGAAATATCCTCCGATGAAATCTGGAAAGAGGCTTTCTGAGAAACTGCTTAGTGTTCTGTTAATTCATCTCATAGAGTTACATCCGTATTTCGTGGATCTCTTTGCTAGCCTTATTTCTGAGGAATATGAGAACAGATATTTCGGATCCCTTTGAAGACTATAGGGCCGAAGGAAATATCCTCCGATAACCAAGAGAAAGAAGCTATCTGAGAAACTTCTTTGTGTTCTGTGAAATCATCTCACAGAGTTACAACTTTCCCCTCAAGAAGCCTTTCGTTAAGACAGTTCTTGTGGAATTGGCCAAGTGATATTTGGAATCTCTTAGAGGGCTATGGAGAAAAAGGAAGTATCCTCCGATGAAAACTGGAAAGAAGCTTTCTGAGAAACTGCTTAGTGTTCTGTTAATTCATCTCACAGAGTTACATCTGTATTTCGTGGATCTCTTTGCTAGCCTTTTTTCTGTGTAATCTGAGAACAGATATTTCGGATCCCTTTGAAGACTATAGGGCCAAAGGAAATATCCTCCGATAACAAAGAGAAATAAGCTTTCTGAGAAACTTCTTTGTGTTCTGTGAAATCATCTCACAGAGTTACAACTTTCCCCTCAAGAAGCCTTTCGCTAAGACAGTTCTTGTGTAATTGGCAAAGTGTTATTTGGAAGCTCATAGAGGGCTATGGTGAAAAAGAAATATCCTCCGATGAAATCTGGAAAGAAGCTTTCTGAGAAACTGCTAGGTGTTCTGTTAATTCATCTCACAGAGTTACATCGGTATTTCGTGGATCTCTTTGCTAGCCTTATTTCTGTGGAATCTGAGAACAGATATTTCCTTTCTATTTGAAGTCTATAGGGCCAAAGGAAATATTCTCCGATAACAAAGAGAAAGAAGCTTTCTGAGAAACTTCTTTGTGTTCTGTGAAATCATCTCACAGAATTAAAACTTTCCCGTCAAGAAGCCTTTCGCTAAGACAGTTCTTTTGGAATTGGCAAAGTGATATTTGGAAGCTCTTAGAGGGCTATGGTGAAAAAGGAAATATCCTCCGATGAAATCTGGAAAGAAGCTTTCTGAGAAACTGCTTCATGTTCTGTTAATTCATCTCACAGAGTTACATCTGTATTTCGTGCATCTCTTTGCTAGCCTTATTTCTGTGGAATCTGAGAACAGATATTTCGGATCCCTTTGAAGACTATTGGGCCAAAGGAAACATCCTCGGATAACAAAGAGAAAGAAGCTTACAGAGAAACTTCTTTGTGTTCTGTGAAATCATCTCACAGAGTTACAGCTTTCCCCTCAAGAAGCCTTTGTCTAAGACAGTTCTTGTGGAATTGGCAAAGTGATATTTTTAAGCCCTTAGAGGGCAATGGTGAAAAAGGTAATATTCTCCGATGAAATCTGGAAAGAAGCTTTCAGAGAAACTGCTTAGTGTTCTGATAATTCATCTCACAGAGTTACATCTGCATTTCGTGGATCTCTTTGCTAGCCTTATTTCTGTGGAATCTGACAACAGATATTTCGGATCCCTTTGAAGACTATGGGGCCAAAGGTAATATCCTCCGAAATCAAAGAGAAAGAAGCTTTCTGAGAAACTTCTTTGTGTTCTGTGAAATCATCTCACAGAATTAAATCTTTCCCGTCAAGAAGCCTTTCGCTAAGACAGTTCTTTTGGAATTGGTAAAGTGATATTTGGAAGCCCTTAGAGGGCTATGGTGAAAAAGGGAATATCCTCCGATGAAATCTGGAAAGAAGCTTTCTGAGAACCTGCTTAGTGTTCTGTTAATTCACCTCACAGAGTTACATCTGTGTTTCGAGGATCTCTTTGCCACCCTTATTTCTGTGGAATCTGAGAACAGATATTTCGGATCCCTTTGAAGACTTTAGGGCCAAAGGAAATATCCTCCGATAACAAAGAGAAAGAAGCTTTCTGAGAAACTTCTTTGTGTTCTGTGATATCATCTCACAGAGTTACAGCTTTCCCCCCAAGAAGCCTTTCGCTAAGACAGTTCTTGTGGAATTGGCAAAGTGATATTTGGAAGCCCATAGAAGGCTATGGTGAAAAAGGAAATATCCTCCGATGAAATCTGGAAAGAAGCTTTCTGAGAAACTGCTTAGTGTTCTGTTAATTCATCTCACAGAGTTACATCTGTATTTCGTGGATATCTTTGCTAGCCTTTTTTCTGTGAAATCTGACAACAGATATTTCCTTTCCCTTTGAAGACTATAGGGCCAAAGGAAATATCCTCCGATAACCAAGAGAAAGAAGATTTCTCAGAATCTTCTTTGTGTTCTGTGAAATCATCTCACAGAGTTACAGCTCTCCCCTCAAGAAGCCTTTCGCTAAGACAGTTCTTGTGGAATTGGCAAAGTGATATTTGGAAGCCCATAGAGGGCTATGGTGAAAAAGGAAATATCCTCCGATGAAATCTGGAAAGAAACTTTCTGAGAAACTGCTTAGTGTTCTGTTAATTCATCTCACAGAGTTACATCTGTATTTCGTGGATGTCTTTGCTAGCCTTATTTCTGTGGAATCTGACAACAGATATTTCCTTTCCCTTTGAAGACTATAGGGCCAAAGGAAATATCCTCCGATAACAAAGAGAAAGAAGCTTTCTGAGAAACTTCTTTGTGTTCTGTGAAATCATCTCACAGAGTTACAGCTTTCCCCTCAAGAAGCCTTTCGCTAAGACAGTTCTTGTGGAATTGGCAAAGTGATATTTGGAAGCTCATAGAGGGCTATGGAGAAAAAGGAAATATCCTGTGATGAAAACTGGAAAGAAGCTTTCTGAGAAACTGCTTAGTGTTCTGTTAATTCATCTCACAGAGTTACATCTGTATTTCGTGGATCTCTTTGCTAGCCTTATTTCTGTGGAATCTGAGAACAGATATTTCGGATCCCTTTGAAGACTATAGGTCCAAAGGAAATATCCTCTGATAACAAAGAGAAAGAAGCTTTCTGAGAAACTTCTTTGTGTTCTGTGAAATCATCTCACAGAGTTACAGCTTTCCCCTCAAGAAGCCTTTCGCTAAGACAGTTCTTGTGGAATTGGCAAAGTGTTATTTGTAAGCCCGTAGAGGGCTATGGTGAAAAAGGAAATATCCTCCCATGAAATCTGGAAAGAAGCTTTCTGAGAAACTGCTTAGTGTTCTGTTAACTCATCTCACAGAGTTACATCTGTATTTCGAGGATCTCTTTGCTAACCTTATTTCTGTGGAATCTGAGAACAGATATTTCCTTTCCCTTTGAAGACTATAGGGCCAAAGGAAATATCCTCCGATAAGAAAGAGAAAGAAGCTTTCTGAGAAACTTCTTTGTGTTCTGTGAAATCATCTCACAGAGTTACAGCTTTCCCCTCAAGAAGCCTTTGGATAAGACAGTTCTTGTGGAATTGGCAAAGTGATATTTGGAAGCCCATAGAAGGCTATGGTGAAAAAGGAAATATCCTCCGATGAAATCTGGAAAGAAGCTTTCTGAGAAACTGCTTAGTGTTCTGTTAATTCATCTCACAGAGTTACATCTGTATTTCGTGGATATCTTTGCTAGCCTTTTTTCTGTGAAATCTGACAACAGATATTTCCTTTCCCTTTGAAGACTCTAGGGCCAAAGGAAATATCATCCGATAACCAAGAGAAAGAAGATTTCTCAGAATCTTCTTTGTGTTCTGTGAAATCATCTCACAGAGTTACAGCTCTCCCCTCAAGAAGCCTTTCGCTAAGACAGTTCTTGTGGAATTGGCAAAGTGATATTTGGAAGCCCATAGAGGGCTATGGTGAAAAAGGTAATATCCTCCGATGAAATCTGGAAAGAAACTTTCTGAGAAACTGCTTAGTGTTCTGTTAATTCATCTCACAGAGTTACATCTGTATTTCGTGGATCTCTTTGCTAGCCTTATTTCTGTGGAATCTGACAACAGATATTTCCTTTCCCTTTGAAGACTATAGGGCCAAAGGAAATATCCTCCGATAACAAAGAGAAAGAAGCTTTCTGAGAAACTTCTTTGTGTTCTGTGAAATCATCTCACAGAGTTACAGCTTTCCCCTCAAGAAGCCTTTCGCTAAGACAGTTCTTGTGGAATTGGCAAAGTGATATTTGGAAGCTCATAGAGGGCTATGGAGAAAAAGGAAATATCCTGTGATGAAAACTGGAAAGAAGCTTTCTGAGAAACTGCTTAGTGTTCTGTTAATTCATCTCACAGAGTTACATCTGTATTTCGTGGATCTCTTTGCTAGCCTTATTTCTGTGGAATCTGAGAACAGATATTTCGGATCCCTTTGAAGACTATAGGTCCAAAGGAAATATCCTCTGATAACAAAGAGAAAGAAGCTTTCTGAGAAACTTCTTTGTGTTCTGTGAAATCATCTCACAGAGTTACAGCTTTCCCCTCAAGAAGCCTTGCGCAAAGACAGTTCTTGTGGAATTGGCAAAGTGTTATTTGTAAGCCCGTAGAGGGCTATGGTGAAAAAGGAAATATCCTCCGATGAAATCTGGAAAGAAGCTTTCTGAGAAACTGCTTAGTGTTCTGTTAACTCATCTCACAGAGTTACATCTGTATTTCGAGGATCTCTTTGCTAACCTTATTTCTGTGGATTCTGAGAACAGATATTTCCTTTCCCTTTGAAGACTATAGGGCCAAAGGAAATATCCTCCGATAACAAAGAGAAATAAGCTTTCTGAGAAACTTCTTTGTGTTCTGTGAAATCATCTCACAGAGTTACAGCTTTCCCCACAAGAAGCCTTTCTCTAAGACAGTTCTTGTGGAATTGGCAAAGTGATATTTGGAAGCACTTAGATTGCTATGGTGAAAAAAGAAATATCCTCCGATGAAATCTGGAAAGAAGCTTTCTGAGAAACTGCTCTGTGTTCTGTTAATTCATCTCACAGAGTTACATCTGTATTTCGTGGATCTCTTTGCTAACCTTATTTCTGTGGAATCTGACAACAGATATTTCGGATCCCTTTGAAGACTATAGGGCCAAAGGAAATATCCTCCGATAACAAAGAGAAAGAAGCTTTCTGAGAAACTTCTTTGTGTTCTGTGAAATCATCTCACAGAGTTACAGCTTTCCCCTCAAGAAGCCTTTCGCTAAGACAGTTCTTGTGGAATTGGCAAAGTGATATTTGTAAGCCCTTAGATTGCTATGGTGAAAAAAGAAATATCCTCCGATGAAATCTGGAAAGAAGCTTTCTGAGAAAGTGCTTTGTGTTCTGTTAATTCACCTCACAGAGTTACATCTGTATTTCGTGGATCTCTTTGCTAGCCTTATTTCTGTGGAATCTGAGAACAGATATTTCCTTTCCCTTTGAAGACTATAGGGCCAAAGGAAATATCCTCCGATAACCAAGAGAAAGAAGCTTTCTGAGAAACTTCTTTGTGTTCTGTGAAATCATCTCACAGAGTTACAGCTTTCCCCTCAAGAAGCCTTTCGCTAAGACAGTTTTTGTGGAATTGGCAAAGTGATATTTGGAAGCCCATAGAGGGCTATGGTGAAAAAGGAAATATCCTCCGATGAAATCTGGAAAGAAGCTTTCTGAGAAACTGCTTAGTGTTCTGTTAATTCATCTCACAGAGTTACATCTGTATTTCGTGGATCTCTTTGCTAGCCTTATTTCTGTGGAATCTGCCAAGAGATATTTCCTTTCCCTTTGAAGACTATAGGGCCAAAGCAAATATCCTCCGATAACAAAGAGAAAGAAGCTTTCTCAGAAACTTCTTTGTGTTCTGTGAAATCATCTCACAGAGTTACAGCTTTCCCTTCAAGAAGCCTTTCGCTAAGACAATTCTTGTGGAATTGGCAAAGTGATATTTGGAATCTCTTAGAGGGCTATGGAGAAAAAGGAAGTATCCTCCGATGAAAACTGGAAAGAAGCTTTCTGAGAAACTGCTTAGTGTTCTGTTAATTCATCTCACAGAGTTACATCTGTATTTCGTGGATCTCTTTGCTAGCCTTATTTCTGAGGAATATGAGAACAGATATTTCGGATCCCTTTGAAGACTATAGGGCCGAAGGAAATATCCTCCGATAACCAAGAGAAAGAAGCTATCTGAGAAACTTCTTTGTGTTCTGTGAAATCATCTCACAGAGTTACAACTTTCCCCTCAAGAAGCCTTTCGTTAAGACAGTTCTTGTGGAATTGGCCAAGTGATATTTGGAATCTCTTAGAGGGCTATGGAGAAAAAGGAAGTATCCTCCGATGAAAACTGGAAAGAAGCTTTCTGAGAAACTGCTTAGTGTTCTGTTAATTCATCTCACAGAGTTACATCTGTATTTCGTGGATCTCTTTGCTAGCCTTTTTTCTGTGTAATCTGAGAACAGATATTTCGGATCCCTTTGAAGACTATAGGGCCAAAGGAAATATCCTCCGATAACAAAGAGAAATAAGCTTTCTGAGAAACTTCTTTGTGTTCTGTGAAATCATCTCACAGAGTTACAACTTTCCCCTCAAGAAGCCTTTCGCTAAGACAGTTCTTGTGTAATTGGCAAAGTGTTATTTGGAAGCTCATAGAGGGCTATGGTGAAAAAGAAATATCCTCCGATGAAATCTGGAAAGAAGCTTTCTGAGAAACTGCTAGGTGTTCTGTTAATTCATCTCACAGAGTTACATCGGTATTTCGTGGATCTCTTTGCTAGCCTTATTTCTGTGGAATCTGAGAACAGATATTTCCTTTCTATTTGAAGTCTATAGGGCCAAAGGAAATATTCTCCGATAACAAAGAGAAAGAAGCTTTCTGAGAAACTTCTTTGTGTTCTGTGAAATCATCTCACAGAATTAAAACTTTCCCGTCAAGAAGCCTTTCGCTAAGACAGTTCTTTTGGAATTGGCAAAGTGATATTTGGAAGCTCTTAGAGGGCTATGGTGAAAAAGGAAATATCCTCCGATGAAATCTGGAAAGAAGCTTTCTGAGAAACTGCTTCATGTTCTGTTAATTCATCTCACAGAGTTACATCTGTATTTCGTGCATCTCTTTGCTAGCCTTATTTCTGTGGAATCTGAGAACAGATATTTCGGATCCCTTTGAAGACTATTGGGCCAAAGGAAACATCCTCGGATAACAAAGAGAAAGAAGCTTACAGAGAAACTTCTTTGTGTTCTGTGAAATCATCTCACAGAGTTACAGCTTTCCCCTCAAGAAGCCTTTGTCTAAGACAGTTCTTGTGGAATTGGCAAAGTGATATTTTTAAGCCCTTAGAGGGCAATGGTGAAAAAGGTAATATTCTCCGATGAAATCTGGAAAGAAGCTTTCAGAGAAACTGCTTAGTGTTCTGATAATTCATCTCACAGAGTTACATCTGCATTTCGTGGATCTCTTTGCTAGCCTTATTTCTGTGGAATCTGACAACAGATATTTCGGATCCCTTTGAAGACTATGGGGCCAAAGGTAATATCCTCCGAAATCAAAGAGAAAGAAGCTTTCTGAGAAACTTCTTTGTGTTCTGTGAAATCATCTCACAGAATTAAATCTTTCCCGTCAAGAAGCCTTTCGCTAAGACAGTTCTTTTGGAATTGGTAAAGTGATATTTGGAAGCCCTTAGAGGGCTATGGTGAAAAAGGGAATATCCTCCGATGAAATCTGGAAAGAAGCTTTCTGAGAACCTGCTTAGTGTTCTGTTAATTCACCTCACAGAGTTACATCTGTGTTTCGAGGATCTCTTTGCCACCCTTATTTCTGTGGAATCTGAGAACAGATATTTCGGATCCCTTTGAAGACTTTAGGGCCAAAGGAAATATCCTCCGATAACAAAGAGAAAGAAGCTTTCTGAGAAACTTCTTTGTGTTCTGTGAAATCATCTCACAGAGTTACAGCTTTCCCCTCAAGAAGCCTTTCTCTAAGACAGTTCTTGTGGAATTGGCAAAGTGTTATTTGGAATCCCGTAGAGGGCTATGGTCAAAAAGGAAATATCCTCCCATGAAATCTGGAAAGAAGCTTTGTGAGAAACTGCTTAGTGTTCTGTTAACTCATCTCACAGAGTTACATCTGTAGTTCGAGGATCTCTTTGCTAACCTTATTTCTGTGGAATCTGAGAACAGATATTTCGGATCCCTTTGAAGACTATAGGGCCAAAGGAAATATCCTCCGATAAGAAAGAGAAAGAAGCTTTCTGAGAAACTTCTTTGTGTTCTGTGAAATCATCTCACAGAGTTACAGCTTTCCCCTCAAGAAGCCTTTCGCTAAGACAGTTCTTGTGGAATTGGCAAAGTGATATTTGGAAGCCCATAGAAGGCTATGGTGAAAAAGGAAATATCCTCCGATGAAATCTGGAAAGAAGCTTTCTGAGAAACTGCTTAGTGTTCTGTTAATTCATCTCACAGAGTTACATCTGTATTTCGTGGATATCTTTGCTAGCCTTTTTTCTGTGAAATCTGACAACAGATATTTCCTTTCCCTTTGAAGACTATAGGGCCAAAGGAAATATCCTCCGATAACCAAGAGAAAGAAGATTTCTCAGAATCTTCTTTGTGTTCTGTGAAATCATCTCACAGAGTTACAGCTCTCCCCTCAAGAAGCCTTTCGCTAAGACAGTTCTTGTGGAATTGGCAAAGTGATATTTGGAAGCCCATAGAGGGCTATGGTGAAAAAGGAAATATCCTCCGATGAAATCTGGAAAGAAACTTTCTGAGAAACTGCTTAGTGTTCTGTTAATTCATCTCACAGAGTTACATCTGTATTTCGTGGATCTCTTTGCTAGCCTTATTTCTGTGGAATCTGACAACAGATATTTCCTTTCCCTTTGAAGACTATAGGGCCAAAGGAAATATCCTCCGATAACAAAGAGAAAGAAGCTTTCTGAGAAACTTCTTTGTGTTCTGTGAAATCATCTCACAGAGTTACAGCTCTCCCCTCAAGAAGCCTTTCGCTAAGACAGTTCTTGTGGAATTGGCAAAGTGATATTTGGAAGCTCATAGAGGGCTATGGAGAAAAAGGAAATATCCTGTGATGAAAACTGGAAAGAAGCTTTCTGAGAAACTTCTTTGTGTTCTGTGAAATCATCTCACAGAGTTACAGCTTTCCCCTCTAGAAGTCTTTCGCTAAGACAGTTCTTGTGGAATTGGCAATGTGATATTTGGAAGCCCATAGAGTGCTGTGGTGAAAAAGGAAATATCCTCCGAAGAAATCGGGAAAGAAGCTTTCTGAGAAACTGCTTAGTGTTCTCTTAATACATCTCACAGAGTTACATCTGTATTTCGTGGATCACTTTGCTAGCCTTATTTCTGTGCAATGTGAGAACAGATATTTCCTTTCCCTTTGAAGACTATAGGGCCAAAGGAAATATGCTCCGGTAACGAAAAGAAAGCAGCTTTCTCAGAAACTTCTTTGTGTTCTGTGAAATCATCTCATAGAGTTACAGCTTTCCCCTCAAGAAGCCTTTCGCTAAGACAATTCTTGTGGAATTGGCAAAGTGATATTTGGAAGCCCTTAGAGGGCTATGGTGAAAAAGGAAATATCCTCCGATGAAATCTGGAAAGAAGCTTTCTGAGAAACTGCTTTGTGTTCTGTTAATTCATCTCACAGAGTTACATCTGTATTTCCTGGATCTCTTTGCTAGCCTTATTTCTGTGGAATCTGAGAACAGATATTTCCTTTCCCTTTGAAGACTATAAGACCAAAGGAAATATCCTCCGATAACCAAGAGAAAGAAGCTTTCTGAGAAACTTCTTTGTGTTCTGTGAAATCATCTCACAGAGTTACAGCTTTCCCCTCAAGAAGCCTTTCGCTAAGACAGTTCTTGTGGAATTGGCAAAGTGATATTTGGAAGCCCAAAGAGGGCTATGGTGAAAAAGGAAATATCCTCCCATGAATTATGGGAAGAAGCTTTCTGAGAAACTGCTTAGTGTTCTGTTAATTCATCTCACAGAGTTACATCTGTATTTCCTGGATCTCTTTGCTAGCCTTATTTCTGTGGAATCTGACAAGAGATATTTCCTTTCCCTTTGAAGACTATAGGGCCAAAGGAAATATCCTCCGTTAACAAAGAGAAAGAAGCTTTCTGAGAAACTTCTTTGTGTTCTGTGAAATCATCTCACAGAGTTACAGCTTTCCCCTCAAGAACCCTTTCGCTAAGACAGTTCTTGTGGAATTGGCAAAGTGATATTTGGAAGCCCATAGAGGGCTATGGTGAAAAAGGAAATATCCTCCGATGAAATCTGGAAAGAAGCTTTCTGAGAAACTGCTTAGTGTTCTGTTAATTCATCTCACAGAGTTACATCCGTATTTCGTGGATCTCTTTGCTAGCCTTATTTCTGTGGAATCTGAGAACAGATATTTCTGATCCCTTTGAAGACTATAGGGCCGAAGGAAATATCCTCCGATAACCAAGAGAAAGAAGCTTTCTGAGAAACTTCTTTGTGTTCTGTGAAATCATCTCACAGAGTTACAGCTTTCCCCTCAAGAAGCCTTTAGCTAAGAGAGTTCTTGTGGTATTGGCAAAGTGATATTTTTAAGCCCTTAGAGGGCTATGGTGAAAAAGGTACTATTCTCCGATGAAATCTGGAAAGAAGATTTCTGAGAAACTGCTTAGTGTTATGATAATTCATCTCACAGAGTTACATCTGTATTTCGTGGATCTCTTTGCTAGCCTTATTTCTGTGGAATGTGACAACAGATATTTCGGTTCCCTTTGAAGACTATGGGGCCAAAGGTAATATCCTCCGAAAACTAAGAGAAAGAAGCTTTCTGAGAAACTTCTTTGTGTTCTGTGAAATCATCTCACAGAATTAAAACTTTCCCGTCAAGAAGCGTTTCGCTAAGACAGTTCTTTTGGAATTGGTAAAGTGATATTTCGAAGCCCTTAGAGGGCTATGGTGAAAAAGGGAATATCCTCCGATGAAATCTGGAAAGAAGCTTTCTGAGAACCTGCTTAGTGTTCTGTTAATTCACCTCACAGAGTTACATCTGTATTTCGTGGATCTCTTTGCTAGCCTTATTTCTGTGGAATCTGAGAACAGATATTTCGGATCCCTTTGAAGACTTTAGGGGCAAAGGAAATATCCTCCGATAACAAAAAGAAAGAAGCTTTCTGAGAAACTTCTTTGTGTTCTGTGAAATCATCTCACAGAGTTACAGCTTTCCCCTCATGAAGCCTTTCGCTAAGACAGTTCTTGTGGAATTGGCAAAGTGATATTTGGAAGCCCATAGAGGGCTATGGTGAAAAAGGAAATATCCTCCGATGAAATCTGGAAAGAAGGTTTCTGAGAAACTGCTTAGTGTTCTGTTAATTCATCTCACAGAGTTACATCTGTATTTCGTGCATCTCTTTGCTAGCCTTATTTCTGTGGGATCTGAGAACAGATATTTCGGATCCCTTTGAGGACTATAGGGTCAAAGGAATAATCCTCGGATAACAAAGAGAAAGAAGCTTACTAAGAAACTTCTTTGTGTTCTGTGAAATCATCTCACAGAGTTACAGCTTCCCCCTCAAGAAGCCTTTCGCTAAGACAGTTCTTGTGGAATTGGCAAAGTGATATTTTTAAGCCCTTATAGGGCTATGGTGAAAAAGGTGATATTCTCCGATGAAATCTGGAAAGAAGCTTTCTGAGAATCTGCTTAGTGTTCTGTTAATTCATCTCACAGAGTTACATCTGCATTTCGTGGATCTCTTTGCTAGCCTTATTTCTGTGGAATCTGACAACAGATATTTCGGATCCCTTTGAAGACTATGAGGCCAAAAGAAATATCCTCCGATAACAAAGAGTAAGAAGCTTTCTGTGAAACTTCTTTGTGTTCTGTGAAATCATCTCACAGAGTGACAGCTATCCCCTCCAGAAGACTTTCGCTAAGACAGTTCTTGTGGAATTGGCCAAGTGATATTTGGAAGCCAATAGAGGGCTATGGTGAAAAAGGAAATATCCTAAGATGAAATCTGGAAAGAAGCTTTCTAAGAAACTGCTTAGCTTTCTGTCGATTCATCTCACAGAGTTACATGTGTATTTCGTGGATCTCTTTGGTAGCCTTATTTCTGTGGAATCTGAGAACAGATATTTCGGATCCCTTTGAAGACTATGGGGCCTAAGGAAACATCCTCGGATAACAAAGAGAAAGAAGATTTCTGAGAAACTTCTTTGCGTTCTGTGAAATCATCTCACAGAGTTACAGCTTTCCCCTCAAGAAGCCTTTCGCTAAGACAGTTCTTGTGGAGTTGGCAAAGTGATATTTGAAAGCCCATAGAGGGCTACGGTGAAAAAGGAAATATCCTCCGATGAAATCCGGAAAGAAGCTTTCTGAGAAACTGCTTAGTGTTCTGTTAATTCATCTCACAGATTTACATCTGTATTTCGTGGATCTCTTTGATAGCCTTATTTCTGTGGAATCTGAGAACAGATATTTTGAAACCTTTGAAGACTATTGGGCCAAAGGAAATATCCTCCGATAACAAAGAGAAAGAAGCTTACTGAGAAACTTCTTTGTGTTCTGTGAAATCATCTCACAGAGTTACAGCTTTTCCCTCTAGAATCCTTTCGCTAAGACAGTTCTTGTGGAATTGGCAAAGTGATATTTGGAAGCCCATAGAGGGCTATGGTGAAAAAAGAAATATCCTCCGATGAAATCTGGAAAGAAGCTTTCTGAGAAACTGCTTAGTGTTCTGTTAATTCATCTCACAGAGTACATCCGTATTTGGTGGATCTCTTTGCTAGCCTTATTGCTGTGGGATCTGACAACAGATAATTAGGATGCCTTTGAAGACTATAGGGCCAAAGGAAATATCCTCCGATAACAAAGAGAAAGAAGCTTTCTGAGAAACTTCTTAGTGTTCTGTGAAATCATCTCACAGAGTTACAGCTTTCCCCTCAAGAAACCTTTCGCTAAGACAGTTCTCGTGGAATTGGCAAAGTGATATTTGGAAGCCCATAGAGGGTATGGTGAAAAAGGAAATATCCTCCGATGAAATCTGGAAAGACTTTCTGAGAAACTGCTTAGTATTCTGTTAATTCATCTCACAGAGTACATCTGTATTTCGTTGATCTCTTTACTAGCCTTATTTCTGTGGAATCTGAGAACAGATATTTCGGATCCCTTTGAAGACTATAGGGCCAAAGGAAATATCCTCCGATAATAAAGAGAAAGAAGCTTTCTGAGAAACTTCTTTGTGTTCTGTGAAATCATCTCACAGAGTTACAGCTTTTCCCTCAAGGAGCCTTGCGCTAAGACTCTTCTTGTGGAATTGGCAAAGTGATATTTGGAGCCCTTAGAGGGCAAAGGAGAAAAAGGATATATCCTCCGATGAAATCTGGAAAGCAGCTTTCTGAGAAACTGTTTAGTATTGTGTTAATTCATCTCACAGAGTTACATCTGCATTTCGTGGATCTCTTTGCTACCCTTATTTCTGTGGAATCTGAGAACAGATATTTCGGATCCCTTTGAACACTATAGGGCCAAAGGAAACATCCTCGGACAACAAAGAGAAAAAAGCTTACTGAGAAACTTCTTTGAGTTCTGTGAAATCATCTCACAGAGTTACCGCTCTCTCCTCAAGAAGCCTTTCGCTAAGACAGTTCTTGTAGAATTGGCAAAGTGATATTTGGAAGCCCTTAGAGAGTATGGTGAAAAGGAAATATCTTCTGATGAAATCTGGAAAGAAGCTTTCTGAGAAACTGCTTAGTGTTCTGTTAATTCATCTCACAGAGTTACATCTGTATTTCGTGGATCTCTTTACTAGCCTTATTTCTGTGGAATCTGACAAAAGATATTTCGGATCCCTTTGAAGGCTATAGGGCCAAAAGAAATATCCTTCGATAACAAAGAGAAAGAATCTTTCTGAGAAAATTCTTTGTGTTCTGTGAAATCATCTCACAGAGTTACAGCTTTCCCCTCAAGAACACTTTCGCTAAGATAGTTCTTGTGGAATTGGCAAAGTGATATTTGGAAGCCCATAGAGGGCTATGGTGAAAAAGGAAATATCCTCCGATGAAATCTGGAAAGAAGCTTTCTGAGAAACTGCTTAGTATTCTGTTAATTCATCTCACAGAGTTACATCTGCATTTCGTGGATCTCTTTGCTAGCCTTATTTCTGTGGAATCTGAGAACAGATATTTCCTTTCCCTTTAAAGACTATACGGCCAAATTAAATATCCTCCAATAACAAAAACAAAGAAGCTTTCTGAGAAACTTCTTTGTGTTCTGTGAAATCATCTCACAGAGTTATAGCTTTCCCCTCAAGAAGGCTTTCGCTAAGACAGTTCTTGTGGAATTGGCAAAGTGATATTTGGAAGCCCATAGAGGGCTATGGCGAAAAAGGAAATATCCTCCGATGAAATGTGGAAAGAAGCTTTCTGAGAAACTGCTTAGTGTTTTTTTAATTCATCTCACAGAATTACATCTGTATTTCGTGGATCCCTTTGCTAGCCTTATTTCTGTGGAATCTGAGAACAGATATTTCCTTTCCCTTTGAAGACTATAGAACGAAAGGGAATATCCTCTGATGACAAAGAGAAACAAGCTTTCTGAGAAACTTCTTTGTGTTCTGTGAAATCATCTCACAGAGTTTCAGCTTTCCCCTCAGGAAGTCTTTCGCTAAGACAGTTCTTGTGGAATTGGCAAAGTGATATTTGAGCCCGTAGAGGGCTATGGTGAAAAAGGAAATATCCTCCGATGAAATCTAGAAAGAAGCTTTTGAGAAACTGCTTAGTGTTCTGTTAATTCATCTCACAGAGTTACATCTGTATTTCATGGATCTCTTTGCTGGAATTATTATTGTGGAATCTGAGAACAGATATTTCGGATCCCTTTGAATGCTATAGGGCCAATGGAAATATCCTCCGATAACAAAGAGAAAGAAGCTTTCTGAGAAACTTCTTTGTGTTCTGTGAAATCAACTCACAGAGTTACAGCTTTCCCCTCAAGAAGCCTTTCGCTAAGACAGTTCTTGTGGAATTGGGAAAGTGATATTTGGAAGCCCATAGAGGGCTATGGTGAAAAAGGAAATATCCTCCGATGAAATCTGGAAAGAAGCTTTCTGAGAAACTGCTTAGTGTTCTGTTAATTCATCTCACAGAGTTACATCTGTATTTCGTGGATCTCTTTGCTAGCCTTATTTCTGTGGAATCTGAGAACAGATATTTCGGATCCCTTTGAAGACTATAGGGCCAAGGGAAGTAATCTCCGATAACAAAGATAGAGATGCTTTCTGAGAAACTTCTTTGTGTTCTGTGAAATCATCTCCCAGAGTTACAGCTTTCCCCTCAAGAAGCCTTTCGCTAAGACAGTTCTTGTGGAATTAGCAAAGTGATATTTGGAAGGCCATACAGGGCTATGGTGAAAAAGGAAATATCCTCCGATGAAATCTGGACAGAAGCTTTCTGAGAAACTGCTTAGTGTTCTGTTAATTCATCTCACAGAGTTACATCTGTATTTCGTGGATCTCTTTGCTAGCCTTATTTCTGTGGAATCTGAGAACAGATATTTCGGATCCCTTTGAAGACTATAGGGCCATGGGAAGTATCCTCCGATAACAAAGATAAAGAAGCTTTCTGAGAAACCTCTTTGTGTTCTGTGAAATCATCTCACAGAGTTACAGCTTTCCCCTCAAGAGGCCTTTCGCTAAGACAGTTCTTGTGGAATTACCAAAGTGATATTTGGAAGGCCATACAGGGCTATGGTGAAAAAGGAAATATTCTCCGATGAAATCTGGAAAGAAGCTTTCTGAGAAACTGTTTAGTGTTCTGTTAATTCATCT
The DNA here is from genome assembly GCF_043159975.1 of Macaca nemestrina. NCBI lineage: Eukaryota > Metazoa > Chordata > Mammalia > Primates > Cercopithecidae > Macaca > Macaca nemestrina. The sequence continues at coordinate 25,495,369 of NC_092141.1, read as the reverse complement.
CACAGAGTTACATCTGTATTTCGTGGATCTCTTTGCTAGCCTTATTTCTGTGGAATCCGAGAACAGATATTTCCTTTCCCTTTGAGGACTATAGAACCAAAGGAAATATCCTCTGATAACAAAGAGAAAGAAGCTTTCTGAGAAACTTCTTTGTGTTCTGTGAAATCATCTCACAGATTTTCAGCTTTCCCCTCCAGAAGCCTTTCACTAAGACAGTTCTTGTGGAATTGGCAAAGTGATATTTAAGACCATAGAGGGCTATGGTGAAAAAGGAAATATCCTCCGATGAAATCTAGAAAGAACCTTTTGAGAAACTGCTTAGTGTTCTGTTAATTCATCTCACAGAGTTACATCCCTATTTCGTGGATCTCTTTGCTAGCCTTATTTCTGTGGTATCTGAGAACAGATATTTCGGATCCCTTTGAATGCTATAGGGTCAAAAGAAATATCCTCCGATAACAAAGAGAAAGAATCTTTCTGAGAAACTTCTTTGTGTTCTGTGAAATCATCTCACATAGTTACAGCTTTCCGCTCAAGAAGACTTTCGCTAAGACAATTCTTGTTGAATTGGCAAAGTGATATTTGGAAGCCCATAGAGGGCTATGGTGAAAAAGGAAATATCCTCCGATGAAATCTGGAAAGAAGCTTTCTGAGAAACTGCTTAGTGTTCTGTTAATTCATCTCACAGTTATACATCTGCATTTCGTGGATCTCTTTGCTAGCCTTATTTCTGTGGAGTCTGACAACAGATATTTCCTTTCCCTTTGAAGACTATAGGGCCAAAGGAAATATCCTCCGATAACAAAGAGAAAGAAGCTTTCTGAGTAACTTCTTTGTGTTCTCTGAAATCCTCTCACAGAGTTACAGCTTTCCCCTCAAGAAGCCTTTCGCTAAGAAAGTTCTTGTGGAATTGGCAACGTGATATTTGGAAGCCCTTAGAGGGCTATGGTGAAAAAGGATATATCCTCCGATGAAATCTGGAAAGACTTTCTGAGAAAATGCTTAGTGTTCTGTGAATTCATCTCACCGAGTTACATCTGTATTTCGTGGATCTCTTTGCTAGCCTTATGTCCGTGGAATCTGAGAACAGATATTTCGTATCCCTTTGAAGACTATAGGGCCAAAGGAAATATCCTCCGATAACAAACAGAAAGAAGCTTTCTGAGGAACTTCTTTGTGTTGTGTGAAATCATCTCACAGAGTTACAGCTTTCCCCTCAAGAAGCCTTTCGCTAAGACAGTTCTTGTGGAATTGGCAAAGTGATATTTGGAAGCCCATAGAGGGCTATGGTGAAAAAGGAAATATCCTCCGATGAAATCTGGAAAGAAGCTTTCTGAGAAACTGCTCAGTGTTCTGTTAATTCATCTCACAGAGTTACATCTGTATTTCGTGGATCTCTTTGCTACCTTATTTCTGTGGAATCTGAGAACAGATATTTCGGATCCCTTTGAAGACTATAGGGCCAAGGGAAGTATCCTCCGATAACAAAGATAAAGAAGCTTTCTGAGAAACTTCTTTGTGTTCTGTGAAATCATCTCACAGAGTTACAGCTTTCCCCTCAAGAAGCCTTTCGCTAAAACAGTTCTTGTGGAATTTGCAAAGTGATATTTGGAAGGCCATACAGGGCTATGGTGAAAAAGGAAATATCCTCCGATGAAATCTGGAAAGAAGCTTTCTGAGAATCTGCTTAGTGTTCTGTTAATTCATCTCACAGAATTACATCTGTATTTCGTGGATCTCTTTGCTAGCCTTATTTCTGTGGAATCTGAGAACAGATATTTCCTTTCCCTTTGAGGACTATAGAACCAAAGGAAATATCCTCTGATAACAAAGAGAAAGAAGCTTTCTGAGAAACTTCTTTGTGTTCTGTGAAATCATCTCACAGAGTTTCAGCTTTCCACTCCAGAAGCCTTTCACTAAGACAGTTCTTGTGGAATTGGCAAAGTGATATTTAAGACCATAGAGGGCTATGGTGAAAAAGGAAATATCCTCCGATGAAATCTAGAAAGAACCTTTAGAGAAACTGCTTAGTGTTCTGTTAATTCATGTCACAGAGTTACATCTGTATATCGTGGATCTCTTTTCTAGCCTTATTTCTGTGGAATCTGAGAACAGATGTTTCGGATCCCTTTGAATGCTATAGGGCCAAAGGAAATATCCTCCGATAGCAAAGAGAAAGAACCTTTCTGAGAAACTTCTTTGTGTTCTGTGAAATCATCTCACAGAGTTACAGCTTTCCGCTCAAGAAGCCTTTCGCTAAGACAGTTCTTGCGAATTGGCAAAATGATATTTGGAAGCCCAAAGAGGGCTATGGTGAAAAAGGAAATATCCTCCGATGAAATCTGGAAAGACTTTCTGAGAAACTGCTTAGTGTTCTGTTAATTCATCTCACAGAGTTACATCGGTATTTCGTGGATCTCTTTGCTAGCCTTATTTCCGTGGAATCTGGGAACAGATATTTCGTATCCCTTTGAAGACTACACGGCCAAAGGAAATATCCTCCGATAACAAAGAGAAAGAAGCTTTCTGAGAAACTTCTTTGTGTTCTGTGAAATCATCTCACAGAGTTACAGCTTTCCGCTCAAGAAGCCTTTCGCTAAGACAGTTCTTGTGGAATTGGCAAAGTGATATTTGGAAGCCCATAGAGGGCTATGGTGAAAAAGGTAATATCCTCCGATGAAATCTGGAAAGAAGCTTTCTGAGAAACTGCTTAGTGTTCTGTTAATTCATCTCACAGAGTTACATCTGTATTTCGTGGATCTCTTTGCTAGCCTTATTTCTGTGGAATCTGAGAACAGATATTTCGGATCCCTTTGAAGACTATAGGGCCATGGGAAGTATCCTCCGATAACAAAGATAAAGAAGCTTTCTGAGAAACCTCTTTGTGTTCTGTGAAATCATCTCACAGAGTTACAGCTTTCCCCTCAAGAAGCCTTTCGCTAAGACAGTTCTTGTGGAATTACCAAAGTGATATTTGGAAGGCCATACAGGGCTATGGTGAAAAAGGAAATATTCTCCGATGAAATCTGGAAAGAAGATTTCTGAGAAACTGTTTAGTGTTCTGTTAATTCATCTCACAGAGTTACATCTGTATTTCGTGGATCTCTTTGCTAGCCTTATTTCTGTGGAATCCGAGAACAGATATTTCCTTTCCCTTTGAGGACTATAGAACCAAAGGAAATATCCTCTGATAACAAAGAGAAAGAAGCTTTCTGAGAAACTTCTTTGTGTTCTGTGAAATCATCTCACAGATTTTCAGCTTTCCCCTCCAGAAGCCTTTCACTAAGACAGTTCTTGTGGAATTGGCAAAGTGATATTTAAGACCATAGAGGGCTATGGTGAAAAAGGAAATATCCTCCGATGAAATCTAGAAAGAACCTTTTGAGAAACTGCTTAGTGTTCTGTTAATTCATCTCACAGAGTTACATCCCTATTTCGTGGATCTCTTTGCTAGCCTTATTTCTGTGGTATCTGAGAACAGATATTTCGGATCCCTTTGAATGCTATAGGGTCAAAAGAAATATCCTCCGATAACAAAGAGAAAGAATCTTTCTGAGAAACTTCTTTGTGTTCTGTGAAATCATCTCACATAGTTACAGCTTTCCGCTCAAGAAGACTTTCGCTAAGACAATTCTTGTTGAATTGGCAAAGTGATATTTGGAAGCCCATAGAGGGCTATGGTGAAAAAGGAAAAATCCTCCGATGAAATCTGGAAAGAAGCTTTCTGAGAAACTGCTTAGTGTTCTGTTAATTCATCTCACAGTTATACATCTGCATTTCGTGGATCTCTTTGCTAGCCTTATTTCTGTGGAGTCTGACAACAGATATTTCCTTTCCCTTTGAAGACTATAGGGCCAAAGGAAATATCCTCCGATAACAAAGAGAAAGAAGCTTTCTGAGTAACTTCTTTGTGTTCTCTGAAATCCTCTCACAGAGTTACAGCCTTCCCCTCAAGAAGCCTTTCGCTAAGAAAGTTCTTGTGGAATTGGCAACGTGATATTTGGAGGCCTTAGAGGGCTATGGTGAAAAAGGATATATCCTCCGATGAAATCTGGAAAGACTTTCTGAGAAAATGCTTAGTGTTCTGTGAATTCATCTCACCGAGTTACATCTGTATTTCGTGGATCTCTTTGCTAGCCTTATTTCCGTGGAATCTGAGAACAGATATTTCGTATCCCTTTGAAGACTATAGGGCCAAAGGAAATATCCTCCGATAACAAACAGAAAGAAGCTTTCTGAGGAACTTCTTTGTGTTGTGTGAAATCATCTCACAGAGTTACAGCTTTCCCCTCAAGAAGCCTTTCGCTAAGACAGTTCTTGTGGAATTGGCAAAGTGATATTTGGAAGCCCATAGAGGGCTATGGTGAAAAAGGAAATATCCTCCGATGAAATCTGGAAAGAAGCTTTCTGAGAAACTGCTCAGTGTTCTGTTAATTCATCTCACAGAGTTACATCTGTATTTCGTGGATCTCTTTGCTACCTTATTTCTGTGGAATCTGAGAACAGATATTTCGGATCCCTTTGAAGACTATAGGGCCAAGGGAAGTATCCTCCGATAACAAAGATAAAGAAGCTTTCTGAGAAACTTCTTTGTGTTCTGTGAAATCATCTCACAGAGTTACAGCTTTCCCCTCAAGAAGCCTTTCGCTAAAACAGTTCTTGTGGAATTTGCAAAGTGATATTTGGAAGGCCATACAGGGCTGTGGTGAAAAAGGAAATATCCTCCGATGAAATCTGGAAAGAAGCTTTCTGAGAATCTGCTTAGTGTTCTGTTAATTCATCTCACAGAATTACATCTGTATTTCGTGGATCTCTTTGCTAGCCTTATTTCTGTGGAATCTGAGAACAGATATTTCCTTTCCCTTTGAGGACTATAGAACCAAAGGAAATATCCTCTGATAACAAAGAGAAAGAAGCTTTCTGAGAAACTTCTTTGTGTTCTGTGAAATCATCTCACAGAGTTTCAGCTTTCCACTCCAGAAGCCTTTCACTAAGACAGTTCTTGTGGAATTGGCAAAGTGATATTTAAGACCATAGAGGGCTATGGTGAAAAAGGAAATATCCTCCGATGAAATCTAGAAAGAACCTTTAGAGAAACTGCTTAGTGTTCTGTTAATTCATGTCACAGAGTTACATCTGTATATCGTGGATCTCTTTTCTAGCCTTATTTCTGTGGAATCTGAGAACAGATGTTTCGGATCCCTTTGAATGCTATAGGGCCAAAGGAAATATCCTCCGATAGCAAAGAGAAAGAACCTTTCTGAGAAACTTCTTTGTGTTCTGTGAAATCATCTCACAGAGTTACAGCTTTCCCCTCAAGAAGCCTTTCGCTAAGACAGTTCTTATGGAATTGGCAAAGTGATATTTGGAAGCCCATAGAGGGCTATGATGCAAAAGGAATTATCCTCCGATGAAATCTGGAATGAAGCTTTCCGAGAAACTGCTTAGTGTTCTGTTAATTCATCTCACAGAATTACATGGGTATTTCGTGGATCTCTTTGCTAGCCTTATTTCTGTGGAATCTGAGAACAGATGTTTCGGATCCCTTTGAATGCTATAGGGCCAAAGGAAATATCCTCCGATAACAAAGAGAAAGAAGCTTTCTGAGAAACTTCTTTGTGTTCTGTGAAATCATCTCACAGAGTTACAGCTTTCCCCTCAAGAAGCCTTTCGCTAAGACAGTTCTTATGGAATTGGCAAAGTGATATTTGGAAGCCCATAGAGGGCTATGATGAAAAAGGAATTATCCTCCGATGAAATCTGTTAAGAAGCTTTCTGAGAAACTGCTTAGTGTTCTGCCTATTCATCTGCCAGAGTTACATCAGTATTTCGTGCAAAGTTTTGCTAGCCTTTATTCTGTGGAATCTGAGAACAGATATTTTCTTTCCCTTTGAAGACTATAGGGCCAAAGGAAATATCCTCCAATAACAAAGAGAAAGAAGCTTTTTGAGAAACTTCTTTGTGTTCTGTGAAATCATCTCACAGAGTTACAGCTTTCCCCTCAAGAAGCCTTTCGCTAAGACAGTTCTTGTGGAATTGGGAAAGTGATATTTGGAAGCCCCTAGAGGGCTACGGTGAAAAAGGAAATATCCTCCGATGAAATCTGGAAAGAAGCTTTCAGAGAAACTGCTTAGTGTTCTGTTAATTCATCTCACAGAGATACATCTGTATTTCGTGGATCTCTTTGCTAGCCTTATTTCAGTGGAATCTGAGAACAGATATTTCCTTTCCTTTTGAAGACTACAGGGCCAAAGGAAATATCCTCCGATAACAAAGAGAAAGAAGCTTTCTGAGAAACTTCTTTGTGTTCTGTGAAATCATCACACAGAGTTACAGCTTTCCCCTCAAGAAGCCTTTCGCTAAGACAGTTCTTGTGGAATTGGCAAAGTGATATTCGGAAGCCCATAGAGGGCTATGGTGAAAAAGGAAATATCCTCCGATGAAATCTGGAAAGAAGCTTTCTGAAAAACTGCTTAGTGTTCTGTTAATTGATCTCACAGAGTTACATCTGTATTTCGTGGAACACTTTGCTAGCCTTTTTTCTGTGGAATCTGAGAACAGATATTTCTTTCCCTTTGAAGACTATAGGGCCAAAGGAAATATCCTCCAATAACAAAGAGAAAGAAGCTTTTTGAGAAACTTCTTTGTGTTCTGTGAAATCATCTCACAGAGTTACAGCTTTTCCCTCAAGAAGCCTTTCGCAAAGACAGTTCTTGTGGAATTGGCAAAGTGATATTTGGAAGCCCATATAGGGCTACGGTGAAAAAGGAAATATCCTCCGATGAAATCTGGAAAGAAGCTTTCTGAGAAACTGCTTAGTGTTCTGTTAATTCACTTCACAGGGTTACATCTGTATTTCGTGGATCTCTTTGCTCTCCTTATTTCTGTGGAATCTGAGAAAAGATATTTCCTTTCCCTTTGAAGACTATTGGGCCAAAGGAAATATCCTCCGATAACAAAGAGAAAGAAGCTTTCTGAGAAACTTCTTTGTGTTCTGTGAAATCATCTCACAGAGTTACAGCTTTCCCCTCAAGAAGCCTTTCGCTAAGACATCTTGGGGAAATAGCAAAGTGATATTTGGAAGCCCATAGAGGGCTAGGGTGAAAAAGGAAATATCCTCCGATGAAATCTGGAAAGAAGCTTCTGAGAAACTGCTTAGTGTTCTGTTAATTCATCTCTGGAGTTACATCTGTATTTGGTGGATCTCTTTGCTACCCTTATTTCTGTGGAATCTGAGAACAGATACTTCCTTACCCTTTGAATTCTATACGGCCAAAGGAAATATCCTCTGCAAACACAGAGAAAGAAGCATTCTGAGAAACTTCTTTGTGTTCTGTGAAATCATCTCACAGAGTTACAGCTTTCCCCTCAAGAAGCCTTTCGCTAAGACAGTTCTTGTGGAATTGGCAAAGTGATATTTGGAAGCCCATAGAGGGCTATGGTGAAAAAGGAAATATCCTCCGATGAAATCTGGAAAGAAGCTTTCTGAGAAACTGCTTCGTGTTCTGTTAATTCATCTCACAGAGTTACATCTGTATTTCGTGGATCTCTTCGCCAGCCTTATTTCTGTGGAATCTGAGAACAGATATTTCCTTTCCCTTTGAAGACTATAGGGCGAAAGGGAATATCCTCCGATAAAAAGAGAAAGAAGCTTTCTGAAAAACGTCTTTGTGTTCTGTGAAATCATCTCACAGAGTTACAGCTTTCCCCTCAAGAAGCCTTTCGCTAAGTCAGTTCTTGTGGAATTGGCAAAGTGATATTTGGAAACCGATAGAGTACTATGCTGAAAAAGGAAATATCCTCTGATGAAATCTGGAAAGAAGCTTTCCGAGAAACTGCTTAGTGTTCTGTTAATTCATCTCACAGAATTACATGTGTATTTCGTGGATCTCTTTGCTAGCCTTATTTCTGTGGAATCTGAGAACAGATGTTTCGGATCCCTTTGAATGCTATAGGGCCAAAGGAAATATCCTCCGATAACAAAGAGAAAGAAGCTTTCTGAGAAACTTCTTTGTGTTCTGTGAAATCATCTCACAGAGTTACAGCTTTCCCCTCAAGAAGCCTTTCGCTAAGACAGTTCTTATGGAATTGGCAAAGTGATATTTGGAAGCCCATAGAGGGCTACGGTGAAAAAGGAAATATCCTCCGATGAAATCTGGAAAGAAGCTTTCTGAGAAACTGCTTAGTGTTCTGTTAATTCACCTCACAGAGTTAAATCTGTATTTCGTGGATATCTTTGCTCTCCTTATTTCTGTGGAATCTGAGAAAAGATATTTCCCTTCCCTTTGAAGACTATAGGGCCAAAGGAAATATCCTCCGATAACAAAGAGAAAGAAGCTTTCTGAGAAACTTCTTTGTGTTCTGTGAAATCATCTCACAGAGTTACAGCTTTCCCCTCAAGAAGCCTTTCGCTAAGACATCTTGGGGAAATAGCAAAGTGATATTTTGAAGCCCATAGAGGGCTATGGTGAAAAAGGAAATATCCTCCGATGAAATCTGGAAAGAAGCTTTCTGAGAAACTGCTTAGTGTTCTGTTAATTCATCTCACAGAGTTACATCTGTATTTCGTGGATCTCTTTGCTAGCCTTATTTCTGTGGAATCTGAGAACAGATATTTCGGATCCCTTTAAAGACTATAGCGCCAAAGGAAATATCCTCCGATAACAAAGAGAAAGAAGGTTTCTGAGAAATTTCTTTGTGTTCTGTGAAATCATCTCACAGAGTTACAGCTTTCCCCTCAAGAAGCCTTTCGCTAAGAAAGTTCTTGTGGAATTGGCAAAGTGATATTTGGAAGCTCATAGAGGGCTATGGTGAAAAAGGAAATATCCTCCGATGAAATCTGGAAAGAAGCTTTCTGAGAAACTGCTTCGTGTTCTGTTAATTCATCTCCCAGAGTTACATCTGTATTTCGTGGATCTCTTTACTATCCTTATTTCTGTGGAATCTGAGAACAGATATTTCGGATGCCTTTGAACGCTATAGGGCCAAAGGAAATATCCTCCGATAACAAAGAGAAAGAAGCTTTCTGAGAAACTTCTTTGTGTTCTGTGAAATCATCTCACAGAGTTACAGCTTTCCCCTCAAGAAGCCTTTCGCTAAGACAGTTCTTGTGCAATGGGCAAAGTGATATTTGGAAGCCCATATAGGGCTATGGTGAAAAAGGAAATATCCTCTGATGAAATCTGGAAAGAAGCTTTCTGAGAAACTGATTAGTGTTGTGTTAATTCACCTCACAGAGTTACATTCGCATTTCGTGGATCTCTTTGCTGGCCCTATTTCTGTGGAATCTGAGAACAGATATTTCGGATCCCTTTGAAGACTATAGGGACAAAGGAAATATCCTGCGATAACAAAGAGAAAGAAGCTTTCTGAGAAACTTCTTTGTGTTCTGTGAAATCATCTCACCGAGTTACAGCTTTCCGCTCAAGAAGCCTTTCGCTAAGACAGTTCTTGTGGAATTAGCAAAGTGATATTTGGAAGCCCATAGAGGGCTACGGTGAAACAGAAATATCCTCCGATGAAATCTGGAAAGAAGCTTTCTGACAAACTGCTTAGTGTTCTGCTAATTCATCTCACAGAGTTACATCTGTATTTCGTGGATGTCTTTGCTAGCCTTATTTCTGTGGAATCTGAAAACAGATATTTCCTTTCCCTTTTGAAGACTATAGAACAAAAGGAAATATCCTCTGATAACAGAGAGAAAGAAGCTTTCTGAGAAACATCTTTGTGTTCTGTGAAATCATCTCACAGAGTTTCAGCTTTCCCCTCAAGAAGCCTTTCACTAAGACAGTTCTTGTGGAATTGGCAAAGTGATATTTAAGACCATAGCGGGCTATGGTGAAAAAGGAAATATCCTCCGATGAAATCTAGAAAGAACCTTTAGAGAAACTGCTTAGTGTTCTGTTAATTCATCTCACAGAGTTACATCTGTATATCGTGGATCTCTTTTCTAGCCTTATTTCTGTGGAATCTGAGAACAGATATTTCGGATCCATTTGAATGCTATAGGGCCAAAGGAAATATCCTCCGATAACAAAGAGAAAGAAGCTTTCTGAGAAACTTCTTTGTGTTCTGTGAAATCATCTCACAGAGTTACAGCTTTCCGCCTAAGAAGCCTTTCGCTAAGACAGTTCTTGTGGAATTGGCAAAGTGATACTTGGACTCCCCTAGAGGGCTATGGTGAAAAAGGAATTATCGTCCGATGAAATCTGGAAAGAAGCTTTCTGAGAAACTGCTTAGTGTTCTGTTAATTCATCTCACAGAGATACATCTGCATTTCGTGGATCTGTTTGCTAGCGTTATTCCTGTGGAGTCTGACAACAGATATTTCCTTTCCCTTTGAAGACTATAGGGCCAAAGGAAATATCCTCCGATAACAAAGAGAAAGAAGCTTTCTGAGAAACTTCTTTGTGTTCTGTGAAATCATCTCACAGAGTTACAGCTTTCCCCTCAAGAAGCCTTTCGCTAAGAAAGTTCTTGTGGAATTTGCAAAGTGATATTTGTAAGCCCTTAGAGGGCTACGGTGAAAAAGGAAATATCCTCCGATGAAATCTGTAAAGACTTTCTGAGAAACTGCTTAGTGTTCTGTGAATTCATCTCACCTAGTTACATCTGTATTTCGTGGATCTCTTTGCTAGCCTTATTTCCGTGTAATCTGAGAACAGGTATTTCGGATCCCTTTGAAGACTATAGGGCTAAAGGAAATATCCTCCGATAACAAACAGAAAGAAGGTTTCTGTGGAACTTCTTTTTGTTCTGTGAAATCATCTCACAGAGATACAGCTTTCCCCTCAAGAAGCCTTTCGCTAAGGTAGTTCTTGTGGAATTGGCAAAGTGATATTTGGAAGCCCATAGAGGGCTATGGTGAAAAAGGAAATATCCTCCGATGAAATATGGAAAGAAGCTTTCTGAGAAACTGCTTAGTGTTTTGTTAATTCATCTCACAGAATTACATCTGTATTTCGTGGATCTCTTTGCTAGCCTTATTTCTGTGGAATCTGAGAACAGATATTTCCTTTCCATTTGAAGATTATAGAACGAAAGGAAATATCCTCTGATAACAAAGAGAAAGAAGCTTTCTGAGAAACTTCTTTGTGTTCTGTGAAATCATCTCACAGAGTTTCAGCTTTCCCCTCAGGATGTCTTTCGCTAAGACAGTTCTTGTGGAATTGGCAAAGTGATATTTAAGCCCATAGAGGGCTACGGTGAAAAAGGAAATATCCTCCGATGAAATCTAGAAAGAAGCTTTTGAGAAACTGCTTAGTGTTCTGTTAATTCAACTCACAGAGTTTCATCTGTATTTCATGGATCTCTTTGCTAGAATTATTATTGTGGAATCTGAGAACAGATATTTCGGATCCCTTTGAATGCTATAAGGCCAATGGAAATATCCTCCGATAACAAAGAGAAAGAAGCTTTCTGAGAAACTTCTTTGTGTTCTGTGAAATCAACTCACAGAGTTACAGCTTTCCCCTCAAGAAGCCTTTCGCTAAGACTGTTCTTGTGGAATTGGCAAAGTGATATTTGGAAGCCCAAAGAGGGCTATTTTGAAAAAGGAAATATCCTCCGATGAAATCTGGAAAGAAGATTTCTGAGAAACTGCTTAGTGTTCTCTTAATTCATCTCACAGAGTTACATCTGTATTTCGTGGATCTCTTTGCTAGCCTTATTTCTGTGGAATCTGACAACAGATATTTCGGATCTCCTTGAAGACTATAGGGCCAAAGGAATTATCCTCCGATAACAAAGAGAAAGAAGCCTTCTGAGAAACTTCTTTGTGTTCTGTGAAATCATCTCACAGAGTTACAGCTTTCCACTCAAGAAGCCTTTCGCTAAGACAGTTCATCTGGAATTGGCAAAATGATATTTGGAAGCCCATAGAGGGCAAAGGTGAAAAAGGAAGTATCCTCCGATGAAATCTGGAAAGACTTTCTGAGAAACTGCTTAGTGTTCTGTTAATTCATCTCACAGAGTTACATCGGTATTTCGTGGATCTCTTTGCTAGCGTTATTTCCGTGGAATCGGGGAACAGATATTTCGGATCCCTTTGAAGACTATAGGGCCAAGGGAAGTAATCTCCGATAACAAAGATAGAGATGCTTTCTGAGAAACTTCTTTGTGTTCTGTGAAATCATCTCCCAGAGTTACAGCTTTCCCCTCAAGAAGCCTTTCGCTAAGACAGTTCTTGTGGAATTAGCAAAGTGATATTTGGAAGGCCATACAGGGCTATGGTGAAAAAGGAAATATCCTCCGATGAAATCTGGACAGAAGCTTTCTGAGAAACTGCTTAGTGTTCTGTTAATTCATCTCACAGTGTTACATCTGTATTTGGCGGATCTCTTTGCTAGCCTTATTTCTGTGGAATCTGAGAACAGATATTTCGGATCCCTTTGAATGCTATAGGGCCAAAGGAAATATCCTCCAATAACAAAGATAAAGAAGCTTTCTGAGAAACTTCTTTGTGTTCTGTGAAATCATCTCCCAGAGTTTCAGCTTTCCTCTCAAGAAGACTTTCGCTAAGAAAGTTCTTGTGGAATTGGCAAAGTGATATTTGGAAGCCCATAGAGGGCTATGGTGAAAAAGGAAATATCATCCGATGAAATCTGGAAAGACTTTCTGAGAAACTGCTTAGTGTTCTGGAAATTCATCTCACAGAGTTACATCTGTATTTCGTGAATCTCTTTGCTAGCCTTATTTCCGTGGAATCTGAGAACAGGTATTTCGGATCCCTTTGAAGACTATAGGGCCAAAGGAAATATTCTCCGATAACAAACAGAAAGAAGGTTTCTGAGGAACTTCTTTTTGTTCTGTGAAATCATCTCACAGAGTTACAGCTTTCCCCTCAAGAAGCCTTTCGCTAAGACAGTTCTTGTAGAATTGGCAAAGTGATATTTGGAAGCCCATAGAGGGCTATGGTGAAAAAGGAAATATCCTCCGATGAAATGTGGAAAGAAGCTTTCTGAGAAACTGCTTAGTGTTTTGTTAATTCATCTCACAGAATTACATCTGTATTTCGTGGATCTCTTTGCTAGCCTTATTTCTGTGGAATCTGAGAACAGATATTTCCTATCCCTTTGAAGACTATAGAACGAAAGGAAATATCCTCTGATAACAAAGAGAAAGAAGCTTTCTGAGAAACTTCGTTGTGTTCTGTGAAATCATCTCACAGAGTTACAGCTTTCCCCTCAAGAAGCCTTTCCCTAAGACAGTTCTTGTGGAATTGGCAAAGTGATATTTGGAAGCCCATAGAGGGCTATGGTGAAAAAGGAAATATCCTCCGATGAAATCTGGAAAGAAGCTTTCTGAGAAACTGCTTAGTGTTCTGTTAATTCATCTCACAGAAATACATGTGCATTTCGTGGATCTCTTTGCTAGCCTTATTTCTGTGGAATCTGACAACGGATATTTCGGATCCCTTTGAAGACTATAGGGCCAAAGGAATTATCCTCCGATAACCAAGAGAAAGAAGCTTTCTGAGAAACTTCTTTGTGTTCTGTGAAATCATCTCACAGAGTTACAGCTTTCCACTCAAGAAGCCTTTCGCTAAGAAAGTTCTTGCGAATTGGCAAAATGATATTTGGAAGCCCAAAGAGGGCTATGGTGAAAAAGGAAATATCCTCCGATGAAATCTGGAAAGACTTTCTGAGAAACTGCTTAGTGTTCTGTTAATTCATCTCACAGAGTTACATCGGTATTTCGTGGATCTCTTTGCTAGCCTTATTTCCGTGGAATCTGGGAACAGATATTTCGTATCCCTTTGAAGACTACACGGCCAAAGGAAATATCCCCCGATAACAAAGAGAAAGAAGCTTTCTGAGAAACTTCTTTGTGTTCTGTGAAATCATCTCACAGAGTTACAGCTTTCCCCTAAAGAAGCCTTTCGCTAAGACAGTTCTTGTGGAATTGGCAAAGTGATATTTGGAAGCCCATAGAGGGCTATGGTGAAAAAGGTAATATCCTCCGATGAAATCTGGAAAGAAGCTTTCTGAGAAACTGCTTAGTGTTCTGTTAATTCATCTCACAGAGTTACATCTGTATTTCGTGGATCTCTTTGCTAGCCTTATTTCTGTGGAATCTGAGAACAGATATTTCGGATCCCTTTGAAGAATATAGGGCCATGGGAAGTATCCTCCGATAACAAAGATAAAGAAGCTTTCTGAGAAACCTCTTTGTGTTCTGTGAAATCATCTCACAGAGTTACAGCTTTCCCCTCAAGAAGCCTTTCGCTAAGACAGTTCTTGTGGAATTACCAAAGTGATATTTGGAAGGCCATACAGGGCTATGGTGAAAAAGGAAATATTCTCCGATGAAATCTGGAAAGAAGCTTTCTGAGAAACTGTTTAGTGTTCTGTTAATTCATCTCACAGAGTTACATCTGTATTTCGTGGATCTCTTTGCTAGCCTTATTTCTGTGGAATCCGAGAACAGATATTTCCTTTCCCTTTGAGGACTATAGAACCAAAGGAAATATCCTCTGATAACAAAGAGAAAGAAGCTTTCTGAGAAACTTCTTTGTGTTCTGTGAAATCATCTCACAGATTTTCAGCTTTCCCCTCCAGAAGCCTTTCACTAAGACAGTTCTTGTGGAATTGGCAAAGTGATATTTAAGACCATAGAGGGCTATGGTGAAAAAGGAAATATCCTCCGATGAAATCTAGAAAGAACCTTTTGAGAAACTGCTTAGTGTTCTGTTAATTCATCTCACAGAGTTACATCCCTATTTCGTGGATCTCTTTGCTAGCCTTATTTCTGTGGTATCTGAGAACAGATATTTCGGATCCCTTTGAATGCTATAGGGTCAAAAGAAATATCCTCCGATAACAAAGAGAAAGAATCTTTCTGAGAAACTTCTTTGTGTTCTGTGAAATCATCTCACAGAGTTACAGCTTTCCGCTCAAGAAGACTTTCGCTAAGACAATTCTTGTTGAATTGGCAAAGTGATATTTGGAAGCCCATAGAGGGCTATGGTGAAAAAGGAAATATCCTCCGATGAAATCTGGAAAGAAGCTTTCTGAGAAACTGCTTAGTGTTCTGTTAATTCATCTCACAGTGATACATCTGCATTTCGTGGATCTCTTTGCTAGCCTTATTTCTGTGGAGTCTGACAACAGATATTTCCTTTCCCTTTGAAGACTATAGGGCCAAAGGAAATATCCTCCGATAACAAAGAGAAAGAAGCTTTCTGAGTAACTTCTTTGTGTTCTCTGAAATCCTCTCACAGAGTTACAGCTTTCCCCTCAAGAAGCCTTTCGCTAAGAAAGTTCTTGTGGAATTGGCAACGTGATATTTGGAAGCCCTTAGAGGGCTATGGTGAAAAAGGATATATCCTCCGATGAAATCTGGAAAGACTTTCTGAGAAAATGCTTAGTGTTCTGTGAATTCATCTCACCGAGTTACATCTGTATTTCGTGGATCTCTTTGCTAGCCTTATTTCCGTGGAATCTGAGAACAGATATTTCGTATCCCTTTGAAGACTATAGGGCCAAAGGAAATATCCTCCGATAACAAACAGAAAGAAGCTTTCTGAGGAACTTCTTTGTGTTGTGTGAAATCATCTCACAGAGTTACAGCTTTCCCCTCAAGAAGCCTTTCGCTAAGACAGTTCTTGTGGAATTGGCAAAGTGATATTTGGAAGCCCATAGAGGGCTATGGTGAAAAAGGAAATATCCTCCGATGAAATCTGGAAAGAAGCTTTCTGAGAAACTGCTCAGTGTTCTGTTAATTCATCTCACAGAGTTACATCTGTATTTCGTGGATCTCTTTGCTACCTTATTTCTGTGGAATCTGAGAACAGATATTTCGGATCCCTTTGAAGACTATAGGGCCAAGGGAAGTATCCTCCGATAACAAAGATAAAGAAGCTTTCTGAGAAACTTCTTTGTGTTCTGTGAAATCATCTCACAGAGTTACAGCTTTCCCCTCAAGAAGCCTTTCGCTAAAACAGTTCTTGTGGAATTTGCAAAGTGATATTTGGAAGGCCATACAGGGCTATGGTGAAAAAGGAAATATCCTCCGATGAAATCTGGAAAGAAGCTTTCTGAGAATCTGCTTAGTGTTCTGTTAATTCATCTCACAGAATTACATCTGTATTTCGTGGATCTCTTTGCTAGCCTTATTTCTGTGGAATCTGAGAACAGATATTTCCTTTCCCTTTGAGGACTATAGAACCAAAGGAAATATCCTCTGATAACAAAGAGAAAGAAGCCTTCTGAGAAACTTCTTTGTGTTCTGTGAAATCATCTCACAGAGTTTCAGCTTTCCACTCCAGAAGCCTTTCACTAAGACAGTTCTTGTGGAATTGGCAAAGTGATATTTAAGACCATAGAGGGCTATGGTGAAAAAGGAAATATCCTCCGATGAAATCTAGAAAGAACCTTTAGAGAAACTGCTTAGTGTTCTGTTAATTCATGTCACAGAGTTACATCTGTATATCGTGGATCTCTTTTCTAGCCTTATTTCTGTGGAATCTGAGAACAGATGTTTCGGATCCCTTTCAATGCTATAGGGCCAAAGGAAATATCCTCCGATAGCAAAGAGAAAGAACCTTTCTGAGAAACTTCTTTGTGTTCTGTGAAATCATCTCACAGAGTTACAGCTTTCCGCTCAAGAAGCCTTTCGCTAAGACAGTTCTTGTGGAATTGGCAAAGTGATACTTGGAAGCCCATAGAGGGCTATGGTGAAAAAGGAATTATCGTCCGATGAAATCTGGAAAGAAGCTTTCTGAGAAACTGCTTAGTGTTCTGTTAATTCATCTCACAGACATACATCTGCATTTCGTGGATCTCTTTGCTAGCCTTATTTCTGTGGAGTCTGACAACAGATATTTCCTTTCCCTTTGAAGACTATAGGGCCAAAGAAAATATCCTCCGATAACAAAGAGAAAGAAGCTTTCTGAGAAACTTCTTTGTGTTCTGTGAAATCATCTCACAGAGTTACAGCTTTCCCCTCAAGATGCCTTTCGCTAAGAAAGTTCTTGTGGAATTGGAAAAGTGATATTTGGAAGCCCATAGAGGGCTATGGTGAAAAAGGAAATATCCTCCGATGAAATCTGGAAAGACTTTCTGAGAAACTGCTTAGTGTTCTGTGAATTCATCTCACCGAGTTACATCTGTATTTCGTGGATCTCTTTGCTAGCCTTATTTCCGTGGAATCTGAGAACAGGTATTTCGGATCCCTTTGAAGACTATAGGGCCAAAGGAAATATCCTCCGATAACAAACAGAAAGAAGGTTTCTGAGGAACTTCTTTTTGTTCTGTGAAATCATCTCACAGAGTTACAGCTTTCCCCTCAAGAAGCCTTTCGCTAAGACAGTTCTTGTGGAATTGGCAAAGTGATATTTGGAAGCCCATAGAGGGCTATGGTGAAAAAGGAAATATCCTCCGATGAAATGTGGAAAGAAGCTTTCTGAGAAACTGCTTAGTGTTTTGTTAATTCATCTCACAGAATTACATCTATATTTCCTGGATCTATTTGCTAGCCTTATTTCTGTGGAATCTGAGAACAGATATTTCCTATCCCTTTGAAGACTATAGAACGAAAGGAAATATCCTCTGATAACAAAGAGAAAGAAGCTTTCTGAGAAACTTCTTTGTGTTCTGTGAAATCATCTCACAGAGTTTCAGCTTTCCCCTCAGGAAGTCTTTCGCTAAGACAGTTCTTGTGGAATTGGCAAAGTGATATTTAAGCCCATAGAGGGCTATGGTGAAAAAGGAAATATCCTCCGATGAAATCTAGAAAGAAGCTTTTGAGAAACTGCTTAGTGTTCTGTTAATTCATCTCACAGAGTTACATCTGTATTTCGTGAATCTCTTTGCTAGCCTTATTTCTGTGGAATCTGACAACAGATATTTCCTTTCCCTTTGAAGAATATTGGGCCAAAGGATATATCCTCCGATGACAAAGAGAAAGAAGCTTTCTGAGAAACTTCGTTGTGTTCTGTGAAATCATCTCACAGAGTTACAGCTTTCCCCTCAAGAAGCCTTTCCCTAAGACAGTTCTTGTGGAATTGGCAAAGTGATATTTGGAAGCCCATAGAGGGCTGTGGTGAAAAAGGAAATATCCTCCGATGAAATCTGGAAAGAAGCTTTCTGAGAAACTGCTTAGTGTTCTGCTAATTCATCTGCCAGTGTTACATCTGTATTTCGTGGATCTCTTTGCTAGCCTTTTTCCTGTGCAATCTGAGAACAGATATTTCCTTTCCCTTTGAAGACTATAGGGCCAACGGAAATATCCTCCAATAACAAAGAGAAAGAAGCTTTCTGAGAAACTTTTTGTGTTCTGTGAAATCATCTCACAGAGTTTCAGCTTTCCCCTCAAGAAGCCTTTCGCTAAGGCAGTTGTTGTGGAATTGGCAAAGTGATATTTGGAACCCCATAGAGGGCTACGGTGAAAAAGGAAATATCCTCCGATGAAATCTGGAACGAAGATTTCTGAGAAACTGCTTAGTGTTCTGTTAATTCATCTCACAGAGTTACATCTGTATTTCGTGGATCTATTTGCTAGCCTAATTTCTGTGGAATCTGAGAACAGATATTTCCTTTCCCTTTGAAGACTATAGGGCCAAAGGAAATATCCTCCGATAACAAAGAGAAAGAAGCTTTCTGAGAAACTTCTTTGTGTTCTGTGAATTCATCTCACAGAGTTTCAGCTTTCCCCTCAAGAAGCCTTTCGCTAAGACAGTTCTTTTGGAATTGGCAAAGTGATATTTAAGCCCATAGAGGGGTATGGTGAAAAAGGAAATATCCTCCGATGAAATCTGGAATGAAGCTTTCCGAGAAACTGCTTAGTGTTCTGTTAATTCATCTCACAGAATTACATGGGTATTTCGTGGATCTCTTTGCTAGCCTTATTTCTGTGGAATCTGAGAACAGATGTTTCGGATCCCTTTGAATGCTATAGGGCCAAAGGAAATATCCTCCGATAACAAAGAGAAAGAAGCTTTCTGAGAAACTTCTTTGTGTTCTGTGAAATCATCTCACAGAGTTACAGCTTTCCCCTCAAGAAGCCTTTCGCTAAGACAGTTCTTATGGAATTGGCAAAGTGATATTTGGAAGCCCATAGAGGGCTATGATGAAAAAGGAATTATCCTCCGATGAAATCTGTTAAGAAGCTTTCTGAGAAACTGCTTAGTGTTCTGCCTATTCATCTGCCAGAGTTACATCAGTATTTCGTGCAAAGTTTTGCTAGCCTTTATTCTGTGGAATCTGAGAACAGATATTTTCTTTCCCTTTGAAGACTATAGGGCCAAAGGAAATATCCTCCAATAACAAAGAGAAAGAAGCTTTTTGAGAAACTTCTTTGTGTTCTGTGAAATCATCTCACAGAGTTACAGCTTTCCCCTCAAGAAGCCTTTCGCTAAGACAGTTCTTGTGGAATTGGGAAAGTGATATTTGGAAGCCCCTAGAGGGCTACGGTGAAAAAGGAAATATCCTCCGATGAAATCTGGAAAGAAGCTTTCAGAGAAACTGCTTAGTGTTCTGTTAATTCATCTCACAGAGATACATCTGTATTTCGTGGATCTCTTTGCTAGCCTTATTTCAGTGGAATCTGAGAACAGATATTTCCTTTCCTTTTGAAGACTACAGGGCCAAAGGAAATATCCTCCGATAACAAAGAGAAAGAAGCTTTCTGAGAAACTTCTTTGTGTTCTGTGAAATCATCACACAGAGTTACAGCTTTCCCCTCAAGAAGCCTTTCGCTAAGACAGTTCTTGTGGAATTGGCAAAGTGATATTCGGAAGCCCATAGAGGGCTATGGTGAAAAAGGAAATATCCTCCGATGAAATCTGGAAAGAAGCTTTCTGAAAAACTGCTTAGTGTTCTGTTAATTGATCTCACAGAGTTACATCTGTATTTCGTGGAACACTTTGCTAGCCTTTTTTCTGTGGAAT
This sequence comes from Macaca nemestrina, assembly GCF_043159975.1. Classification (NCBI taxonomy): domain Eukaryota; kingdom Metazoa; phylum Chordata; class Mammalia; order Primates; family Cercopithecidae; genus Macaca; species Macaca nemestrina. Next base: position 25,475,481 of record NC_092141.1, on the reverse strand, counting down.
CTGAGAACAGATATTTCTTTCCCTTTGAAGACTATAGGGCCAAAGGAAATATCCTCCAATAACAAAGAGAAAGAAGCTTTTTGAGAAACTTCTTTGTGTTCTGTGAAATCATCTCACAGAGTTACAGCTTTTCCCTCAAGAAGCCTTTCGCAAAGACAGTTCTTGTGGAATTGGCAAAGTGATATTTGGAAGCCCATATAGGGCTACGGTGAAAAAGGAAATATCCTCCGATGAAATCTGGAAAGAAGCTTTCTGAGAAACTGCTTAGTGTTCTGTTAATTCACTTCACAGGGTTACATCTGTATTTCGTGGATCTCTTTGCTCTCCTTATTTCTGTGGAATCTGAGAAAAGATATTTCCTTTCCCTTTGAAGACTATTGGGCCAAAGGAAATATCCTCCGATAACAAAGAGAAAGAAGCTTTCTGAGAAACTTCTTTGTGTTCTGTGAAATCATCTCACAGAGTTACAGCTTTCCCCTCAAGAAGCCTTTCGCTAAGACATCTTGGGGAAATAGCAAAGTGATATTTGGAAGCCCATAGAGGGCTAGGGTGAAAAAGGAAATATCCTCCGATGAAATCTGGAAAGAAGCTTCTGAGAAACTGCTTAGTGTTCTGTTAATTCATCTCTGGAGTTACATCTGTATTTGGTGGATCTCTTTGCTACCCTTATTTCTGTGGAATCTGAGAACAGATACTTCCTTACCCTTTGAATACTATACGGCCAAAGGAAATATCCTCTGCAAACACAGAGAAAGAAGCATTCTGAGAAACTTCTTTGTGTTCTGTGAAATCATCTCACAGAGTTACAGCTTTCCCCTCAAGAAGCCTTTCGCTAAGACAGTTCTTGTGGAATTGGCAAAGTGATATTTGGAAGCCCATAGAGGGCTATGGTGAAAAAGGAAATATCCTCCGATGAAATCTGGAAAGAAGCTTTCTGAGAAACTGCTTCGTGTTCTGTTAATTCATCTCACAGAGTTACATCTGTATTTCGTGGATCTCTTCGCCAGCCTTATTTCTGTGGAATCTGAGAACAGATATTTCCTTTCCCTTTGAAGACTATAGGGCGAAAGGGAATATCCTCCGATAAAAAGAGAAAGAAGCTTTCTGAAAAACGTCTTTGTGTTCTGTGAAATCATCTCACAGAGTTACAGCTTTCCCCTCAAGAAGCCTTTCGCTAAGTCAGTTCTTGTGGAATTGGCAAAGTGATATTTGGAAACCGATAGAGTACTATGCTGAAAAAGGAAATATCCTCTGATGAAATCTGGAAAGAAGCTTTCCGAGAAACTGCTTAGTGTTCTGTTAATTCATCTCACAGAATTACATGTGTATTTCGTGGATCTCTTTGCTAGCCTTATTTCTGTGGAATCTGAGAACAGATGTTTCGGATCCCTTTGAATGCTATAGGGCCAAAGGAAATATCCTCCGATAACAAAGAGAAAGAAGCTTTCTGAGAAACTTCTTTGTGTTCTGTGAAATCATCTCACAGAGTTACAGCTTTCCCCTCAAGAAGCCTTTCGCTAAGACAGTTCTTATGGAATTGGCAAAGTGATATTTGGAAGCCCATAGAGGGCTACGGTGAAAAAGGAAATATCCTCCGATGAAATCTGGAAAGAAGCTTTCTGAGAAACTGCTTAGTGTTCTGTTAATTCACCTCACAGAGTTAAATCTGTATTTCGTGGATATCTTTGCTCTCCTTATTTCTGTGGAATCTGAGAAAAGATATTTCCCTTCCCTTTGAAGACTATAGGGCCAAAGGAAATATCCTCCGATAACAAAGAGAAAGAAGCTTTCTGAGAAACTTCTTTGTGTTCTGTGAAATCATCTCACAGAGTTACAGCTTTCCCCTCAAGAAGCCTTTCGCTAAGACATCTTGGGGAAATAGCAAAGTGATATTTTGAAGCCCATAGAGGGCTATGGTGAAAAAGGAAATATCCTCCGATGAAATCTGGAAAGAAGCTTTCTGAGAAACTGCTTAGTGTTCTGTTAATTCATCTCACAGAGTTACATCTGTATTTCGTGGATCTCTTTGCTAGCCTTATTTCTGTGGAATCTGAGAACAGATATTTCGGATCCCTTTAAAGACTATAGCGCCAAAGGAAATATCCTCCGATAACAAAGAGAAAGAAGGTTTCTGAGAAATTTCTTTGTGTTCTGTGAAATCATCTCACAGAGTTACAGCTTTCCCCTCAAGAAGCCTTTCGCTAAGAAAGTTCTTGTGGAATTGGCAAAGTGATATTTGGAAGCTCATAGAGGGCTATGGTGAAAAAGGAAATATCCTCCGATGAAATCTGGAAAGAAGCTTTCTGAGAAACTGCTTCGTGTTCTGTTAATTCATCTCCCAGAGTTACATCTGTATTTCGTGGATCTCTTTACTATCCTTATTTCTGTGGAATCTGAGAACAGATATTTCGGATGCCTTTGAACGCTATAGGGCCAAAGGAAATATCCTCCGATAACAAAGAGAAAGAAGCTTTCTGAGAAACTTCTTTGTGTTCTGTGAAATCATCTCACAGAGTTACAGCTTTCCCCTCAAGAAGCCTTTCGCTAAGACAGTTCTTGTGCAATGGGCAAAGTGATATTTGGAAGCCCATATAGGGCTATGGTGAAAAAGGAAATATCCTCTGATGAAATCTGGAAAGAAGCTTTCTGAGAAACTGATTAGTGTTGTGTTAATTCACCTCACAGAGTTACATTCGCATTTCGTGGATCTCTTTGCTGGCCCTATTTCTGTGGAATCTGAGAACAGATATTTCGGATCCCTTTGAAGACTATAGGGACAAAGGAAATATCCTGCGATAACAAAGAGAAAGAAGCTTTCTGAGAAACTTCTTTGTGTTCTGTGAAATCATCTCACCGAGTTACAGCTTTCCGCTCAAGAAGCCTTTCGCTAAGACAGTTCTTGTGGAATTAGCAAAGTGATATTTGGAAGCCCATAGAGGGCTACGGTGAAACAGAAATATCCTCCGATGAAATCTGGAAAGAAGCTTTCTGACAAACTGCTTAGTGTTCTGCTAATTCATCTCACAGAGTTACATCTGTATTTCGTGGATGTCTTTGCTAGCCTTATTTCTGTGGAATCTGAAAACAGATATTTCCTTTCCCTTTTGAAGACTATAGAACAAAAGGAAATATCCTCTGATAACAGAGAGAAAGAAGCTTTCTGAGAAACATCTTTGTGTTCTGTGAAATCATCTCACAGAGTTTCAGCTTTCCCCTCAAGAAGCCTTTCACTAAGACAGTTCTTGTGGAATTGGCAAAGTGATATTTAAGACCATAGCGGGCTATGGTGAAAAAGGAAATATCCTCCGATGAAATCTAGAAAGAACCTTTAGAGAAACTGCTTAGTGTTCTGTTAATTCATCTCACAGAGTTACATCTGTATATCGTGGATCTCTTTTCTAGCCTTATTTCTGTGGAATCTGAGAACAGATATTTCGGATCCATTTGAATGCTATAGGGCCAAAGGAAATATCCTCCGATAACAAAGAGAAAGAAGCTTTCTGAGAAACTTCTTTGTGTTCTGTGAAATCATCTCACAGAGTTACAGCTTTCCGCCTAAGAAGCCTTTCGCTAAGACAGTTCTTGTGGAATTGGCAAAGTGATACTTGGACTCCCCTAGAGGGCTATGGTGAAAAAGGAATTATCGTCCGATGAAATCTGGAAAGAAGCTTTCTGAGAAACTGCTTAGTGTTCTGTTAATTCATCTCACAGAGATACATCTGCATTTCGTGGATCTGTTTGCTAGCGTTATTCCTGTGGAGTCTGACAACAGATATTTCCTTTCCCTTTGAAGACTATAGGGCCAAAGGAAATATCCTCCGATAACAAAGAGAAAGAAGCTTTCTGAGTAACTTCTTTGTGTTCTCTGAAATCCTCTCACAGAGTTACAGCTTTCCCCTCAAGAAGCCTTTCGCTAAGAAAGTTCTTGTGGAATTGGCAACGTGATATTTGGAAGCCCTTAGAGGGCTATGGTGAAAAAGGATATATCCTCCGATGAAATCTGGAAAGACTTTCTGAGAAAATGCTTAGTGTTCTGTGAATTCATCTCACCGAGTTACATCTGTATTTCGTGGATCTCTTTGCTAGCCTTATGTCCGTGGAATCTGAGAACAGATATTTCGTATCCCTTTGAAGACTATAGGGCCAAAGGAAATATCCTCCGATAACAAACAGAAAGAAGCTTTCTGAGGAACTTCTTTGTGTTGTGTGAAATCATCTCACAGAGTTACAGCTTTCCCCTCAAGAAGCCTTTCGCTAAGACAGTTCTTGTGGAATTGGCAAAGTGATATTTGGAAGCCCATAGAGGGCTATGGTGAAAAAGGAAATATCCTCCGATGAAATCTGGAAAGAAGCTTTCTGAGAAACTGCTCAGTGTTCTGTTAATTCATCTCACAGAGTTACATCTGTATTTCGTGGATCTCTTTGCTACCTTATTTCTGTGGAATCTGAGAACAGATATTTCGGATCCCTTTGAAGACTATAGGGCCAAGGGAAGTATCCTCCGATAACAAAGATAAAGAAGCTTTCTGAGAAACTTCTTTGTGTTCTGTGAAATCATCTCACAGAGTTACAGCTTTCCCCTCAAGAAGCCTTTCGCTAAAACAGTTCTTGTGGAATTTGCAAAGTGATATTTGGAAGGCCATACAGGGCTATGGTGAAAAAGGAAATATCCTCCGATGAAATCTGGAAAGAAGCTTTCTGAGAATCTGCTTAGTGTTCTGTTAATTCATCTCACAGAATTACATCTGTATTTCGTGGATCTCTTTGCTAGCCTTATTTCTGTGGAATCTGAGAACAGATATTTCCTTTCCCTTTGAGGACTATAGAACCAAAGGAAATATCCTCTGATAACAAAGAGAAAGAAGCTTTCTGAGAAACTTCTTTGTGTTCTGTGAAATCATCTCACAGAGTTTCAGCTTTCCACTCCAGAAGCCTTTCACTAAGACAGTTCTTGTGGAATTGGCAAAGTGATATTTAAGACCATAGAGGGCTATGGTGAAAAAGGAAATATCCTCCGATGAAATCTAGAAAGAACCTTTAGAGAAACTGCTTAGTGTTCTGTTAATTCATGTCACAGAGTTACATCTGTATATCGTGGATCTCTTTTCTAGCCTTATTTCTGTGGAATCTGAGAACAGATGTTTCGGATCCCTTTGAATGCTATAGGGCCAAAGGAAATATCCTCCGATAGCAAAGGGAAAGAACCTTTCTGAGAAACTTCTTTGTGTTCTGTGAAATCATCTCACAGAGTTACAGCTTTCCGCTCAAGAAGCCTTTCGCTAAGACAGTTCTTGTGGAATTGGCAAAGTGATACTTGGAAGCCCATAGAGGGCTATGGTGAAAAAGGAATTATCGTCCGATGAAATCTGGAAAGAAGCTTTCTGAGAAACTGCTTAGTGTTCTGTTAATTCATCTCACAGACATACATCTGCATTTCGTGGATCTCTTTGCTAGCCTTATTTCTGTGGAGTCTGACAACAGATATTTCCTTTCCCTTTGAAGACTATAGGGCCAAAGAAAATATCCTCCGATAACAAAGAGAAAGAAGCTTTCTGAGAAACTTCTTTGTGTTCTGTGAAATCATCTCACAGAGTTACAGCTTTCCCCTCAAGATGCCTTTCGCTAAGAAAGTTCTTGTGGAATTGGAAAAGTGATATTTGGAAGCCCATAGAGGGCTATGGTGAAAAAGGAAATATCCTCCGATGAAATCTGGAAAGACTTTCTGAGAAACTGCTTAGTGTTCTGTGAATTCATCTCACCGAGTTACATCTGTATTTCGTGGATCTCTTTGCTAGCCTTATTTCCGTGGAATCTGAGAACAGGTATTTCGGATCCCTTTGAAGACTATAGGGCCAAAGGAAATATCCTCCGATAACAAACAGAAAGAAGGTTTCTGAGGAACTTCTTTTTGTTCTGTGAAATCATCTCACAGAGTTACAGCTTTCCCCTCAAGAAGCCTTTCGCTAAGACAGTTCTTGTGGAATTGGCAAAGTGATATTTGGAAGCCCATAGAGGGCTATGGTGAAAAAGGAAATATCCTCCGATGAAATGTGGAAAGAAGCTTTCTGAGAAACTGCTTAGTGTTTTGTTAATTCATCTCACAGAATTACATCTATATTTCCTGGATCTATTTGCTAGCCTTATTTCTGTGGAATCTGAGAACAGATATTTCCTATCCCTTTGAAGACTATAGAACGAAAGGAAATATCCTCTGATAACAAAGAGAAAGAAGCTTTCTAAGAAACTTCTTTGTGTTCTGTGAAATCATCTCACAGAGTTTCAGCTTTCCCCTCAGGAAGTCTTTCGCTAAGACAGTTCTTGTGGAATTGGCAAAGTGATATTTAAGCCCATAGAGGGCTATGGTGAAAAAGGAAATATCCTCCGATGAAATCTAGAAAGAAGCTTTTGAGAAACTGCTTAGTGTTCTGTTAATTCATCTCACAGAGTTACATCTGTATTTCGTGAATCTCTTTGCTAGCCTTATTTCTGTGGAATCTGACAACAGATATTTCCTTTCCCTTTGAAGAATATTGGGCCAAAGGATATATCCTCCGATGACAAAGAGAAAGAAGCTTTCTGAGAAACTTCGTTGTGTTCTGTGAAATCATCTCACAGAGTTACAGCTTTCCCCTCAAGAAGCCTTTCCCTAAGACAGTTCTTGTGGAATTGGCAAAGTGATATTTGGAAGCCCATAGAGGGCTGTGGTGAAAAAGGAAATATCCTCCGATGAAATCTGGAAAGAAGCTTTCTGAGAAACTGCTTAGTGTTCTGCTAATTCATCTGCCAGTGTTACATCTGTATTTCGTGGATCTCTTTGCTAGCCTTTTTCCTGTGCAATCTGAGAACAGATATTTCCTTTCCCTTTGAAGACTATAGGGCCAACGGAAATATCCTCCAATAACAAAGAGAAAGAAGCTTTCTGAGAAACTTTTTGTGTTCTGTGAAATCATCTCACAGAGTTTCAGCTTTCCCCTCAAGAAGCCTTTCGCTAAGGCAGTTGTTGTGGAATTGGCAAAGTGATATTTGGAACCCCATAGAGGGCTACGGTGAAAAAGGAAATATCCTCCGATGAAATCTGGAACGAAGATTTCTGATAAACTGCTTAGTGTTCTGTTAATTCATCTCACAGAGTTACATCTGTATTTCGTGGATCTATTTGCTAGCCTAATTTCTGTGGAATCTGAGAACAGATATTTCCTTTCCCTTTGAAGACTATAGGGCCAAAGGAAATATCCTCCGATAACAAAGAGAAAGAAGCTTTCTGAGAAACTTCTTTGTGTTCTGTGAATTCATCTCACAGAGTTTCAGCTTTCCCCTCAAGAAGCCTTTCGCTAAGACAGTTCTTTTGGAATTGGCAAAGTGATATTTAAGCCCATAGAGGGGTATGGTGAAAAAGGAAATATCCTCCGATGAAATCTGGAATGAAGCTTTCCGAGAAACTGCTTAGTGTTCTGTTAATTCATCTCACAGAATTACATGGGTATTTCGTGGATCTCTTTGCTAGCCTTATTTCTGTGGAATCTGAGAACAGATGTTTCGGATCCCTTTGAATGCTATAGGGCCAAAGGAAATATCCTCCGATAACAAAGAGAAAGAAGCTTTCTGAGAAACTTCTTTGTGTTCTGTGAAATCATCTCACAGAGTTACAGCTTTCCCCTCAAGAAGCCTTTCGCTAAGACAGTTCTTATGGAATTGGCAAAGTGATATTTGGAAGCCCATAGAGGGCTATGATGAAAAAGGAATTATCCTCCGATGAAATCTGTTAAGAAGCTTTCTGAGAAACTGCTTAGTGTTCTGCCTATTCATCTGCCAGAGTTACATCAGTATTTCGTGCAAAGTTTTGCTAGCCTTTATTCTGTGGAATCTGAGAACAGATATTTTCTTTCCCTTTGAAGACTATAGGGCCAAAGGAAATATCCTCCAATAACAAAGAGAAAGAAGCTTTTTGAGAAACTTCTTTGTGTTCTGTGAAATCATCTCACAGAGTTACAGCTTTCCCCTCAAGAAGCCTTTCGCTAAGACAGTTCTTGTGGAATTGGGAAAGTGATATTTGGAAGCCCCTAGAGGGATACGGTGAAAAAGGAAATATCCTCCGATGAAATCTGGAAAGAAGCTTTCAGAGAAACTGCTTAGTGTTCTGTTAATTCATCTCACAGAGATACATCTGTATTTCGTGGATCTCTTTGCTAGCCTTATTTCAGTGGAATCTGAGAACAGATATTTCCTTTCCTTTTGAAGACTACAGGGCCAAAGGAAATATCCTCCGATAACAAAGAGAAAGAAGCTTTCTGAGAAACTTCTTTGTGTTCTGTGAAATCATCACACAGAGTTACAGCTTTCCCCTCAAGAAGCCTTTCGCTAAGACAGTTCTTGTGGAATTGGCAAAGTGATATTCGGAAGCCCATAGAGGGCTATGGTGAAAAAGGAAATATCCTCCGATGAAATCTGGAAAGAAGCTTTCTGAAAAACTGCTTAGTGTTCTGTTAATTGATCTCACAGAGTTACATCTGTATTTCGTGGAACACTTTGCTAGCCTTTTTTCTGTGGAATCTGAGAACAGATATTTCTTTCCCTTTGAAGACTATAGGGCCAAAGGAAATATCCTCCAATAACAAAGAGAAAGAAGCTTTTTGAGAAACTTCTTTGTGTTCTGTGAAATCATCTCACAGAGTTACAGCTTTTCCCTCAAGAAGCCTTTCGCAAAGACAGTTCTTGTGGAATTGGCAAAGTGATATTTGGAAGCCCATATAGGGCTACGGTGAAAAAGGAAATATCCTCCGATGAAATCTGGAAAGAAGCTTTCTGAGAAACTGCTTAGTGTTCTGTTAATTCACTTCACAGGGTTACATCTGTATTTCGTGGATCTCTTTGCTCTCCTTATTTCTGTGGAATCTGAGAAAAGATATTTCCTTTCCCTTTGAAGACTATTGGGCCAAAGGAAATATCCTCCGATAACAAAGAGAAAGAAGCTTTCTGAGAAACTTCTTTGTGTTCTGTGAAATCATCTCACAGAGTTACAGCTTTCCCCTCAAGAAGCCTTTCGCTAAGACATCTTGGGGAAATAGCAAAGTGATATTTGGAAGCCCATAGAGGGCTAGGGTGAAAAAGGAAATATCCTCCGATGAAATCTGGAAAGAAGCTTCTGAGAAACTGCTTAGTGTTCTGTTAATTCATCTCTGGAGTTACATCTGTATTTGGTGGATCTCTTTGCTATCCTTATTTCTGTGGAATCTGAGAACAGATACTTCCTTACCCTTTGAATACTATACGGCCAAAGGAAATATCCTCTGCAAACACAGAGAAAGAAGCATTCTGAGAAACTTCTTTGTGTTCTGTGAAATCATCTCACAGAGTTACAGCTTTCCCCTCAAGAAGCCTTTCGCTAAGACAGTTCTTGTGGAATTGGCAAAGTGATATTTGGAAGCCCATAGAGGGCTATGGTGAAAAAGGAAATATCCTCCGATGAAATCTGGAAAGAAGCTTTCTGAGAAACTGCTTCGTGTTCTGTTAATTCATCTCACAGAGTTACATCTGTATTTCGTGGATCTCTTCGCCAGCCTTATTTCTGTGGAATCTGAGAACAGATATTTCCTTTCCCTTTGAAGACTATAGGGCGAAAGGGAATATCCTCCGATAAAAAGAGAAAGAAGCTTTCTGAAAAACGTCTTTGTGTTCTGTGAAATCATCTCACAGAGTTACAGCTTTCCCCTCAAGAAGCCTTTCGCTAAGTCAGTTCTTGTGGAATTGGCAAAGTGATATTTGGAAACCGATAGAGTACTATGCTGAAAAAGGAAATATCCTCTGATGAAATCTGGAAAGAAGCTTTCCGAGAAACTGCTTAGTGTTCTGTTAATTCATCTCACAGAATTACATGTGTATTTCGTGGATCTCTTTGCTAGCCTTATTTCTGTGGAATCTGAGAACAGATGTTTCGGATCCCTTTGAATGCTATAGGGCCAAAGGAAATATCCTCCGATAACAAAGAGAAAGAAGCTTTCTGAGAAACTTCTTTGTGTTCTGTGAAATCATCTCACAGAGTTACAGCTTTCCCCTCAAGAAGCCTTTCGCTAAGACAGTTCTTATGGAATTGGCAAAGTGATATTTGGAAGCCCATAGAGGGCTACGGTGAAAAAGGAAATATCCTCCGATGAAATCTGGAAAGAAGCTTTCTGAGAAACTGCTTAGTGTTCTGTTAATTCACCTCACAGAGTTAAATCTGTATTTCGTGGATATCTTTGCTCTCCTTATTTCTGTGGAATCTGAGAAAAGATATTTCCCTTCCCTTTGAAGACTATAGGGCCAAAGGAAATATCCTCCGATAACAAAGAGAAAGAAGCTTTCTGAGAAACTTCTTTGTGTTCTGTGAAATCATCTCACAGAGTTACAGCTTTCCCCTCAAGAAGTCTTTCGCTAAGACATCTTGGGGAAATAGCAAAGTGATATTTTGAAGCCCATAGAGGGCTATGGTGAAAAAGGAAATATCCTCCGATGAAATCTGGAAAGAAGCTTTCTGAGAAACTGCTTAGTGTTCTGTTAATTCATCTCACAGAGTTACATCTGTATTTCGTGGATCTCTTTGCTAGCCTTATTTCTGTGGAATCTGAGAACAGATATTTCGGATCCCTTTAAAGACTATAGCGCCAAAGGAAATATCCTCCGATAACAAAGAGAAAGAAGGTTTCTGAGAAATTTCTTTGTGTTCTGTGAAATCATCTCACAGAGTTACAGCTTTCCCCTCAAGAAGCCTTTCGCTAAGAAAGTTCTTGTGGAATTGGCAAAGTGATATTTGGAAGCTCATAGAGGGCTATGGTGAAAAAGGAAATATCCTCCGATGAAATCTGGAAAGAAGCTTTCTGAGAAACTGCTTCGTGTTCTGTTAATTCATCTCCCAGAGTTACATCTGTATTTCGTGGATCTCTTTACTATCCTTATTTCTGTGGAATCTGAGAACAGATATTTCGGATGCCTTTGAACGCTATAGGGCCAAAGGAAATATCCTCCGATAACAAAGAGAAAGAAGCTTTCTGAGAAACTTCTTTGTGTTCTGTGAAATCATCTCACAGAGTTACAGCTTTCCCCTCAAGAAGCCTTTCGCTAAGACAGTTCTTGTGCAATGGGCAAAGTGATATTTGGAAGCCCATATAGGGCTATGGTGAAAAAGGAAATATCCTCTGATGAAATCTGGAAAGAAGCTTTCTGAGAAACTGATTAGTGTTGTGTTAATTCACCTCACAGAGTTACATTCGCATTTCGTGGATCTCTTTGCTGGCCCTATTTCTGTGGAATCTGAGAACAGATATTTCGGATCCCTTTGAAGACTATAGGGACAAAGGAAATATCCTGCGATAACAAAGAGAAAGAAGCTTTCTGAGAAACTTCTTTGTGTTCTGTGAAATCATCTCACCGAGTTACAGCTTTCCGCTCAAGAAGCCTTTCGCTAAGACAGTTCTTGTGGAATTAGCAAAGTGATATTTGGAAGCCCATAGAGGGCTACGGTGAAACAGAAATATCCTCCGATGAAATCTGGAAAGAAGCTTTCTGACAAACTGCTTAGTGTTCTGCTAATTCATCTCACAGAGTTACATCTGTATTTCGTGGATGTCTTTGCTAGCCTTATTTCTGTGGAATCTGAAAACAGATATTTCCTTTCCCTTTTGAAGACTATAGAACAAAAGGAAATATCCTCTGATAACAGAGAGAAAGAAGCTTTCTGAGAAACATCTTTGTGTTCTGTGAAATCATCTCACAGAGTTTCAGCTTTCCCCTCAAGAAGCCTTTCACTAAGACAGTTCTTGTGGAATTGGCAAAGTGATATTTAAGACCATAGCGGGCTATGGTGAAAAAGGAAATATCCTCCGATGAAATCTAGAAAGAACCTTTAGAGAAACTGCTTAGTGTTCTGTTAATTCATCTCACAGAGTTACATCTGTATATCGTGGATCTCTTTTCTAGCCTTATTTCTGTGGAATCTGAGAACAGATATTTCGGATCCATTTGAATGCTATAGGGCCAAAGGAAATATCCTCCGATAACAAAGAGAAAGAAGCTTTCTGAGAAACTTCTTTGTGTTCTGTGAAATCATCTCACAGAGTTACAGCTTTCCGCCTAAGAAGCCTTTCGCTAAGACAGTTCTTGTGGAATTGGCAAAGTGATACTTGGACTCCCCTAGAGGGCTATGGTGAAAAAGGAATTATCGTCCGATGAAATCTGGAAAGAAGCTTTCTGAGAAACTGCTTAGTGTTCTGTTAATTCATCTCACAGAGATACATCTGCATTTCGTGGATCTGTTTGCTAGCGTTATTCCTGTGGAGTCTGACAACAGATATTTCCTTTCCCTTTGAAGACTATAGGGCCAAAGGAAATATCCTCCGATAACAAAGAGAAAGAAGCTTTCTGAGAAACTTCTTTGTGTTCTGTGAAATCATCTCACAGAGTTACAGCTTTCCCCTCAAGAAGCCTTTCGCTAAGAAAGTTCTTGTGGAATTTGCAAAGTGATATTTGTAAGCCCTTAGAGGGCTATGGTGAAAAAGGAAATATCCTCCGATGAAATCTGGAAAGACTTTCTGAGAAACTGCTTAGTGTTCTGTGAATTCATTTCACCTAGTTACATCTGTATTTCGTGGATCTCTTTGCTAGCCTTATTTCCGTGGAATCTGAGAACAGGTATTTCGGATCCCTTTGAAGACTATAGGGCTAAAGGAAATATCCTCCGATAACAAACAGAAAGAAGGTTTCTGTGGAACTTCTTTTTGTTCTGTGAAATCATCTCACAGAGATACAGCTTTCCCCTCAAGAAGCCTTTCGCTAAGGTAGTTCTTGTGGAATTGGCAAAGTGATATTTGGAAGCCCATAGAGGGCTATGGTGAAAAAGGAAATATCCTCCGATGAAATATGGAAAGAAGCTTTCTGAGAAACTGCTTAGTGTTTTGTTAATTCATCTCACAGAATTACATCTGTATTTCGTGGATCTCTTTGCTAGCCTTATTTCTGTGGAATCTGAGAACAGATATTTCCTTTCCATTTGAAGATTATAGAACGAAAGGAAATATCCTCTGATAACAAAGAGAAAGAAGCTTTCTGAGAAACTTCTTTGTGTTCTGTGAAATCATCTCACAGAGTTTCAGCTTTCCCCTCAGGAAGTCTTTCGCTAAGACAGTTCTTGTGGAATTGGCAAAGTGATATTTGGAAGCCCATAGAGGGCTATGGTGAAAAAGGAAATATCCTCCGATGAAATCTGGAAAGAAGCTTTCTGAGAAACTGCTTCGTGTTCTGTTAATTCATCTCACAGAGTTACATCTGTATTTCGTGGATCTCTTCGCCAGCCTTATTTCTGTGGAATCTGAGAACAGATATTTCCTTTCCCTTTGAAGACTATAGGGCGAAAGGGAATATCCTCCGATAAAAAGAGAAAGAAGCTTTCTGAAAAACGTCTTTGTGTTCTGTGAAATCATCTCACAGAGTTACAGCTTTCCCCTCAAGAAGCCTTTCGCTAAGTCAGTTCTTGTGGAATTGGCAAAGTGATATTTGGAAACCGATAGAGTACTATGCTGAAAAAGGAAATATCCTCTGATGAAATCTGGAAAGAAGCTTTCCGAGAAACTGCTTAGTGTTCTGTTAATTCATCTCACAGAATTACATGTGTATTTCGTGGATCTCTTTGCTAGCCTTATTTCTGTGGAATCTGAGAACAGATGTTTCGGATCCCTTTGAATGCTATAGGGCCAAAGGAAATATCCTCCGATAACAAAGAGAAAGAAGCTTTCTGAGAAACTTCTTTGTGTTCTGTGAAATCATCTCACAGAGTTACAGCTTTCCCCTCAAGAAGCCTTTCGCTAAGACAGTTCTTATGGAATTGGCAAAGTGATATTTGGAAGCCCATAGAGGGCTACGGTGAAAAAGGAAATATCCTCCGATGAAATCTGGAAAGAAGCTTTCTGAGAAACTGCTTAGTGTTCTGTTAATTCACCTCACAGAGTTAAATCTGTATTTCGTGGATATCTTTGCTCTCCTTATTTCTGTGGAATCTGAGAAAAGATATTTCCCTTCCCTTTGAAGACTATAGGGCCAAAGGAAATATCCTCCGATAACAAAGAGAAAGAAGCTTTCTGAGAAACTTCTTTGTGTTCTGTGAAATCATCTCACAGAGTTACAGCTTTCCCCTCAAGAAGTCTTTCGCTAAGACATCTTGGGGAAATAGCAAAGTGATATTTTGAAGCCCATAGAGGGCTATGGTGAAAAAGGAAATATCCTCCGATGAAATCTGGAAAGAAGCTTTCTGAGAAACTGCTTAGTGTTCTGTTAATTCATCTCACAGAGTTACATCTGTATTTCGTGGATCTCTTTGCTAGCCTTATTTCTGTGGAATCTGAGAACAGATATTTCGGATCCCTTTAAAGACTATAGCGCCAAAGGAAATATCCTCCGATAACAAAGAGAAAGAAGGTTTCTGAGAAATTTCTTTGTGTTCTGTGAAATCATCTCACAGAGTTACAGCTTTCCCCTCAAGAAGCCTTTCGCTAAGAAAGTTCTTGTGGAATTGGCAAAGTGATATTTGGAAGCTCATAGAGGGCTATGGTGAAAAAGGAAATATCCTCCGATGAAATCTGGAAAGAAGCTTTCTGAGAAACTGCTTCGTGTTCTGTTAATTCATCTCCCAGAGTTACATCTGTATTTCGTGGATCTCTTTACTATCCTTATTTCTGTGGAATCTGAGAACAGATATTTCGGATGCCTTTGAACGCTATAGGGCCAAAGGAAATATCCTCCGATAACAAAGAGAAAGAAGCTTTCTGAGAAACTTCTTTGTGTTCTGTGAAATCATCTCACAGAGTTACAGCTTTCCCCTCAAGAAGCCTTTCGCTAAGACAGTTCTTGTGCAATGGGCAAAGTGATATTTGGAAGCCCATATAGGGCTATGGTGAAAAAGGAAATATCCTCTGATGAAATCTGGAAAGAAGCTTTCTGAGAAACTGATTAGTGTTGTGTTAATTCACCTCACAGAGTTACATTCGCATTTCGTGGATCTCTTTGCTGGCCCTATTTCTGTGGAATCTGAGAACAGATATTTCGGATCCCTTTGAAGACTATAGGGACAAAGGAAATATCCTGCGATAACAAAGAGAAAGAAGCTTTCTGAGAAACTTCTTTGTGTTCTGTGAAATCATCTCACCGAGTTACAGCTTTCCGCTCAAGAAGCCTTTCGCTAAGACAGTTCTTGTGGAATTAGCAAAGTGATATTTGGAAGCCCATAGAGGGCTACGGTGAAACAGAAATATCCTCCGATGAAATCTGGAAAGAAGCTTTCTGACAAACTGCTTAGTGTTCTGCTAATTCATCTCACAGAGTTACATCTGTATTTCGTGGATGTCTTTGCTAGCCTTATTTCTGTGGAATCTGAAAACAGATATTTCCTTTCCCTTTTGAAGACTATAGAACAAAAGGAAATATCCTCTGATAACAGAGAGAAAGAAGCTTTCTGAGAAACATCTTTGTGTTCTGTGAAATCATCTCACAGAGTTTCAGCTTTCCCCTCAAGAAGCCTTTCACTAAGACAGTTCTTGTGGAATTGGCAAAGTGATATTTAAGACCATAGCGGGCTATGGTGAAAAAGGAAATATCCTCCGATGAAATCTAGAAAGAACCTTTAGAGAAACTGCTTAGTGTTCTGTTAATTCATCTCACAGAGTTACATCTGTATATCGTGGATCTCTTTTCTAGCCTTATTTCTGTGGAATCTGAGAACAGATATTTCGGATCCATTTGAATGCTATAGGGCCAAAGGAAATATCCTCCGATAACAAAGAGAAAGAAGCTTTCTGAGAAACTTCTTTGTGTTCTGTGAAATCATCTCACAGAGTTACAGCTTTCCGCCTAAGAAGCCTTTCGCTAAGACAGTTCTTGTGGAATTGGCAAAGTGATACTTGGACTCCCCTAGAGGGCTATGGTGAAAAAGGAATTATCGTCCGATGAAATCTGGAAAGAAGCTTTCTGAGAAACTGCTTAGTGTTCTGTTAATTCATCTCACAGAGATACATCTGCATTTCGTGGATCTGTTTGCTAGCGTTATTCCTGTGGAGTCTGACAACAGATATTTCCTTTCCCTTTGAAGACTATAGGGCCAAAGGAAATATCCTCCGATAACAAAGAGAAAGAAGCTTTCTGAGAAACTTCTTTGTGTTCTGTGAAATCATCTCACAGAGTTACAGCTTTCCCCTCAAGAAGCCTTTCGCTAAGAAAGTTCTTGTGGAATTTGCAAAGTGATATTTGTAAGCCCTTAGAGGGCTATGGTGAAAAAGGAAATATCCTCCGATGAAATCTGGAAAGACTTTCTGAGAAACTGCTTAGTGTTCTGTGAATTCATTTCACCTAGTTACATCTGTATTTCGTGGATCTCTTTGCTAGCCTTATTTCCGTGGAATCTGAGAACAGGTATTTCGGATCCCTTTGAAGACTATAGGGCTAAAGGAAATATCCTCCGATAACAAACAGAAAGAAGGTTTCTGTGGAACTTCTTTTTGTTCTGTGAAATCATCTCACAGAGATACAGCTTTCCCCTCAAGAAGCCTTTCGCTAAGGTAGTTCTTGTGGAATTGGCAAAGTGATATTTGGAAGCCCATAGAGGGCTATGGTGAAAAAGGAAATATCCTCCGATGAAATATGGAAAGAAGCTTTCTGAGAAACTGCTTAGTGTTTTGTTAATTCATCTCACAGAATTACATCTGTATTTCGTGGATCTCTTTGCTAGCCTTATTTCTGTGGAATCTGAGAACAGATATTTCCTTTCCATTTGAAGATTATAGAACGAAAGGAAATATCCTCTGATAACAAAGAGAAAGAAGCTTTCTGAGAAACTTCTTTGTGTTCTGTGAAATCATCTCACAGAGTTTCAGCTTTCCCCTCAGGAAGTCTTTCGCTAAGACAGTTCTTGTGGAATTGGCAAAGTGATATTTAAGCCCATAGAGGGCTATGGTGAAAAAGGAAATATCCTCCGATGAAATCTAGAAAGAAGCTTTTGAGAAACTGCTTAGTGTTCTGTTAATTCAAATCACAGAGTTACATCTGTATTTCATGGATCTCTTTGCTGGAATTATTATTGTGGAATCTGAGAACAGATATTTCGGATCCCTTTGAATGCTATAAGGCCAATGGAAATATCCTCCGATAACAAAGAGAAAGAAGCTTTCTGAGAAACTTCTTTGTGTTCTGTGAAATCAACTCACAGAGTTACAGCTTTCCCCTCAAGAAGCCTTTCGCTAAGACTGTTCTTGTGGAATTGGCAAAGTGATATTTGGAAGCCCAAAGAGGGCTATTGTGAAAAAGGAAATATTCTCCGATGAAATCTGGAAAGAAGCTTTCTGAGAAACTGCTTAGTGTTCTGTTAATTCATCTCACAGAAATACATGTGCATTTCGTGGAACTCTTTGCTAGCCTTATTTCTGTGGAATCTGACAACAGATATTTCGGATCTCTTTGAACGCTATAGGGCCAAAGGAAATATCCTCCGATAAAAAAGAGAAAGAAGCTTTCTGAGAAACTTCTTTGTGTTCTGTGAAATCATCTCACAGAGTTACAGAGTTCCCCTCAAGAAGCCTTTCGCTAAGACAGTTCTTGTGCAATTCGCAAAGTGATATTTGGAAGCCCATAGAAGGCTATGCTGAAAAAGGAAATATCTTCCGATGAAATCTGGAAAGAAGCTTTCTGAGAAACTGCTTAGTGTTCTGTTAATTCATCTCCCAGAGTTACATCTGTATTTCGTTGATCTCTTTGCTAGCCTTATTTCTGTGGAATCTGAGAACAGATAATTCGGATCCCTTTGATGACTATAGGACCGAAGGAAATATCTTCTGATAACAAAGAGAAAGAAGCTTTCTGAGAAACTTCTTTGTGTTCTGTGAAATCATCTCACAGAGTTACAGCTTTCCCCTCAAGAAGCCTTTCGCTAAGACATCTTGGGGAATTGGCAAAGTGTTATTTGGAAGCCCATAGAGGGCTATGGTGAAAAAGGAAATATCCTCCGATGAAATCTGGAAAGAAGCTTTCTGAGAAACTGCTTAGTGTTCTGTTAATACATCTCTGGAGTTACATCTGTATTTGGTGGATCTCTTTGCTACCCTTATTTCTGTGGAATCTGAGAACAGATACTTCCTTTCCCTTTGAAGACTATAGGGCCAAAGGAAATATCCTCCGATAACAAACAGAAAGAAGCTTTCTGAGAAACTTCTTTGTGTTCTCTGAAATCATCTCACAGAGTTACAGCTTTCCGCTCAAGAAGCCTTTCGCTAAGACAGTTCTTGTGGAATTAGCAAAGTGATATTTGGAAGCCCATAGAGGGCTACGGTGAAACAGAAATATCCTCCGATGAAATCTGGAAAGAAGCTTTCTGACAAACTGCTTAGTGTTCTGCTAATTCATCTCACAGAGTTACATCTGTATTTCGTGGATGTCTTTGCTAGCCTTATTTCTGTGGAATCTGAAAACAGATATTTCCTTTCCCTTTTGAAGACAATAGAACAAAAGGAAATATCCTCTGATAACAGAGAGAAAGAAGCTTTCTGAGAAACATCTTTGTGTTCTGTGAAATCATCTCACAGAGTTTCAGCTTTCCCCTCAAGAAGCCTTTCACTAAGACAGTTCTTGTGGAATTGGCAAAGTGATATTTAAGACCATAGCGGGCTATGGTGAAAAAGGAAATATCCTCCGATGAAATCTAGAAAGAACCTTTAGAGAAACTGCTTAGTGTTCTGGTAATTCATCTCACAGAGTTACATCTGTATATCGTGGATCTCTTTTCTAGCCTTATTTCTGTGGAATCTGAGAACAGATATTTCGGATCCATTTGAATGCTATAGGGCCAAAGGAAATATCCTCCGATAACAAAGAGAAAGAAGCTTTCTGAGAAACTTCTTTGTGTTCTGTGAAATCATCTCACAGAGTTACAGCTTTCTGCTCAAGAAGCCTTTCGCTAAGACAGTTCTTGTGGAATTGGCAAAGTGATACTTGGACTCCCCTAGAGGGCTATTGTGAAAAAGGAATTATCGTCCGATGAAATCTGGAAAGAAGCTTTCTGAGAAACTGCTTAGTGTTCTGTTAATTCATCTCACAGAGATACATCTGCATTTCGTGGATCTGTTTGCTAGCGTTATTCCTGTGGAGTCTGACAACAGATATTTCCTTTCCCTTTGAAGACTATAGGGCCAAAGGAAATATCCTCCGATAACAAAGAGAAAGAAGCTTTCTGAGAAACTTCTTTGTGTTCTGTGAAATCATCTCACAGAGTTACAGCTTTCCCCTCAAGAAGCCTTTCGCTAAGAAAGTTCTTGTGGAATTTGCAAAGTGATATTTGTAAGCCCTTAGAGGGCTACGGTGAAAAAGGAAATATCCTCCGATGAAATCTGTAAAGACTTTCTGAGAAACTGCTTAGTGTTCTGTGAATTCATCTCACCTAGTTACATCTGTATTTCGTGGATCTCTTTGCTAGCCTTATTTCCGTGTAATCTGAGAACAGGTATTTCGGATCCCTTTGAAGACTATAGGGCTAAAGGAAATATCCTCCGATAACAAACAGAAAGAAGGTTTCTGTGGAACTTCTTTTTGTTCTGTGAAATCATCTCACAGAGATACAGCTTTCCCCTCAAGAAGCCTTTCGCTAAGGTAGTTCTTGTGGAATTGGCAAAGTGATATTTGGAAGCCCATAGAGGGCTATGGTGAAAAAGGAAATATCCTCCGATGAAATATGGAAAGAAGCTTTCTGAGAAACTGCTTAGTGTTTTGTTAATTCATCTCACAGAATTACATCTGTATTTCGTGGATCTCTTTGCTAGCCTTATTTCTGTGAAATCTGAGAACAGATATTTCCTTTCCATTTGAAGATTATAGAACGAAAGGAAATATCCTCTGATAACAAAGAGAAAGAAGCTTTCTGAGAAACTTCTTTGTGTTCTGTGAAATCATCTCACAGAGTTTCAGCTTTCCCCTCAGGAAGTCTTTCGCTAAGACAGTTCTTGTGGAATTGGCAAAGTGATATTTAAGCCCATAGAGGGCTATGGTGAAAAAGGAAATATCCTCCGATGAAATCTAGAAAGAAGCTTTTGAGAAACTGCTTAGTGTTCTGTTAATTCAACTCACAGAGTTACATCTGTATTTCATGGATCTCTTTGCTAGAATTATTATTGTGGAATCTGAGAACAGATATTTCGGATCCCTTTGAATGCTATAAGGCCAATGGAAATATCCTCCGATAACAAAGAGAAAGAAGCTTTCTGAGAAACTTCTTTGTGTTCTGTGAAATCAACTCACAGAGTTACAGCTTTCCCCTCAAGAAGCCTTTCGCTAAGACTGTTCTTGTGGAATTGGCAAAGTGATATTTGGAAGCCCAAAGAGGGCTATTTTGAAAAAGGAAATATCCTCCGATGAAATCTGGAAAGAAGATTTCTGAGAAACTGCTTAGTGTTCTGTTAATTCATCTCACAGAAATACATGTGCATTTCGTGGAACTCTTTGCTAGCCTTATTTCTGTGGAATCTGACAACAGATATTTCGGATCTCCTTGAAGACTATAGGGCCAAAGGAATTATCCTCCGATAACAAAGAGAAAGAAGCCTTCTGAGAAACTTCTTTGTGTTCTGTGAAATCATCTCACAGAGTTACAGCTTTCCACTCAAGAAGCCTTTCGCTAATAAAGTTCTTGCGAATTGGCAAAATGATATTTGGAAGCCCAAGGAGGGCAATGGTGAAAAAGGAAGTATCCTCCGATGAAATCTGGAAAGACTTTCTGAGAAACTGCTTAGTGTTCTGTTAATTCATCTCACAGAGTTACATCGGTATTTCGTGGATCTCTTTGCTAGCGTTATTTCCGTGGAATCGGGGAACAGATATTTCGGATCCCTTTGAATACTATAGGAACAAAGGAAATATCCCCCGATAACAAAGAGAAAGAAGCTTTCTGAGAAACTACTTTGTGTTCTGTGAAATCATCTCACAGAGTTACAGCTTTCCCCTCAAGAAGCCTTTCGCTAAGTCAGTTCTTGTGGAATTGGCAAAGTGATATTTGGAAGCCCATAGAGGGCTATGGTGAAAAAGGAAATATCCTCAGATGAAATCTGGAAAGAAGCTTTCTGAGAAACTGCTTAGTGTTCTGTTAATTCATCTCACAGAGTTACATCTATATTTCGTGGATCTCTTTGCTAGCCTTATTTCTGTGGAATCTGAGAACAGATATTTCGGATCCCTTTGAAGACTATAGGGCCAAGGGAAATATCCTCCAATAACAAAGATAAAGAAGCTTTCTGAGAAACTTCTTTGTGTTCTGTGAAATCATCTCCCAGAGTTTCAGCTTTCCTCTCAAGAAGACTTTCGCTAAGACAGTTCTTGTGGAATTAGCAAAGTGATATTTGGAAGGCCATACAGGGCTATGGTGAAAAAGGAAATATCCTCCGATGAAATCTGGAAAGAAGCTTTCTGAGAAACTGCTTAGTGTTCTGTTAATTCATCTCACAGAGATACATCTGTATTTCGTGAATCTCTTTGCTAGCCTTATTTCTGTGGAATCTGACAACAGATATTTCCTTTCCCTTTGAAGAATATTGGGGCAAAGGATATATCCTCCGATAACAAAGAGAAAGAAGCTTTCTGAGAAACTTCTTTGTGTTCTGTGAAATCATCTCACAGAGTTACAGCTTTCCCCTCAAGAAGCCTTTCCCTAAGACAGTTCTTGTGGAATTGGGAAAGTGATATTTGGAAGCCCATAGAGGGCTATGGTGAAAAAGGATATATCCTCCGATGAAATCTGGAAAGAAGCTTTCTGAGAAACTGCTTAGTGTTCTGCTAATTCATCTGCCAGTGTTACATCTGTATTTCGTGGATCTCTTTGCTAGCCTTTTTCCTGTGCAATCTGAGAACAGATATTTCCTTTCCCTTTGAAGACTATAGGGCCAACGGAAATATCCTCCAATAACAAAGAGAAAGAAGCTTTCTGAGAAACTTTTTGTGTTCTGTGAAATCATCTCACACAGTTACAGCTTTCCCCTCAAGAAGCCTTTCGCTAAGACAGTTCTTGTGGAATTGGCAAAGTGATATTTGGAAGCCCATAGAGGGCTACAGTGAAAAAGGAAATATCCTCCGATGAAATCTGGAAAGACTTTCTGAGAAACTGCTTAGTGTTCTGTTAATTCATCTCACAGAGTTACATCGGTATTTCGTGGATCTCTTTGCTAGCGTTATTTCCGTGGAATCTGGGAACAGATATTTCGGATCCCTTTGAATACTATAGGAAAAAAGGAAACATCCCCCGATAACAAAAAGAAAGAAGCTTTCTGAGAAACTTCTTTGGGTTCTGTGAAATCATCTCACAGAGTTTCAGCTTTCCCCTCAAGAAGCCTTTCGCTAAGACAGTTCTTTTGGAATTGGCAAAGTGATATTTAAGCCTATAGAGGGCTATTGTGAAAAAGGAAATATCCTCTGATGCAATCTGGAAACAAGCTTTCCGAGAAACTGCTTAGTGTTCTGTTAATTCATCTCACAGAGTTACATGTGTATTTCGTGGATCTCTTTGCTAGCCTTATTTCTGTGGAATCTGAGAACAGATATTTCGGATCCCTTTGATTGCTATAGGGCCAAAGTAAATATCCTCTGATAACAAAGAGAAAGAAGCTTTCTGAGAAACTTCTTTGTGTTCTTTGAAATCATCTCAGAGAGTTACAGCTTTCCCCTCAAGAAGCCTTTCGCTAAGACAGTTCTTATGGAATTGGCAAAGTGATATTTGGAAGCCCATAGAGGGCTATGATGAAAATGGAATTATCCTCCGATGAAATCTGTTAAGAAGCATTCTGAGAAACTGCTTAGTGTTCTGCCTATTCATCTGCCAGAGTTATATCTGTATTTCGTGGAACTTTTTGCTAGCCTTTTTTCTGTGGAATCTGATAACAGATAATTCCTTTCCCTTTGAAGACTATAGGGCCAAAGGAAATATCCTCCAATAACAAAGAGAAAGAAGCTTTTTGAGAAACTTCTTTGTGTTCTGTGAAATCATCTCACAGAGTTACAGCTTTCCCCTCAAGAAGCCTTTCGCTAAGACAGTTCTTGTGGAATTGGGAAAGTGATATATGGAAGCCCATAGAGGGCTACGGAGAAAAAGGAAATATCCTCCGATGAAATCTGGAAAGAATCTTTCTGAGAAACTGCTTAGTGTTCTATTAATTCATCTCACAGAGTTACATCCGTATTTCGTGGATCTCCTTGCTAGCCTTATTTCTGTGGATTCTGATAACAGATATTTCGGATCCCTTTGAAGACTATAGGACCGAAGGAAATATCTTCTGATAACAAAGAGAAAGAAGCTTTCTGAGAAACTTCTTTGTGTTCTATGAAATCATCTCACAGAGTTACAGCTTTCCCCTCAAGAAGCCTTTCGCTAAGATATCTTGGGGAATTGGCAAAGTGTTATTTGGAAGCCCATAGAGGGCTATGGTGAAAAAGGAAATATCCTCCGATGAAATCTGGAAAGAAGCTTTCTGAGAAACTGCTTAGTGTTCTGTTAATACATCTCTGGAGTTACATCTGTATTTGGTGGATCTCTTTGCTACCCTTATTTCTGTGGAATCTGAGAACAGATACTTCCTTTCCCTTTGAAGACTATAGGGCCAAAGGAAATATCCTCCAATAACAAAGAGAAAGAAGCTTTCTGAGAAACTTCTTTGTGTTCTGTGAAATCATCTCACAGAGTTACAGCTTTCCCCTCAGGAAGCCTTTCGCTAAGACAGTTCTTGTGAAATTGGCAAAGCGATATTTGGAAGCCCATAGAAGGATATGGTGAAAAAGGAAATATCCTCCGATGAAATCTGGAAAGAAGCTTTCTGAGAAACTGCTTAGTGTTCTGTTAATTCATCTCACAGAGTTACATCTGTATTTCGTGGATCTCGTTGCTAGCCTTATTTCTGTGGAATCTGAGAACAGATATTTCGGATCCCTTTGAAGACTATAGGGCCAAAGGAAATATCCTCCGATAACAAAGAGAAAGAAGCTTTCTGAGAAACTTCTTTGGGTTCTCTGAAGTCATCTCACAGAGTTACAGCTTTCCCCTCAAGAAGCCTTTCGCTAAGACAGTTCTTGTGGAATTAACAAAGAGACATTTGGAAGCCCATAGAGGGCTATGGTGAAAAAGGAAATATCCTCCGATGAAATCTGGAAAGAAGCTTTCTGAGAAACTGCTTAGTGTTCTGCTAATTCATCTGCCAGAGTTAAATCTGTATTTCGTGGATCTCTTTGCTAACCTTATTTCTGTGGAATCTGAGAACAGATATTTCGGGTCCCTTTGAAGGCTATAGGGCCAAAGGAAATATCCTCCGATAACGAAGAGAAAGAAGCTTTCTGAGAAACTTCTTTGTGTTCTGTGAAATCATCTCACAAAGTTACAGCTTTCCGCTCAAGAAGCCTTTCGCTAAGACAGTTTTTGTTGAATTAGCAAAGTGATATTTGAAGGCCATACAGGGCTATGGTGAAAAAGGAAATATCCTCCGATGAAATCTGGAAAGAAGCTTTCTGAGAAACTGCTTAGGGTTCTGTTAATTCATCTCACAGAGTTACATCTGTATTTAGTGGATCTCTTTGCTAGCCTTATTTCTGTGGAATCTGACGACAGATATTTCCTTTCCCTTTGAAGAATATTGGGCCAAAGGATATATCCTTCGATAACAAAGAGAAAGAAGCTTTCTGAGAAACTTCGTTGTGTTCTGTGAAATCATCTCACAGAGTTTCAGCTTTCTCCTCAAGAAGCCTTTCGCTAAGACAGTTCTTGTGGAATTGGCAAAGTGATATTTGGAAGCCCATAGAGGGCTATGGTGAAAAAGGAAATATCCTCCGATGAAATCTGGAAAGCAGCTTTCTGAGAAACTGCTTAGTGTTCTGCTAATTCATCTGCCTGAGTTACATCTGTATTTTGTGGATCTCTTTGCTAGCCTTTTTCCTGTGCAATTTGAGAACAGATATTTCCTTTCCCTTTGAAGACTATAGGGCCAAAGGAAATATCCTAGAATAACAAAGAGAAAGAAGCTTTCTGAGAAACTTTTTGTGTTCTGTGAAATCATCTCACAGAGTTACAGCTTTCCCCTCAAGAAGCCTTTCGCTAAGACAGTTCTTGTGTAATTGGCAAAGTGATATTTGGAAGCCCCTAGAGGGCTACGGTGAAAAAGGAAATATCCTCCGATGAAATCTGAATAGAAGCTTTCTGAGAAACTGCTTAGTGTTCTGTTAATTCATCTCACAGATTTACATCTGTATTTGGCGGATCTCTTTGCTAGCCTTATTTCTGTGGAATCTGAGAACAGATATTTCCTTTCCCTTTGAAGACTATAGGGCCAAAGGAAATATCCTCCGATAACAAAGAGAAAGAAGCGTTCTGAGAAACTTCTATGTGTTCTGTGAAATCATCTCACAGAGTTTCAGCTTTCCCCTCAAGAAACCTTTCGCTTAGACAGTTCTTGTGGAATTGGCAAAGTGATATTTAAGCCCATAGAGGGCTACGGTGAAAAAGGAAATATCCTCCGATGAAATCTGGAAAGAAGCTTTCCGAGAAACTGCTTAGTGTTCTGTTAATTCATCTCACAGAGTTACATGTGTATTTCGTGGATCTCTTTGCTAGCCTTATTTCTGTAGAATCTGAGAACAGATATTTCGGATCCCTTTGAATGCTATAGGGCCAAAGGAAATATCCTCCGATAACAAAGAGATAGAAGCTTTCTGAGAAACTTCTTTGTGTTCTGTGAAATCATCTCACAGAGTTACAGCTTTCCCCTCAAGAAGCCTTTCGCTAAGACAGTTCTTGTTGAATTGGCAAAGTGATATTTGGAAGCCCAAAGAGGGCTATGGTGAAAAAGGAAATATCCTCCGATGAAATCTGGAAAGAAGATTTCTGAGAAACTGCTTAGTGTTCTGTTAATTCATGTCACTGAGTTACATCTGTATTTCGAGGATCTCTTTGCTAGCCTTATTTCTGTGGAATCTGAGAACAGATATTTCGGATCCCTTTGAAGACTTTAGGACCAAAGGAAATATCCTCTGATAACAAAGGGAAAGAAGCTTTCTGAGAAACTTCTTTGTGTTCTGTGAAATCATCTCACAGAGTTACAGCTTTCCCCTCAAGAAGCCTTTCACTAAGACAGTTCTTGTGGAATTGGCAAAGTGATATTTGGAAGCCCATAGAGGGCTACGGTGAAAAAGGAAGTATCCTCCGATGAAATCTGGAAAGAAGATTTCTGAGAAACTGCTTAGTGTTCTGTTAATACATCTTCAAGAGTTACATCTGTATTTCGTGGATCTCTTTGCAAGCCTTATTTCTGTGGAATCTGAGAACAGATATTTCCTTTCCCTTTGAAGACTATAGGGCCAAAGGAAATATCCTCCGATAACAAAGAGAAAGAAGCTTTCTGAGAACCTTCTTTGTGTTCTGTGAAATCATCTCATAGAGTTACAGCTTTCCCCTCAAGAAGCCTTTCGCTAAGACAGTTCTTGTGGAATTGGCAAAGTGATATTTGGAAGCCCATAGAGAGCTATGGTGAAAAAGGAAATATCCTCCGATGAAATCTGGAAAGAAGCTTTCTGAGAAACTGCTTAGTGTTCTGTTAATTCATCTCACAGAGTTACATCTGTATTTCGTGGATCTCTTTGCTAGCCTTATTTCTGTGGAATCTGAGAACAGATATTTTGGATCCCTTTAAAGATTATAGCGCCAGAGGAAATATCCTCCGATAACAAAGAGAAAGAAGCTTTCTGAGAAACGTCTTTGTGTTCTGTGAAATCATCTCACAGAGTTACAGTTTTCCCCTCAAGAAGCCTTTCGCTAAATAAGTTCTTGTGGAATTGGCAAAGCGATATTTGGAAGCCCATAGAAGGATATGGTGAAAAAGGAAATATCCTCCAATGAAATCTGGAAAGAAGCTTTCTGAGAAACTGCTTAGTGTTCTGTTAATTCATCTCACAGACTTACATCTGAATTTCGTGCATCTCTTTGCTAGCCTTATTTCTGTGGAATCTGAGAACAGATATTTCGGATCCCTTTGAAGACTATAGGGCCAAAGGAAATATCCTCCGATAACAAAGAGAAATAAGCTTTCTGAGAAACTTCTTTGTGTTCTGTGAAATCATCTCACAGAGTTACAGCTTTCCCCTCAAGAAGCCTTTCGCTAGGACATTTCTTGTGGAATTGGCAAAGTGATATTTGGAAGCCCATAGAGGGCTACGGTGACAAAGGAAATATCCTCCGATGAAATCTGGAAAGAAGCTTTCTGAGAAACTGCTTAGTGTTCTTTTAATTCATCTTACAAAGTTACATCTGTATTTCGTGGATCTCTTTGCTAGCCTTATTTCTGTGGAATCTGAGAACAGATATTTCCTTTCCCTTTGAAGACTATAGGGCCAAAGGAAATATCCTCCGATAACAAAGAGAAAGAAGCTTTCTGAGAAACTTCTTTGTGTTCTGTGAAATCATCTCACAGAGTTACAGCTTTCCCTTCAAGAAGCCTTTCGCTAGGACAGTTCTTGTGGAATTGGCAAAGGGATATTTGGAAGCCCATAGAGGGCTATGGTGAAAAAGGAAATATCCTCCGATGAAATCTAGAAAGAAGCTTTCTGAGAAACTGCTTAGTGTTCTGTTAATTCATCTCTGGAGTTACATCTGTATTTGGTGGATCTCTTTGATACCCTTATTTCTGTGGAATCTGAGAACAGATATTCCTTTCCCTTTGAATACTACAGGGCCAATGGAAATATCCTCCGATAACAAAGAGAAAGAACCTTTCTGAGAAACTTCTTTGTGTTCTGTGAAATCATCTCACAGAGTTACAGTTTTCCCCTCAAGAAGCCTTTCGCTAAATAAGTTCTTGTGGAATTGGCAAAGCGAAATTTGGAAGCCCATAGAAGGATATGGTGAAAAAGGAAATATCCTCCGATGAAATCTGGAAAGAAGCTTTCTGAGAAACTGCTTAGTGTTCTGTTAATTCACCTCACAGAGTTACATCTGTATTTCATGGATCTCGTTGCTGGCCTTATTTCTGTGGAATCTGACAACTGATGTTTCCTTTCCCTTTGAAGAGTATAGGGCCAAAGTAAATATCCTCCGATAACAAAGAGAAGGAAACTTTCTGAGAAACTATTGTGTGTTCTGTGAAGTCATCTAACTGAGTTACAGCTTTCCCCTCAAGAAACCTTTCGCTAAGACAGTTCTTGTGGAATTGGCAAAGTGATATTTGGAAGCCCATAGAGGGCTATGGTGAAAAAGCAAATATCCTCCGATGAAATCTGGAAAGAAGCTTTCTGAGAAACTGCTTAGTGTTCTGTTAATTCATCTCCGAGAGTTACATCTGTTTTTCGTGGATCTCTTTGCTAGCCTTATTTCTGTGGAATCTGAGAACAGATATTTCGGATCCCTTTGAAGACTATAGGGCCAAAGGAAATATCCTCCGATAACAAAGAGAAAGAAGCTTTCTGAGAAACTTCTTTGTGTTCTGTGAAATCATCTCACAGAGTTACAGCTTTCCCCTCAAGAAGCCTTTCGCTAAGACATCTTGGGGAAATATCAAAGTGATATTTGGGAGCCCATAGAGGGCTACGGTGAAAAAGGAAATATCCTCCGATGAAATCTAGAAAGAAGATTTCTGAGAAACTGCTTACTGTTCTGTTAATTCATCTCTGGAGTTACATCTGTATTTCGTGGATCTCTTTCCTAGCCTTACTTCTGTGGAATCTGAGAACAGATATTTCCTTTCCCTTTGAAGACTATAGGGCCAAAGGAAATATCCTCCGATAAAAAAGAGAAAGAAGCTTTCTGAGAACCTTCTTTGTGTTCTGTGAAATCATCTCATAGAGTTACAGCTTTCCCCTCAAGAAGCCTTTCGCTAAGACAGTTCTTGTGGAATTGGCAAAGTGATATTTGGAAGCCCATAGAGGGCTATGGTGAAAAAGGAAATATCCTCCGATGAAATCTGGAAAGAAGCTTTCTGAGAAACTGCTTAGTGTTCTGTTAATTCATCTCACAGAGTTACATCTGTATTTCGTGGATCTCTTTGCTAGCCTTATTTCTGTGGAATCTGAGAACAGATATTTTGGATCCCTTTAAAGATTATAGCGCCAGAGGAAATATCCTCCGATAACAAAGAGAAAGAAGCTTTCTGAGAAACGTCTTTGTGTTCTGTGAAATCATCTCACAGAGTTACAGTTTTCCCCTCAAGAAGCCTTTCGCTAAATAAGTTCTTGTGGAATTGGCAAAGCGAGATTTGGAAGCCCATAGAAGGATATGGTGAAAAAGGAAATATCCTCCAATGAAATCTGGAAAGAAGCTTTCTGAGAAACTGCTTAGTGTTCTGTTAATTCACCTCACAGAGTTACATCTGTATTTCGTGGATCTCGTTGCTAGCCTTATTTCTGTGGAATCTGACAACTGATGTTTCCTTTCCCTTTGAAGAGTGTAGGGCCAAAGGAAATATCCTCCGATAACAAAGAGAAAGAAGCTCTCTGAGAAACTTCTTTGTGTTCTGTGAAATCATCTCACAGAGTTACAGCTTTCCCCTCAAGAAGCCTTTCGCTAAGACAGTTCTTGTGGAATTGGCAAAGCGATATTTGGAAGCCCATGGAAGGTATGGTGAAAAAGGAAATATCCTCCGATGAAATCTGGAAAGAAGCTTTCTGAGAAACTGCTTAGTGTTCTGTTAATTCATCTCACAGACTTACATCTGAATTTCGTGGATCTCTTTGCTAGCCTTATTTCTGTGGAATCTGAGAACAGATATTTCCTTTTCCTTTGAAGAATATAGGGCCAAAGGAAATATCCTCCGATAACAAAGAGAAATAAGCTTTCTGAGAAACTTCTTTGTGTTCTGTGAAATCATCTCACAGAGTTACAGCTTTCCCCTCAAGAAGCCTTTCGCTAGGACATTTCTTGTGGAATTGGCAAAGTGATATTTGGAAGCCCATAGAGGGCTACGGTGACAAAGGAAATATCCTCCGATGAAATCTGGAAAGAAGCTTTCTGAGAAACTGCTTAGTGTTCTTTTAATTCATCTTACAAAGTTACATCTGTATTTCGTGGATCTCTTTGCTAGCCTTATTTCTGTGGAATCTGAGAACAGATATTTTGGATCCCTTTAAAGATTATAGCGCCAGAGGAAATATCCTCCGATAACAAAGAGAAAGAAGCTTTCTGAGAAACGTCTTTGTGTTCTGTGAAATCATCTCACAGAGTTACAGTTTTCCCCTAAAGAAGCCTTTCGCTAAATAAGTTCTTGTGGAATTGGCAAAGCGATATTTGGAAGCCCATAGAAGGATATGGTGAAAAAGGAAATATCCTCCAATGAAATCTGGAAAGAAGCTTTCTGAGAAACTGCTTAGTGTTCTGTTAATTCATCTCACAGACTTACATCTGAATTTCGTGCATCTCTTTGCTAGCCTTATTTCTGTGGAATCTGAGAACAGATATTTCGGATCCCTTTGAAGACTATAGGGCCAAAGGAAATATCCTCCGATAACAAAGAGAAATAAGCTTTCTGAGAAACTTCTTTGTGTTCTGTGAAATCATCTCACAGAGTTACAGCTTTCCCCTCAAGAAGCCTTTCGCTAGGACATTTCTTGTGGAATTGGCAAAGTGATATTTGGAAGCCCATAGAGGGCTACGGTGACAAAGGAAATATCCTCCGATGAAATCTGGAAAGAAGCTTTCTGAGAAACTGCTTAGTGTTCTTTTAATTCATCTTACAAAGTTACATCTGTATTTCGTGGATCTCTTTGCTAGCCTTATTTCTGTGGAATCTGAGAACAGATATTTCCTTTCCCTTTGAAGACTATAGGGCCAAAGGAAATATCCTCCGATAACAAAGAGAAAGAAGCTTTCTGAGAAACTTCTTTGTGTTCTGTGAAATCATCTCACAGAGTTACAGCTTTCCCTTCAAGAAGCCTTTCGCTAGGACAGTTCTTGTGGAATTTGCAAAGGGATATTTGGAAGCCCATAGAGGGCTATGGTGAAAAAGGAAATATCCTCCGATGAAATCTAGAAAGAAGCTTTCTGAGAAACTGCTTAGTGTTCTGTTAATTCATCTCTGGAGTTACATCTGTATTTGGTGGATCTCTTTGATACCCTTATTTCTGTGGAATCTGAGAACAGATATTCCTTTCCCTTTGAATACTACAGGGCCAATGGAAATATCCTCCGATAACAAAGAGAAAGAACCTTTCTGAGAAACTTCTTTGTGTTCTGTGAAATCATCTCACAGAGTTACAGTTTTCCCCTCAAGAAGCCTTTCGCTAAATAAGTTCTTGTGGAATTGGCAAAGCGAAATTTGGAAGCCCATAGAAGGATATGGTGAAAAAGGAAATATCCTCCGATGAAATCTGGAAAGAAGCTTTCTGAGAAACTGCTTAGTGTTCTGTTAATTCACCTCACAGAGTTACATCTGTATTTCATGGATCTCGTTGCTGGCCTTATTTCTGTGGAATCTGACAACTGATGTTTCCTTTCCCTTTGAAGAGTATAGGGCCAAAGGAAATATCCTCCGATAACAAAGAGAAGGAAACTTTCTGAGAAACTATTGTGTGTTCTGTGAAGTCATCTAACTGAGTTACAGCTTTCCCCTCAAGAAACCTTTCGCTAAGACAGTTCTTGTGGAATTGGCAAAGTGATATTTGGAAGCCCATAGAGGGCTATGGTGAAAAAGCAAATATCCTCCGATGAAATCTGGAAAGAAGCTTTCTGAGAAACTGCTTAGTGTTCTGTTAATTCATCTCCGAGAGTTACATCTGTTTTTCGTGGATCTCTTTGCTAGCCTTATTTCTGTGGAATCTGAGAACAGATATTTCGGATCCCTTTGAAGACTATAGGGCCAAAGGAAATATCCTCCGATAACAAAGAGAAAGAAGCTTTCTGAGAAACTTCTTTGTGTTCTGTGAAATCATCTCACAGAGTTACAGCTTTCCCCTCAAGAAGCCTTTCGCTAAGACATCTTGGGGAAATATCAAAGTGATATTTGGGAGCCCATAGAGGGCTACGGTGAAAAAGGAAATATCCTCCGATGAAATCTAGAAAGAAGATTTCTGAGAAACTGCTTACTGTTCTGTTAATTCATCTCTGGAGTTACATCTGTATTTCGTGGATCTCTTTGCTAGCCTTATTTCTGTGGAATCTGAGAACAGATATTTCCTTTCCCTTTGAAGACTATAGGGCCAAAGGAAATATCCTCCGATAACAAAGAGAAAGAAGCTTTCTGAGAACCTTCTTTGTGTTCTGTGAAATCATCTCATAGAGTTACAGCTTTCCCCTCAAGAAGCCTTTCGCTAAGACAGTTCTTGTGGAATTGGCAAAGTGATATTTGGAAGCCCATAGAGGGCTATGGTGAAAAAGGAAATATCCTCCGATGAAATCTGGAAAGAAGCTTTCTGAGAAACTGCTTAGTGTTCTGTTAATTCATCTCACAGAGTTACATCTGTACTTCGTGGATCTCTTTGCTAGCCTTATTTCTGTGGAATCTGAGAACAGATATTTTGGATCCCTTTAAAGATTATAGCGCCAGAGGAAATATCCTCCGATAACAAAGAGAAAGAAGCTTTCTGAGAAACGTCTTTGTGTTCTGTGAAATCATCTCACAGAGTTACAGTTTTCCCCTCAAGAAGCCTTTCGCTAAATAAGTTCTTGTGGAATTGGCAAAGCGAGATTTGGAAGCCCATAGAAGGATATGGTGAAAAAGGAAATATCCTCCAATGAAATCTGGAAAGAAGCTTTCTGAGAAACTGCTTAGTGTTCTGTTAATTCACCTCACAGAGTTACATCTGTATTTCGTGGATCTCGTTGCTAGCCTTATTTCTGTGGAATCTGACAACTGATGTTTCCTTTCCCTTTGAAGAGTGTAGGGCCAAAGGAAATATCCTCCGATAACAAAGAGAAAGAAGCTCTCTGAGAAACTTCTTTGTGTTCTGTGAAATCATCTCACAGAGTTACAGCTTTCCCCTCAAGAAGCCTTTCGCTAAGACAGTTCTTGTGGAATTGGCAAAGCGATATTTGGAAGCCCATGGAAGGTATGGTGAAAAAGGAAATATCCTCCGATGAAATCTGGAAAGAAGCTTTCTGAGAAACTGCTTAGTGTTCTGTTAATTCATCTCACAGACTTACATCTGAATTTCGTGGATCTCTTTGCTAGCCTTATTTCTGTGGAATCTGAGAACAGATATTTCCTTTTCCTTTGAAGAATATAGGGCCAAAGGAAATATCCTCCGATAACAAAGAGAAATAAGCTTTCTGAGAAACTTCTTTGTGTTCTGTGAAATCATCTCACAGAGTTACAGCTTTCCCCTCAAGAAGCCTTTCGCTAGGACATTTCTTGTGGAATTGGCAAAGTGATATTTGGAAGCCCATAGAGGGCTACGGTGACAAAGGAAATATCCTCCGATGAAATCTGGAAAGAAGCTTTCTGAGAAACTGCTTAGTGTTCTTTTAATTCATCTTACAAAGTTACATCTGTATTTCGTGGATCTCTTTGCTAGCCTTATTTCTGTGGAATCTGAGAACAGATATTTCCTTTCCCTTTGAAGACTATAGGGCCAAAGGAAATATCCTCCGATAACAAAGAGAAAGAAGCTTTCTGAGAAACGTCTTTGTGTTCTGTGAAATCATCTCACAGAGTTACAGTTTTCCCCTCAAGAAGCCTTTCGCTAAATAAGTTCTTGTGGAATTGGCAAAGCGAGATTTGGAAGCCCATAGAAGGATATGGTGAAAAAGGAAATATCCTCCAATGAAATCTGGAAAGAAGCTTTCTGAGAAACTGCTTAGTGTTCTGTTAATTCACCTCACAGAGTTACATCTGTATTTCGTGGATCTCGTTGCTAGCCTTATTTCTGTGGAATCTGACAACTGATGTTTCCTTTCCCTTTGAAGAGTGTAGGGCCAAAGGAAATATCCTCCGATAACAAAGAGAAGGAAACTTTCTGAGAAACTTCTTTGTGTTCTGTGAAGTCATCTCACTGAGTTACAGCTTTCCCCTCAAGAAACCTTTCGCTAAGACAGTTCTTGTGGAAGTGGCAAAGTGATATTTGGAAGCCCATAGAGGGCTATGGTGAAAAAGCAAATATCCTCCGATGAAATCTGGAAAGAATCTTTCTGAGAAACTGCTTAGTGTTCTGTTAATTCATCTCACAGAGTTACATCTGTATTTTGTGGATATCGTTGCTAGCCTTATTTCTGTGTAATCTGACAACAGATATTTCCTTTCACTTTGAAGACTATTGGGCCAAAGGAAATATCCTCCGATAACAAAAAGAAAGAAGCTTTCTGAGAAACTTCTTTGTGTTCTGTGAAATCATCACACAGAGTTACAGCTTTCCCCTCAAGAAGCCTTTCGCTAAGACAGTTCTTGTGGAATTGGCAAAGTGATATTTGGAAGCCCTTAGAGGGCTATGGTGAAAAAGGAAATATCCTCCGATGAAATCTGGAAAGAAGCTTTCTGAGAAACTGCTTAGTGTTCTGTTAATTCATCTCACAGAGTTACATCTGTATTTCGTGGATCTCTTTGCTAGCCTTATTTCTGTGGAATCTGAGAACAGATATTTCGGATCCCTTTAGAGACTATAGCGCCAAAGGAAATATTCTCCGATAACAAAGAGAAAGAAGCTCTCTGAGAAACTTCTTTGTGTTCTGTGAAATCATCTCACAGAGTTACAGCTTTCCCCTCAAGAAGCCTTTCGCTAAGACAGTTCTTGTGGAATTGGCAAAGCGATATTTGGAAGCCCATGGAAGGTATGGTGAAAAAGGAAATATCCTCAGATGAAATCTGGAAAGAAGCTTTCTGAGAAACTGCTTAGTGTTCTGTTAATTCATCTCACAGACTTACATCTGAATTTCGTGGATCTCTTTGCTAGCCTTATTTCTGTGGAATCTGAGAACAGATATTTCCTTTTCCTTTGAAGAATATAGGGCCAAAGGAAATATCCTCCGAAAACAAAGAGAAATAAGCTTTCTGAGAAACTTCTTTGTGTTCTGTGAAATCATCTCACAGAGTTACAGCTTTCCCCTCAAGAAGCCTTTCGCTAGGACATTTCTTGTGGAATTGGCAAAGTGATATTTGGAAGCCCATAGAGGGCTACGGTGACAAAGGAAATATCCTCCGATGAAATCTGGAAAGAAGCTTTCTGAGAAACTGCTTAGTGTTCTTTTAATTCATCTTACAAAGTTACATCTGTATTTCGTGGATCTCTTTGCTAGCCTTATTTCTGTGGAATCTGAGAACAGATATTTCCTTTCCCTTTGAAGACTATAGGGACAAAGGAAATATCCTCCGATAACAAAGAGAAAGAAGCTTTCTGAGAAACTTCTTTGTGTTCTGTGAAATCATCTCACAGAGTTACAGCTTTCCCTTCAAGAAGCCTTTCGCTAGGACAGTTCTTGTGGAATTGGCAAAGTGATATTTGGAAGCCCATAGAGGGCTATGGTGAAAAAGGAAATATCCTCCGATGAAATCTAGAAAGAAGCTTTCTGAGAAACTGCTTAGTGTTCTGTTAATTCATCTCTGGAGTTACATCTGTATTTGGTGGATCTCTTTGATACCCTTATTTCTGTGGAATCTGAGAACAGATATTCCTTTCCCTTTGAATACTACAGGGCCAATGGAAATATCCTCCGATAACAAAGAGAAAGAACCTTTCTGAGAAACTTCTTTGTGTTCTGTGAAATCATCTCACAGAGTTACAGTTTTCCCCTCAAGAAGCCTTTCGCTAAATAAGTTCTTGTGGAATTGGAAAAGCGAAATTTGGAAGCCCATAGAAGGATATGGTGAAAAAGGAAATATCCTCCGATGAAATCTGGAAAGAAGCTTTCTGAGAAACTGCTTAGTGTTCTGTTAATTCACCTCACAGAGTTACATCTGTATTTCGTGGATCTCGTTGCTAGCCTTATTTCTGTGGAATCTGACAACTGATGTTTCCTTTCCCTTTGAAGAGTATAGGGCCAAAGGAGATATCCTCCGATAACAAAGAGAAGGAAACTTTCTGAGAAACTATTTTGTGTTCTGTGAAGTCATCTAACTGAGTTACAGCTTTCCCCTCAAGAAACCTTTCGCTAAGACAGTTCTTGTGGAATTGGCAAAGTGATATTTGGAAGCCCATAGAGGGCTATGGTGAAAAAGCAAATATCCTCCGATGAAATCTGGAAAGAAGCTTTCTGAGAAACTGCTTAGTGTTCTGTTAATTCATCTCCGAGAGTTACATCTGTTTTTCGTGGATCTCTTTGCTAGCCTTATTTCTGTGGAATCTGAGAACAGATATTTCGGATCCCTTTGAAGACTATAGGGCCAAAGGAAATATCCTCCGATAACAAAGAGAAAGAAGCTTTCTGAGAAACTTCTTTGTGTTCTGTGAAATCATCTCACAGAGTTACAGCTTTCCCCTCAAGAAGCCTTTCGCTAAGACATCTTGGGGAAATATCAAAGTGATATTTGGGAGCCCATAGAGGGCTACGGTGAAAAAGGAAATATCCTCCGATGAAATCTAGAAAGAAGATTTCTGAGAAACTGCTTACTGTTCTGTTAATTCATCTCTGGAGTTACATCTGTATTTCGTGGATCTCTTTGCTAGCCTTATTTCTGTGGAATCTGAGAACAGATATTTCCTTTCCCTTTGAAGACTATAGGGCCAAAGGAAATATCCTCCGATAACAAAGAGAAAGAAGCTTTCTGAGAACCTTCTTTGTGTTCTGTGAAATCATCTCACATAGTTACAGCTTTCCCCTCAAGAAGCCTTTCGCTAAGACAGTTCTTGTGGAATTGGGAAAGTGATATTTGGAAGCCCATAGAGGGCTACGGTGAAAAAGGAAATATCCTCCGATGAAATCTGGAAAGAATCTTTCTGAGAAACTGCTTAGTGTTCTATTAATTCATCTCACCGAGTTACATCCGTATTTCGTGGATCTCCTTGCTAGCCTTATTTCTGTGGATTCTGATAAGAGATATTTCCTTTCCCTTTGAAGACTATAGTGCCAAAGGACATATCCCCCGATAACAAAGAGAAAGAAGCTTTCTGAGAAACTTCTTTGTGTTCTGTGAAATCATCTCACAGAGTTACAGCTTTCCCTTCAAGAAGCCTTTCGCTAAGACAGTTCTGGTGGAATTGGCAAAGTGATTTTTGGAAGCCCATAGAAGGCTATGCTGAAAAAGGAAATATCCTCCGATGAAATCTGGAAAGAAGCTTTCTGAGAAACTGCTTAGTGTTCTGTTAATTCATCTCACAGAGTTACATCTGTATTTCGTGGATCTCTTTGCTAGCCTTATTTCTGTGGAATCTGAGAACAGATATTTCGGATCCCTTTGAAGACTATAGGACCGAAGGAAATATCTTCTGATAACAAAGAGAAAGAAGCTTTCTGAGAAACTTCTTTGTGTTCTGTGAAATCATCTCACAGAGTTACAGCTTTCCCCTCAAGAAGCCTTTCGCTACGACATCTTGGGGAATTGGCAAAGTGTTATTTGGAAGCCCATAGAGGGCTATGGTGAAAAAGGAAATATCCTCCGATGAAAACTGGAAAGAAGCTTTCTGAGAAACAGCTTAGTGTTCTGTTAATACATCTCTGGAGTTACATCTGTATTTGGTGGATCTCTTTGCTACCCTTATTACTGTGGAATCTGAGAACAGATACTTCCTTTCCCTTTGAAGACTATAGGGCCAAAGGAAATATCCTCCAATAACAAAGAGAAAGAAGCTTTCTGAGAACTTCTTTGTGTTCTGTGAAATCATCTCACAGAGTTACAGCTTTCCCCTCAGGAAGCCTTTCGCTAAGACAGTTCTTGTGGAATTGGCAAAGCGATATTTGGAAGCCCATAGAAGGATATGGTGAAAAAGGAAATATCCTCCGATGAAATCTGGAAAGAAGCTTTCTGAGAAACTGCTTAGTGTTCTCTTAATTCATCTCACAGAGTTACATCTGTATTTCGTGGATCTCGTTGCTAGCCTTATTTCTGTGGAGTCTGAGAACAGATATTTCTGATCCCTTTGAAGACTATAGGGCAAAAGGAAATATCCTCCGATAACAAAGAGAAAGAAGCTTTCTGAGAAACTTCTTTGTGTTCTGTGAAGTCATCTCACAGAGTTACAGCTTTCCCCTCAAGAAGCCTTTCGCTAAGACAGTTCTTGTGGAATTGGCAAAGAGACATTTGGAAACCCATAGAGGGCTATGGTGAAAAAGGAAATATCCTCCGATGAAATCTGGAAAGAAGCTTTCTGAGAAACTGCTTAGTGTTCTGCTAATTCATCTGCCAGAGTTACATCTGTATTTCGTGGATCTCTTTGCTAGCCTTATTTTTGTGGAATCTGAGAACAGATATTTCGGGTCCCTTTGAAGGGTATAGGGCCAAAGGAAATATCCTCCGATAACGAAGAGAAAGAAGCTTTCTGAGAAACTTCTTTGTGTTCTGTGAAATCATCTCACAAATCTACAGCTTTCCGCTCAAGAAGCCTTTCGCTAAGACAGTTTTTGTTGAATTAGCAAAGTGATATTTGAAGGCCATACAGGGCTATGGTGAAAAAGGAAATATCCTCCGATGAAATCTGGAAAGAAGCTTTCTGAGAAACTGCTTAGGGTTCTGTTAATTCATCTCACAGAGTTACATCTGTATTTAGTGGATCTCTTTGCTAGCCTTATTTCTGTGGAATCTGACGACAGATATTTCCTTTCCCTTTGAACAATATTGGGCCAAAGGATATATCCTTCGATAACAAAGAGAAAGAAGCTTTCTGAGAAACTTCGTTGTGTTCTGTGAAATCATCTCACAGAGTTACAGCTTTCCCCTCAAGAAGCCTTTCGCTAAGACAGTTCTTGTGGAATTGGCAAAGTGATATTTGGAAGCCCATAGAGGGCTATGGTGAAAAAGGAAATATCCTCCGATGAAATCTGGAAAGAAGCTTTCTGAGATACTGCTTAGTGTTCTGTTAATTCATCTCAAAGAGTTACATCTGTATTTCGTGGATCTCTTTGCTGGCCTTATTTCTGTGGAATCTGAGAACAGATATTTCGGATCCCTTTGAAGACTATAGGGCCAATGGAAATATCCTCCGATAACAAAGAGAAAGAAGCTTTCTGAGAAACTTCTTTGTGTTCTGTGAAATCATCTCACAGAGTTACAGCTTTCCCCTGAAGAAGCCTTTCGCTAAGACAGTTCTTGTGGAATTGGCAAAGTGATATTTGGAAGCCCATAGAGGGCTATGGTGAAAAGGGAAATATCCTCCGAAGAAATCTGGAAAGCAGCTTTCTGAGAAACTGCTTAGTGTTCTGCTAATTCATCTGCCTGAGTTACATCTGTATTTTGTGGATCTCTTTGCTAGCCTTTTTCCTGTGCATTATGAGAACAGATATTTCCTTTCCCTTTGAAGACTATAGGGCCAAAGGAAATATCCTAGAATAACAAAGAGAAAGAAGCTTTCTGAGAAACTTTTTGTGTTCTGTGAAATCATCTCACAGAGTTACAGCTTTCCCATCAAGAAGCCTTTCGCTAAGACAGTTCTTGTGGAATTGGCAGAGTGATATTTGGAAGCCCCTAGAGGGCTACGGTGAAAAAGGAAATATCCTCCGATGAAATCTGGCAAGAAGCTTTCTGAGAAACTGCTTAGTGTTCTGTTAATTCATCTCTGGAGTTACATCTGTATTTGGTGGATCTCTTTGATACCCTTATTTCTGTGGAATCTGAGAACAGATATTCCTTTCCCTTTGAATACTACAGGGCCAAAGGAAATATCCTCCGATAACAAAGAGAAAGAAGCTTTCTGAGAAACTTTTTTGTGTTCTGTGAAATCATCTCACAGAGTTACAGTTTTCCCCTCAAGAAGCCTTTCGCTAAATAAGTTCTTGTGGAATTGGCAAAGCGAAATTTGGAAGCCCATAGAAGGATATGGTGAAAAAGGAAATATCCTCCGATGAAATCTGGAAAGAAGCTTTCTGAGAAACTGCTTAGTGTTCTGTTAATTCACCACACAGAGTTACATCTGTCTTTCGTGGATC
Source organism: Macaca nemestrina (assembly GCF_043159975.1). Lineage (NCBI taxonomy): Eukaryota > Metazoa > Chordata > Mammalia > Primates > Cercopithecidae > Macaca > Macaca nemestrina. Next base: position 25,435,478 of record NC_092141.1, on the reverse strand, counting down.
TCGTTGCTAGCCTTATTTCTGTGGAATCTGACAACTGATGTTTCCTTTCCCTTTGAAGAGTATAGGGCCAAAGGAAATATCCTCCGATAACAAAGAGAAGGAAACGTTCTGAGAAACTATTTTGTGTTCTGTGAAGTCATCTCACTGAGTTACAGCTTTCCCCTCAAGAAACCTTTCGCTAAGACAGTTCTTGTGGAATTGGCAAAGTGATATTTGGAAGCCCATAGAGGGCTATGGTGAAAAAGCAAATATCCTCCGATGAAATTTGGAAAGAAGCTTTCTGAGAAACTGCTTAGTGTTCTCTTAATTCATCTCACAGAGTTACATCTGTATTTCGTGGATCTCTTTGCTAGCCTTATTTCTGTGGAATCTGAGAACAGATATTTCGGATCCCTTTGAAGACTATAGGGCCAAAGGAAATATCCTCCGATAACAAAGAGAAAGAAGCTTTCTGAGAACTTCTTTGTGTTCTGTGAAATCATCTCACAGAGTTACAGCTTTCCCCTCAAGAAGCCTTTCGCTAAGTCAGTTCTTGTGGAATTGGCAAAGTGATATTTGGAAACCCGTAAAGTGCTATGGTGAAAAAGGAAATATCCTCCGATGAAATCTGGAAAGAAGCTTTCTGAGAAACTGCTTAGTGTTCTGTTAATTCACCTCACAGAGATACATCTGTATTTCATGGATCTCTTTGCTAGCCTTATTTCTGTGGAATCTGAGAAGAGATATTTCGGATCCCTTTGAAGACTATAGGAACAAAGGAAATATCCTGCGATAACAAAGAGAAAGAATCTTTCTGAGAAACTTCTTTGTGTTCTGTGAAATCATCTCACAGAGTTACAGCTTTCCCTTCAAGAAGCCTTTCGCTAGGACAGTTCTTGTGGAATTGGCAAAGTGATATTTGGAAGCCCATAGAGGGCTATGGTGAAAAAGGAAATATCCTCCGATGAAATCTAGAAAGAAGCTTTCTGAGAAACTGCTTAGTGTTCTGTTAATTCATCTCTGGAGTTACATCTGTATTTGGTGGATCTCTTTGATACCCTTATTTCTGTGGAATCTGAGAACAGATATTCCTTTCCCTTTGAATACTACAGGGCCAATGGAAATATCCTCCGATAACAAAGAGAAAGAACCTTTCTGAGAAACTTCTTTGTGTTCTGTGAAATCATCTCACAGAGTTACAGTTTTCCCCTCAAGAAGCCTTTCGCTAAATAAGTTCTTGTGGAATTGGAAAAGCGAAATTTGGAAGCCCATAGAAGGATATGGTGAAAAAGGAAATATCCTCCGATGAAATCTGGAAAGAAGCTTTCTGAGAAACTGCTTAGTGTTCTGTTAATTCACCTCACAGAGTTACATCTGTATTTCGTGGATCTCGTTGCTAGCCTTATTTCTGTGGAATCTGACAACTGATGTTTCCTTTCCCTTTGAAGAGTATAGGGCCAAAGGAGATATCCTCCGATAACAAAGAGAAGGAAACTTTCTGAGAAACTATTTTGTGTTCTGTGAAGTCATCTAACTGAGTTACAGCTTTCCCCTCAAGAAACCTTTCGCTAAGACAGTTCTTGTGGAATTGGCAAAGTGATATTTGGAAGCCCATAGAGGGCTATGGTGAAAAAGCAAATATCCTCCGATGAAATCTGGAAAGAAGCTTTCTGAGAAACTGCTTAGTGTTCTGTTAATTCATCTCCGAGAGTTACATCTGTTTTTCGTGGATCTCTTTGCTAGCCTTATTTCTGTGGAATCTGAGAACAGATATTTCGGATCCCTTTGAAGACTATAGGGCCAAAGGAAATATCCTCCGATAACAAAGAGAAAGAAGCTTTCTGAGAAACTTCTTTGTGTTCTGTGAAATCATCTCACAGAGTTACAGCTTTCCCCTCAAGAAGCCTTTCGCTAAGACATCTTGGGGAAATATCAAAGTGATATTTGGGAGCCCATAGAGGGCTACGGTGAAAAAGGAAATATCCTCCGATGAAATCTAGAAAGAAGATTTCTGAGAAACTGCTTACTGTTCTGTTAATTCATCTCTGGAGTTACATCTGTATTTCGTGGATCTCTTTGCTAGCCTTATTTCTGTGGAATCTGAGAACAGATATTTCCTTTCCCTTTGAAGACTATAGGGCCAAAGGAAATATCCTCCGATAACAAAGAGAAAGAAGCTTTCTGAGAACCTTCTTTGTGTTCTGTGAAATCATCTCACATAGTTACAGCTTTCCCCTCAAGAAGCCTTTCGCTAAGACAGTTCTTGTGGAATTGGGAAAGTGATATTTGGAAGCCCATAGAGGGCTACGGTGAAAAAGGAAATATCCTCCGATGAAATCTGGAAAGAATCTTTCTGAGAAACTGCTTAGTGTTCTATTAATTCATCTCACCGAGTTACATCCGTATTTCGTGGATCTCCTTGCTAGCCTTATTTCTGTGGATTCTGATAAGAGATATTTCCTTTCCCTTTGAAGACTATAGTGCCAAAGGACATATCCCCCGATAACAAAGAGAAAGAAGCTTTCTGAGAAACTTCTTTGTGTTCTGTGAAATCATCTCTCAGAGTTACAGCTTTCCCTTCAAGAAGCCTTTCGCTAAGACAGTTCTGGTGGAATTGGCAAAGTGATTTTTGGAAGCCCATAGAAGGCTATGCTGAAAAAGGAAATATCCTCCGATGAAATCTGGAAAGAAGCTTTCTGAGAAACTGCTTAGTGTTCTGTTAATTCATCTCACAGAGTTACATCTGTATTTCGTGGATCTCTTTGCTAGCCTTATTTCTGTGGAATCTGAGAACAGATATTTCGGATCCCTTTGAAGACTATAGGACCGAAGGAAATATCTTCTGATAACAAAGAGAAAGAAGCTTTCTGAGAAACTTCTTTGTGTTCTGTGAAATCATCTCACAGAGTTACAGCTTTCCCCTCAAGAAGCCTTTCGCTACGACATCTTGGGGAATTGGCAAAGTGTTATTTGGAAGCCCATAGAGGGCTATGGTGAAAAAGGAAATATCCTCCGATGAAAACTGGAAAGAAGCTTTCTGAGAAACTGCTTAGTGTTCTGTTAATACATCTCTGGAGTTACATCTGTATTTGGTGGATCTCTTTGCTACCCTTATTACTGTGGAATCTGAGAACAGATACTTCCTTTCCCTTTGAAGACTATAGGGCCAAAGGAAATATCCTCCAATAACAAAGAGAAAGAAGCTTTCTGAGAACTTCTTTGTGTTCTGTGAAATCATCTCACAGAGTTACAGCTTTCCCCTCAGGAAGCCTTTCGCTAAGACAGTTCTTGTGGAATTGGCAAAGCGATATTTGGAAGCCCATAGAAGGATATGGTGAAAAAGGAAATATCCTCCGATGAAATCTGGAAAGAAGCTTTCTGAGAAACTGCTTAGTGTTCTCTTAATTCATCTCACAGAGTTACATCTGTATTTCGTGGATCTCGTTGCTAGCCTTATTTCTGTGGAGTCTGAGAACAGATATTTCTGATCCCTTTGAAGACTATAGGGCAAAAGGAAATATCCTCCGATAACAAAGAGAAAGAAGCTTTCTGAGAAACTTCTTTGTGTTCTGTGAAGTCATCTCACAGAGTTACAGCTTTCCCCTCAAGAAGCCTTTCGCTAAGACAGTTCTTGTGGAATTGGCAAAGAGACATTTGGAAACCCATAGAGGGCTATGGTGAAAAAGGAAATATCCTCCGATGAAATCTGGAAAGAAGCTTTCTGAGAAACTGCTTAGTGTTCTGCTAATTCATCTGCCAGAGTTACATCTGTATTTCGTGGATCTCTTTGCTAGCCTTATTTTTGTGGAATCTGAGAACAGATATTTCGGGTCCCTTTGAAGGGTATAGGGCCAAAGGAAATATCCTCCGATAACGAAGAGAAAGAAGCTTTCTGAGAAACTTCTTTGTGTTCTGTGAAATCATCTCACAAATCTACAGCTTTCCGCTCAAGAAGCCTTTCGCTAAGACAGTTTTTGTTGAATTAGCAAAGTGATATTTGAAGGCCATACAGGGCTATGGTGAAAAAGGAAATATCCTCCGATGAAATCTGGAAAGAAGCTTTCTGAGAAACTGCTTAGGGTTCTGTTAATTCATCTCACAGAGTTACATCTGTATTTAGTGGATCTCTTTGCTAGCCTTATTTCTGTGGAATCTGACGACAGATATTTCCTTTCCCTTTGAACAATATTGGGCCAAAGGATATATCCTTCGATAACAAAGAGAAAGAAGCTTTCTGAGAAACTTCGTTGTGTTCTGTGAAATCATCTCACAGAGTTACAGCTTTCCCCTCAAGAAGCCTTTCGCTAAGACAGTTCTTGTGGAATTGGCAAAGTGATATTTGGAAGCCCATAGAGGGCTATGGTGAAAAAGGAAATATCCTCCGATGAAATCTGGAAAGAAGCTTTCTGAGATACTGCTTAGTGTTCTGTTAATTCATCTCAAAGAGTTACATCTGTATTTCGTGGATCTCTTTGCTGGCCTTATTTCTGTGGAATCTGAGAACAGATATTTCGGATCCCTTTGAAGACTATAGGGCCAATGGAAATATCCTCCGATAACAAAGAGAAAGAAGCTTTCTGAGAAACTTCTTTGTGTTCTGTGAAATCATCTCACAGAGTTACAGCTTTCCCCTGAAGAAGCCTTTCGCTAAGACAGTTCTTGTGGAATTGGCAAAGTGATATTTGGAAGCCCATAGAGGGCTATGGTGAAAAGGGAAATATCCTCCGAAGAAATCTGGAAAGCAGCTTTCTGAGAAACTGCTTAGTGTTCTGCTAATTCATCTGCCTGAGTTACATCTGTATTTTGTGGATCTCTTTGCTAGCCTTTTTCCTGTGCATTATGAGAACAGATATTTCCTTTCCCTTTGAAGACTATAGGGCCAAAGGAAATATCCTAGAATAACAAAGAGAAAGAAGCTTTCTGAGAAACTTTTTGTGTTCTGTGAAATCATCTCACAGAGTTACAGCTTTCCCATCAAGAAGCCTTTCGCTAAGACAGTTCTTGTGGAATTGGCAGAGTGATATTTGGAAGCCCCTAGAGGGCTACGGTGAAAAAGGAAATATCCTCCGATGAAATCTGGCAAGAAGCTTTCTGAGAAACTGCTTAGTGTTCTGTTAATTCATCTCTGGAGTTACATCTGTATTTGGTGGATCTCTTTGATACCCTTATTTCTGTGGAATCTGAGAACAGATATTCCTTTCCCTTTGAATACTACAGGGCCAAAGGAAATATCCTCCGATAACAAAGAGAAAGAAGCTTTCTGAGAAACTTTTTTGTGTTCTGTGAAATCATCTCACAGAGTTACAGTTTTCCCCTCAAGAAGCCTTTCGCTAAATAAGTTCTTGTGGAATTGGCAAAGCGAAATTTGGAAGCCCATAGAAGGATATGGTGAAAAAGGAAATATCCTCCGATGAAATCTGGAAAGAAGCTTTCTGAGAAACTGCTTAGTGTTCTGTTAATTCACCACACAGAGTTACATCTGTCTTTCGTGGATCTCGTTGCTAGCCTTATTTCTGTGGAATCTGACAACTGATGTTTCCTTTCCCTTTGAAGAGTATAGGGCCAAAGGAAATATCCTCCGATAACAAAGAGAAGGAAACGTTCTGAGAAACTATTTTGTGTTCTGTGAAGTCATCTCACTGAGTTACAGCTTTCCCCTCAAGAAACCTTTCGCTAAGACAGTTCTTGTGGAATTGGCAAAGTGATATTTGGAAGCCCATAGAGGGCTATGGTGAAAAAGCAAATATCCTCCGATGAAATTTGGAAAGAAGCTTTCTGAGAAACTGCTTAGTGTTCTCTTAATTCATCTCACAGAGTTACATCTGTATTTCGTGGATCTCTTTGCTAGCCTTATTTCTGTGGAATCTGAGAACAGATATTTCGGATCCCTTTGAAGACTATAGGGCCAAAGGAAATATCCTCCGATAACAAAGAGAAAGAAGCTTTCTGAGAACTTCTTTGTGTTCTGTGAAATCATCTCACAGAGTTACAGCTTTCCCCTCAAGAAGCCTTTCGCTAAGTCAGTTCTTGTGGAATTGGCAAAGTGATATTTGGAAACCCGTAAAGTGCTATGGTGAAAAAGGAAATATCCTCCGATGAAATCTGGAAAGAAGCTTTCTGAGAAACTGCTTAGTGTTCTGTTAATTCACCTCACAGAGATACATCTGTATTTCATGGATCTCTTTGCTAGCCTTATTTCTGTGGAATCTGAGAAGAGATATTTCGGATCCCTTTGAAGACTATAGGAACAAAGGAAATATCCTGCGATAACAAAGAGAAAGAATCTTTCTGAGAAACTTCTTTGTGTTCTGTGAAATCATCTCACAGAGTTACAGCTTTCCCATCATGAAGCCTTTCGATAAGACCGTTCTTGTGGAATTGGCAAAGTGATATTTGGAAGCACATAGAAGGCTATGCTGAAAAAAGAAATATCCTCCGATGAAATCTGGAAAGAAGCTTTCTGAGAAACTGCTTAGTGTTCTGTTAATTCATCTCCGAGAGTTACATCTGTTTTTCGTGGATCTCTTTGCTAGCCTTATTTCTGTGGAATCTGAGAACAGATATTTCGGATCCCTTTGAAGACTATAGGGCCAAAGGAAATATCTTCCGATAACAAAGAGAAAGAAGCTTTCTGAGAAACTTCTTTGTGTTCTGAGAAATCATCTCACAGAGTTACAGCTTTCCCCTCAAGAAGCCTTTCGCTAAGACATCTTGGGGAAATATCAAAGTGATATTTGGGAGCCCATAGACGGCTATGGTGAAAAAGGAAATATCCTCAAATGAAATCTAGAAAGAAGCTTTCTGAGAAACTGCTTAGTGTTCTGTTAATTCATCTCTGGAGTTACATTTGTATTTGGTGGATCTCTTTGCTACCCTTATTTCTGTGGAATCTGAGAACAGATACTTCCTTTCCCTTTGAATAATATAGGGCCAAAGGAAATATCCTCCGATAACAAAGAGAAAGAAGCTTTCTGAGAAACTTCTTTGTGTTCTGTGAAATCATCTAACAGAGTTACAGTTTTCCCCTCAAGAAGCCTTTCGCTAAATAATTTCTTGTGGAATTGGCAAAGCGATATTTGGAAGCCCATAGAAGGATATGGTGAAAAAGGAAATATCCTCCGATGAAATCTGGAAAGAAGCTTTCTGAGAAACTGCTTAGTGTTCTGTTAATTCATCTCACAGAGTTACATCTGTAATTCGTGGATCTCGTTGCTAGCCTTATTTCTGTAGAATCTGAGAACAGATATTTCGGATCCCTTTGAATGCTATAGGGCCAAAGGAAATATCCTCCGATAACAAAGAGATAGAAGCTTTCTGAGAAACTTCTTTGTGTTCTGTGAAATCATCTCACAGAGTTACAGCTTTCCCCTCAAGAAGCCTTTCGCTAAGACAGTTCTTGTTGAATAGGCAAAGTGATATTTGGAAACCCAAAGAGGGCTATGGTGAAAAAGGAAATATCCTCCGATGAAATCTGGAAAGAAGATTTCTGAGAAACTGCTTAGTGTTCTGTTAATTCATGTCACAGAGTTACATCTGTATTTCGAGGATCTCTTTGCTAGCCTTATTTCTGTGGAATCTGAGAACAGATATTTCGGATCCCTTTGAAGACTATAGGACCAAAGGAAATATCCTCTGATAACAAAGGGAAAGAAGCTTTCTGAGAAACTTCTTTGTGTTCTGTGAAATCATCTCACAGAGTTACAGCTTTCCCCTCAAGAAGCCTTGCGCTAAGACAGTTCTTGTGGAATTGGCAAAGTGATATTTGGAAGCCCATAGAGGGCTACGGTGAAAAAGGAAGTATCCTCCGATGAAATCTGGAAAGAAGATTTCTGAGAAACTGCTTAGTGTTCTGTTAATACATCTTCAAGAGTTACATCTGTATTTCGTGGATCTCTTTGCTAGCCTTATTTCTGTGGAATCTGAGAACAGATATTTCCTTTCCCTTTGAAGACTATAGGGCCAAAGGAAATATCCTCCGATAACAAAGAGAAAGAAGCTTTCTGAGAACCTTCTTTGTGTTCTGTGAAATCATCTCACAGAGTTACAGCTTTCCCCTCAAGAAGCCTTTCGCTAAGACAGTTCTTGTGGAATTGGGAAAGTGATATTTGGAAGCCCATAAAGGGCTACGGTGAAAAAGGAAATATCCTCCGATGAAATCTGGAAAGAATTTTTCTGAGAAACTGCTTAGTTTTCTATTAATTCATCTCACAGAGTTACATCCGTATTTCGTGGATCTCCTTGCTAGCCTTATTTCTGTGGATTCTGATAACAGATATTTCCTTTCCCTTTGAAGACTATAGTGCCAAAGTACATATCCCCCGATAACAAAGAGAAAGAAGCTTTCTGAGAAACTTCTTTGTGTTCTGTGAAATCATCTCACAGAGTTACAGCTTTCCCCTCAAGAAGCCTTTCGCTAAGACAGTTCTGGTGGAATTGGCAAAGTGATTTTTGGAAGCCCATAGAAGGCTATGCTGAAAAAGGAAATATCCTCCGATGAAATCTGGAAAGAAGCTTTCTGAGAAACTTCTTTGTGTTCTGTGAAATCATCTCACAGAGTTACAGCTTTCCCCTCAAGAAGCCTTTCGCTAAGACAGTTCTGGTGGAATTGGCAAAGTGATTTTTGGAAGCCCATAGAAGGCTATGCTGAAAAAGGAAATATCCTCCGATGAAATCTGGAAAGAAGCTTTCTGAGAAACTTCTTTGTGTTCTGTGAAATCATCTCACAGAGTTACAGCTTTCCCCTCAAGAAGCCTTTCGCTACGACATCTAGGGGAATTGGCAAAGTGTTATTTGGAAGCCCATAGAGGGCTATGGTGAAAAAGGAAATATCCTCCGATGAAAACTGGAAAGAAGCTTTCTGAGAAACTGCTTAGTGTTCTGTTAATACATCTCTGGAGTTACATCTGTATTTGGTGGATCTCTTTGCTACCCTTATTACTGTGGAATCTGAGAACAGATACTTCCTTTCCCTTTGAAGACTATAGGGCCAAAGGAAATATCCTCCAATAACAAAGAAAAAGAAGCTTTCTGAGAACTTCTTTGTGTTCTGTGAAATCATCTCACAGAGTTACAGCTTTCCCCTCAGGAAGCCTTTCGCTAAGACAGTTCTTGTGGAATTGGCAAAGCGATATTTGGAAGCCCATAGAAGGATATGGTGAAAAAGGAAATATCCTCCGATGAAATCTGGAAAGAAGCTTTCTGAGAAACTGCTTAGTGTTCTCTTAATTCATCTCACAGAGTTACATCTGTATTTCGTGGATCTCGTTGCTAGCGTTATTTCTGTGGAATCTGAGAACAGATATTTCTGATCCCTTTGAAGACTATAGGGCAAAAGGAAATATCCTCCGATAACAAAGAGAAAGAAGCTTTCAGAGAAACTTCTTTGTGTTCTGTGAAGTCATCTCACAGAGTTACAGCTTTCCCCTCAAGAAGCCTTTCGCTAAGACAGTTCTTGTGGAATTGGCAAAGAGACATTTGGAAGCCCATAGAGGGCTATGGTGAAAAAGGAAATATCCTCCGATGAAATCTGGAAAGAAGCTTTCTGAGAAACTGCTTAGTGTTCTGCTAATTCATCTGCCAGAGTTACATCTGTATTTCGTGGATCTCTTTGCTAGCCTTATTTTTGTGGAATCGGAGAACAGATATTTCGGGTCCCTTTGAAGGCTATAGGGCCAAAGGAAATATCCTCCGATAACGAAGAGAAAGAAGCTTTCTGAGAAACTTCCTTGTGTTCTGTGAAATCATCTCACAAATCTACAGCTTTCCGCTCAAGAAGCCTTTCGCTAAGACAGTTTTTGTTGAATTAGCAAAGTGATATTTGAAGGCCATACAGGGCTATGGTGAAAAAGGAAATATCCTCCGATGAAATCTGGAAAGAAGCTTTCTGAGAAACTGCTTAGGGTTCTGTTAATTCATCTCACAGAGTTACATCTGTATTTAGTGGATCTCTTTGCTAGCCTTATTTCTGTGGAATCTGACGACAGATATTTCCTTTCCCTTTGAAGAATATTGGGCCAAAGGATATATCCTTCGATAACAAAGAGAAAGAAGCTTTCTGAGAAACTTCGTTGTGTTCTGTGAAATCATCTCACAGAGTTACAGCTTTCCCCTCAAGAAGCCTTTCGCTAAGACAGTTCTTGTGGAATTGGCAAAGTGATATTTGGAAGCCAATAGAGGGCTATGGTGAAAAAGGAAATATCCTCCGATGAAATCTGGAAAGAAGCTTTCTGAGAAACTGCTTAGTGTTCTGTTAATTCATCTCAAAGAGTTACATCTGTATTTCGTGGATCTCTTTGCTGGCCTTATTTCTGTGGAATCTGAGAACAGATATTTCGGATCCCTTTGAAGACTATAGGGCCAATGGAAATATCCTCCGATAACAAAGAGAAAGAAGCTTTCTGAGAAACTACTTTGTGTTCTGTGAAATCATCTCACAGAGTTACAGCTTTCCCCTCAAGAAGCCTTTCGCTAAGACAGTTCTTGTGGAATTGGCAAAGTGATATTTGGAAGCCCATAGAGGGCTATGGTGAAAAGGGAAATATCCTCCGAAGAAATCTGGAAAGCAGCTTTCTGAGAAACTGCTTAGTGTTCTGCTAATTCATCTGCCTGAGTTACATCTGTATTTTGTGGATCTCTTTGCTAGCCTTTTTCCTGTGCATTTTGAGAACAGATATTTCCTTTCCCTTTGAAGACTATAGGGCCAAAGGAAATATCCTAGAATAACAAAGAGAAAGAAGCTTTCTGAGAAACTTTTTGTGTTCTGTGAAATCATCTCACAGAGTTACAGCTTTCCCCTCAAGAAGCCTTTCGCTAAGACATCTTGGGGAATTGGCAAAGTGTTATTTGGAAGCCCATAGAGGGCTATGGTGAAAAAGGAAATATCCTCCGATGAAAACTGGAAAGAAGCTTTCTGAGAAACTGCTTAGTGTTCTGTTAATACATCTCTGGAGTTACATCTGTATTTGGTGGATCTCTTTGCTACCCTTATTACTGTGGAATCTGAGAACAGATACTTCCTTTCCCTTTGAATACTACAGGGCCAAAGGAAATATCCTCCGATAACAAAGAGAAAGAAGCTTTCTGAGAAACTTCTTTGTGTTCTGTGAAATCATCTCACAGAGTTACAGTTTTCCCCTCAAGAAGCCTTTCGCTAAATAAGTTCTTGTGGAATTGGCAAAGCGAAATTTGGAAGCCCATAGAAGGATATGGTGAAAAAGGAAATATCCTCCGATGAAATCTGGAAAGAAGCTTTCTGAGAAACTGCTTAGTGTTCTGTTAATTCACCACACACAGTTACATCTGTCTTTCGTGGATCTCGTTGCTAGCCTTATTTCTGTGGAATCTGACAACTGATGTTTCCTTTCCCTTTGAAGAGTATAGGGCCAAAGGAAATATCCTCCGATAACAAAGAGAAGGAAACGTTCTGAGAAACTATTTTGTGTTCTTTGAAGTCATCTCACTGAGTTACAGCTTTCCCCTCAAGAAACCTTTCGCTAAGACAGTTCTTGTGGAATTGGCAAAGTGATATTTGGAAGCCCATAGAGGGCTATGGTGAAAAAGCAAATATCCTCCGATGAAATTTGGAAAGAAGCTTTCTGAGAAACTGCTTAGTGTTCTGTTAATTCATCTCACAGAGTTACATCTGTATTTCGTGGATCTCTTTGCTAGCCTTATTTCTGTGGAATCTGAGAACAGATATTTCGGATCCCTTTGAAGACTATAGGGCCAAAGGAAATATCCTCCGATAACAAAGAGAAAGAAGCTTTCTGAGAACTTCTTTGTGTTCTGTGAAATCATCTCACAGAGTTACAGCTTTCCCCTCAAGAAGCCTTTCGCTAAGTCAGTTCTTGTGGAATTGGCAAAGTGATATTTGGAAACCCGTAGAGTGCTATGGTGAAAAAGGAAATATCCTCCGATGAAATCTGGAAAGAAGCTTTCTGAGAAACTGCTTAGTGTTCTGTTAATTCACCTCACAGAGTTACATCTGTATTTCATGGATCTCTTTGCTAGCCTTATTTCTGTGGAATCTGAGAAGAGATATTCCGGATCCCTTTGAAGACTATAGGAACAAAGGAAATATCCTGCGATAACAAAGAGAAAGAATCTTTCTGAGAAACTTCTTTGTGTTCTGTGAAATCATCTCACAGAGTTACAGCTTTCCCATCAAGAAGCCTTTCGATAAGACCGTTCTTGTGGAATTGGCAAAGTGATATTTGGAAGCCCATAGAAGGCTATGCTGAAAAAAGAAATATCCTCTGATGAAATCTGGAAAGAAGCTTTCTGAGAAACTGCTTAGTGTTCTGTTAATTCATCTCCGAGAGTTACATCTGTTTTTCGTGGATCTCTTTGCTAGCCTTATTTCTGTGGAATCTGAGAACAGATATTTCGGATCCCTTTGAAGACTATAGGGCCAAAGGAAATATCTTCCGATAACAAAGAGAAAGAAGCTTTCTGAGAAACTTCTTTGTGTTCTGTGAAATCATCTCACAGAGTTACAGCTTTCCCCTCAAGAAGCCTTTCGCTAAGACATCTTGGGGAAATATCAAAGTGATATTTGGGAGCCCATAGAGGGCTATGGTGAAAAAGGAAATATCCTCCAATGAAATCTAGAAAGAAGCTTTCTGAGAAACTGCTTAGTGTTCTGTTAATTCATCTCTGGAGTTACATTTGTATTTGGTGGATCTCTTTGCTACCCTTATTTCTGTGGAATCTGAGAACAGATACTTCCTTTCCCTTTGAATAATATAGGGCCAAAGGAAATATCCTCCGATAACAAAGAGAAAGAAGCTTTCTGAGAAACTTCTTTGTGTTCTGTGAAATCATCTAACGGAGTTACAGTTTTCCCCTCAAGAAGCCTTTCGCTAAATAATTTCTTGTGGAATTGGCAAAGCGATATTTGGAAGCCCATAGAAGGATATGGTGAAAAAGGAAATATCCTCCGATGAAATCTGGAAAGAAGCTTTCTGAGAAACTGCTTAGTGTTCTGTTAATTCATCTCACAGAGTTACATCTGTAATTCGTGGATCTCGTTGCTAGCCTTATTTCTGTAGAATCTGAGAACAGATATTTCGGATCCCTTTGAATGCTATAGGGCCAAAGGAAATATCCTCCGATAACAAAGAGATAGAAGCTTTCTGAGAAACTTCTTTGTGTTCTGTGAAATCATCTCACAGAGTTACAGCTTTCCCCTCAAGAAGCCTTTCGCTAAGACAGTTCTTGTTGAATAGGCAAAGTGATATTTGGAAACCCAAAGAGGGCTATGGTGAAAAAGGAAATATCCTCCGATGAAATCTGGAAAGAAGATTTCTGAGAAACTGCTTAGTGTTCTGTTAATTCATGTCACAGAGTTACATCTGTATTTCGAGGATCTCTTTGCTAGCCTTATTTCTGTGGAATCTGAGAACAGATATTTCGGATCCCTTTGAAGACTATAGGACCAAAGGAAATATCCTCTGATAACAAAGGGAAAGAAGCTTTCTGAGAAACTTCTTTGTGTTCTGTGAAATCATCTCACAGAGTTACAGCTTTCCTCTCAAGAAGCCTTTCGCTAAGACAGTTCTTGTGGAATTGGTAAAGTGATATTTGGAAGCCCATAGAGGGCTACGGTGAAAAAGGAAGTATCCTCCGATGAAATCTGGAAAGAAGATTTCTGAGAAACTGCTTAGTGTTCTGTTAATACATCTTCAAGAGTTACATCTGTATTTCGTGGATCTCTTTGCTAGCCTTATTTCTGTGGAATCTGAGAACGGATATTTCCTTTCCCTTTGAAGACTATAGGGCCCAAGGAAATATCCTCCGATAACAAAGAGAAAGAAGCTTTCTGAGAACCTTCTTTGTGTTCTGTGAAATCATCTCACAGAGTTACAGCTTTCCCCTCAAGAAGCCTTTCGCTAAGACAGTTCTTGTGGAATTGGGAAAGTGATATTTGGAAGCCCATAGAGGGCTACGGTGAAAAAGGAAATATCCTCCGATGAAATCTGGAAAGAATTTTTCTGAGAAACTGCTTAGTTTTCTATTAATTCATCTCACAGAGTTACATCCGTATTTCGTGGATCTCCTTGCTAGCCTTATTTCTGTGGATTCTGATAACAGATATTTCCTTTCCCTTTGAAGACTATAGTGCCAAAGTTCATATCCCCCGATAACAAAGAGAAAGAAGCTTTCTGAGAAACTTCTTTGTGTTCTGTGAAATCATCTCACAGAGTTACAGCTTTCCCCTCAAGAAGCCTTTCGCTAAGACAGTTCTGGTGGAATTGGCAAAGTGATTTTTGGAAGCCCATAGAAGGCTATGCTGAAAAAGGAAATATCCTCCGATGAAATCTGGAAAGAAGCTTTCTGAGAAACTGCTTAGTGTTCTGTTAATTCATCTCACAGAGTTACATCTGTATTTCGTGGATGTCTTTGCTAGCCTTATTTCTGTGGAATCTGAGAACAGATATTTCGGATCCCTTTGAAGACTATAGGACCGAAGGAAATATCTTCTGATAACAAAGAGAAAGAAGCTTTCTGAGAAACTTCTTTGTGTTCTGTGAAATCATCTCACAGAGTTACAGCTTTCCCCTCAAGAAGCCTTTCGCTAAGACATCTTGGGGAATTGGCAAAGTGTTATTTGGAAGCCCATAGAGGGCTATGGTGAAAAAGGAAATATCCTCCGATGAAAACTGGAAAGAAGCTTTCTGAGAAACTGCTTAGTGTTCTGTTAATACATCTCTGGAGTTACATCTGTATTTGGTGGATCTCTTTGCTACCCTTATTTCTGTGGAATCTGAGAACAGATACTTCCTTTCCCTTTGAAGACTATAGGGCCAAAGGAAATATCCTCCAATAACAAAGAGAAAGAAGCTTTCTGAGAAACTTCTTTGTGTTCTGTGAAATCATCTCACAGAGTTACAGCTTTCCCCTCAGGAAGCCTTTCGCTAAGACAGTTCTTGTGGAATTGGCAAAGCGATATATGGAAGCCCATAGAAGGATATGGTGAAAAAGGAAATATCCTCCGATGAAATCTGGAAAGAAGCTTTCTGAGAAACTGCTTAGTGTTCTGTTAATTCATCTCACAGAGTTACATCTGTATTTCGTGGATCTCGTTGCTAGCCTTATTTCTGTGGAGTCTGAGAACAGATATTTCGGATCCCTTTGAAGACTATAGGGCCAAAGGAAATATCCTCCGATAACAAAGAGAAAGAAGCTTTCTGAGAAACTTCTTTGTGTTCTGTGAAGTCATCTCACAGAGTTACAGCTTTCCCCTCAAGAAGCCTTTCGCTAAGGCAGTTCTTGTGTAATTGGCAAAGAGACATTTGGAAGCCCATAGAGGGCTATGGTGAAAAAGGAAATATCCTCCGATGAAATCTGGAAAGAAGCTTTCTGAGAAACTGCTTAGTGTTCTGCTAATTCATCTGCCAAAGTTACATCTGTATTTCGTGGATCTCTTTGCTAGCCTTATTTCTGTGGAATCTGAGAACAGATATTTCGGGTCCCTTTGAAGGCTATAGGGCCAAAGGAAATATCCTCCGATAACGAAGAGAAAGAAGCTTTCTGAGAAACTTCTTTGTGTTCTGTGAAATCATCTCACAAAGTTACACCTTTCCGCTCAAGAAGCCTTTCGCTCAGACAGTTTTTGTTGAATTAGCAAAGTGATATTTGAAGGCCATACAGGGCTATGGTGAAAAAGGAAATATCCTCCAATGAAATCTGGAAAGAAGCTTTCTGAGAAACTGCTTAGGGTTCTGTTAATTCATCTCACAGAGTTACATCTGTATTTAGTGGATCTCTTTGCTAGCCTTATTTCTGTGGAATCTGACGACAGATATTTCCTTTCCCTTTGAAGAATATTGGGCCAAAGGATATATCCTTCGATAACAAAGAGAAAGAAGCTTTCTGAGAAACTTCGTTGTGTTCTGTGAAATCATCTCACAGAGTTACAGCTTTCCCCTCAAGAAGCCTTTCGCTAAGACAGTTCTTGTGGAATTGGCAAAGTGATATTTGGAAGCCCATAGAGGGCTATGGTGAAAAAGGAAATATCCTCCGATGAAATCTGGAAAGAAGCTTTCTGAGAAACTGCTTAGTGTTCTGTTAATTCATCTCACAGAGTTACATCTGTAATTCGTGGATCTCGTTGCTAGCCTTATTTCTGTGGATTCTGACAACAGATATTTCCTTTCCCTTTGAAGAGTATAGGGCCAAAGGAAATATCCTCCGATAACAAAGAGAAGGAAAACATTCTGAGAATCTTCTTTGTGTTCTGTGAAGTCATCTCACTGAGTTACAGCTTTCCCCTCAAGAAGCCTTTCGCTAAGACAGTTCTTGTGGAATTGGCAAAGTGATATTTGGAAGCCCATAGAGGGCTATGGTGAAAAAGCAAATATCCTCCGATGAAATCTGGAAAGAAGCTTTCTGAGAAACTGCTTAGTGTTCTGTTAATTCATCTCACAGAGTTACATCTGTATTTCGTGGATCTCGTTGCTAGCCTTATTTCTGTGGAATCTGACAACACATATTTCCTTTCACTTTGAAGACTATTGGGCCAAAGGAAATATCCTCCGATAACAAAGAGAAAGAAGCTTTCTGAGAAACTTCTTTGTGTTCTGTGAAATCATCACACAGAGTTACAGCTTTCCCCTCAAGAAGCCTTTCGCTAAGACAGTTCTTGTGGAATTGGCAAAGTGATATTTGGAAGCCCTTAGAGGGCTTTGGTGAAAAAGGAAATATCCTCCGATGAAATCTGGAAAGAAGCTTTCTGAGAAACAGCTTAGTGTTCTCTTAATTCATCTCACAGAGTTACATCTGAATTTCGTGGATCTCTTTGTTAGCCTTATTTCTGTGGAATCTGAGAACAGATATATCGGATCCCTTTGAAGACTATAGCGCCAAAGGAAATATCCACCGATAAAAAAGAGAAAGAAGTTTTCTGAGACACTTCTTTGTTTTCTGTGAAATCATCTCACAGAGTTACAGCTTTCCCCTCAAGAAGCCTTTCGCTAAGAGAGTTCTTGTGGAATTGGCAAAGTGATATTCGGAAGCCCATAGAGGGCTATGGTGAAAAAGGAAATATCCTCCGATGAAATCTGGAAAGAAGCTTTCTGAAAAACTGCTTAGTGTTTTGCTAATTGATCTCACAGAGTTACATCTGTATTTCGTGGATCTCTTTGCTAGCCTTATTTCTGTGGAATCTGACAACAGATATTTCCTTTCCCTTTGAAGACTCTAGGGCCAAAGGAAATATCCTCCGATAACAAAGAGAAAGAAGCTTTCTCAGAAATTTCTTTGTGTTCTGTGAAATCATCTCACAGAGTTATAGCTTTCCCCTCAAGAAACCTTTCGCTAAGTCAGTTCTTGTGGAATTGGCAAAGTGATATTTGGAAACCCATAGAGTGCTATGGTGAAAAAGGAAATAAACTCCGATGAAATCTGGAAAGAACCTTTCTGAGAAACTGCTTAGTGTTCTGTTAATTCATCTCACAGAGTTACATCTGTATTTCGTGGATCTCTTTGCTAGCCTTTTTTCTGTGGAATCTGAGAACAGATATTCCTTTCCCTTTGAATAATATAGGGCCAAAGGAAATATCCTCCGATAACAAAGAGAAAGAAGCTTTCTGAGAAACTTCTTTGTGTTCTGTGAAATCATCTCACAGAGTTACAGTTTTCCCCTCAAGAAGCCTTTCGCTAAATATGTTCTTGTGGAATTGGCAAAGCGATATTTGGAAGCCCATAGAAGGATATGGTGAAAAAGGAAATATCCTCCGATGAAATCTGGAAAGAAGCTTTCTGAGAAACTGCTTAGTGTTCTTTTAATTCCCCTCACAGAGTTACATCTGTATTCGTGGATCTCATTGCAGGCCTTATTTCTGTGGAATCTGACAACTGATGTTTCCTTTCCCTTTGAAGAGTATAGGGCCAAAGGAAATATCCTCCGATAACAAAGAGAAGGAAACTTTCTGAGAAACTTCTTTGTGTTCTCTGAAGTCATCTCACTGAGTTACAGCTTTCCCCTCAAGAAACCTTTCGCTAAGACAGTTCTTGTGGAATTGGCAAAGTGATATTTGGAAGCCCATAGAGGGCTATGGTGAAAAAGCAAATATCCTCCGATGAAATGTGGAAAGAAGCTTTCTGAGAAACTGCTTAGTGTTCTGTTAATTCATCTCACAGAGTTACATCTGTATTTCGTGGATCTCTTTGCTAGCCTTATTTCTGTGGAATCTGAGAAGAGATATTTCGGATCCCTTTGAAGAGTATAGGGCCAAAGGAAATATCCTCCGATAACAAAGAGAAAGAAGCTTTCTGAGAAACTTCTTTGTGTTCTGTGAAATCATCTCACAGAGTTACAGCTTTCCCCTCAAGAAGCCTTTCGCTAAGTCAGTTCTTGTGGAATTGGCAAAGTGATATTTGGAAACCCGTAGAGTGCTATGGTGAAAAAGGAAATATCCTCCGATGAAATCTGGAAAGAAGCTTTCTGAGAAACTGCTTAGTGTTCTGTTAATTCACCTCACAGAGTTACATCTGTATTTCGTGGATCTCTTTGCTAGCTTATTTCTGTGGAATCTGAGAAGAGATATTTCGGATCCCTTTGAAGACTATAGGAACAAAGGAAATATCCTGCGATAACAAAGAGAAAGAAGCTTTCTGAGAAACTTCTTTGTGTTCTGTGAAATCATCTCACAGAGTTAGAGCTTTCCCCTCAAGAAGCCTTTCGATAAGACAGTTCTTGTGGAATTGGCAAAGTGATATTTGGAAGCCCATAGAGGGCTATGGTGAAAAAGGAAATATCCTCCAATGAAATCTAGATGGAAGCTTTCTGAGAAACTGCTTAGTGTTCTGTTAATTCATCTCTGGAGTTACATCTGTATTTGGTGGATCTCTTTGCTACCCTTATTTCTGTGGAATCTGAGAACAGATACTTCCTTTCCCTTTGAATACTATAGGGCCAAAGGAAATATCCTCCGATAACAAAGAGAAAGAAGCTTTCTGAGAAACTTCTTTGTGTTCTGTGAAATCATCTCACAGAGTTACAGTTTTCCCCTCAAGAAGCCTTTCGCTAAATAAGTTCTTGTGGAATTGGCAAAGCGATATTTGGAAGCCCATAGAAGGATATGGTGAAAAAGGAAATATCCTCCGATGAAATCTGGAAAGAAGCTTTCTGAGAAACTGCTTAGTGTTCTGTTAATTCATCTCACAGAGTTACATCTGTAATTCGTGGATCTCATTGCTAGCCTTATTTCTGTGGAATCTGACAACTGATGTTTCATTTCCCTTTGAAGAGTATAGGGCCAAAGGAAATATCCTCCGATAACAAAGAGAAGGAAAACTTTCTGAGAATCTTCTTTGTGTTCTGTGAAATCATCACACAGAGTTACAGCTTTCCCCTCAAGAAGCCTTTCGCTAAGACAGTTCTTGTGGAATTGGCAAAGTGATATTTGGAAGCCCTTAGAGGGCTATGGTGAAAAAGGAAATATCCTCCGATGAAATCTGGAAAGAAGCTTTCTGAGAAACAGCTTAGTGTTCTCTTAATTCATCTCACAGAGTTACATCTGTATTTCGTGGATCTCTTTGCTAGCCTTATTTCTGTGGAATCTGAGAACAGATATATCGGATCCCTTTGAAGACTATAGCGCCAAAGGAAATATCCTCCGATAAAAAACAGAAAGAAGTTTTCTGAGAAACTTCTTTGTGATCTGTGAAATCATCTCACAGAGTTACAGCTTTCCCCTCAAGAAGCCTTTCGCTAAGACAGTTCTTGTGGAATTGGCAAAGTGATATTCGGAAGCCCATAGAGGGCTATGGTGAAAAAGGAAATATCCTCCGATGAAATCTGGAAAGAAGCTTTCTGAAAAACTGCTTAGTGTTCTGTTAATTGATCTCACAGAGTTACATCTTTATTTCGTGGATCTCTTTGCTAGCCTTATTTCTGTGGAATCTGAGAACAGATATTTCCTTTCCCTTTGAAGACTATAGGGCCAAAGGAAATATCCTCCGATAACAAAGAGAAAGAAGCTTTCTGAGAAACTGCTTTGTGTTCTGTTAAATCATCTCACAGTGTTACAGCTTTCCTCTCAAGAAGCCTTTCGCTAAGTCAGTTCTCGTGGAATTGGCAAAGTGATATTTGGAAACCCATAGAGTGCTATGGTGAAAAAGGAAATATCCTCCGATGAAATCTGGAAAGAAGCTTTCTGAGAAACTGCCTAGTGTTCTGTTAATTCATCTCACAGAGTTACATCTGTATTTCGTGGATCTCTTTGCTAGCCTTATTTCTGTGGAATCTGAGAACAGATATTTCGGATCCCTTTGAAGACTATAGGGCCAAAGGAAATATCCTCCGATAACAAAGAGAAAGAAGTTTTCTGAGAAACTTCTTTGTGATCTGTGAAATCATCTCACAGAGTTACAGCTTTCCCCTCAAGAAGCCTTTCGCTAAGACAGTTCTTGTGGAATTGGCAAAGTGATATTCGGAAGGCCATAGAGGGCTATGTTGAAAAAGGAAATATCATCCGATGAAATCTGGAAAGAAGCTTTCTGAAAAACTGCTTAGTGTTCTGTTAATTGATCTCACAGAGTTACATCTGTATTTCGTGGATCTCTTTGCTAGCCTTATTTCTGTGGAATCTGAGAACAGATAATTCCTTTCCCTTGGAAGACTATAGGGCCAAAGGAAATATCCTCCGATAACAAAGAGAAAGAGCTTTCTGAGAAACTGCTTTGTGTTCTGTGAAATCATCTCACAGAGTTACAGCTTTCCCCTCAAGAAGCCTTTCGCTAAGTCAGTTCTTGTGGAACTGGCAAAGTGATATTTGGAAACCCATAGAGTGCTATGGTGAAAAAGGAAATATCCTCCGATGAAATCTGGAAAGAAGCTTTCTGAGAAACTGCTTAGTGTTCTGTTAATTGATCTCACAGAGTTACATCTGTATTTCGTGGATCTCTTTGCTAGCCTTATTTCTTTGGAATCTGAGAACAGATATTTCGGATCCCTTTAAAGACTACAGCGCCAAAGGAAATATCCTCCGATAACAAAGAGAAAGAAGCTTTCTCAGAAATTTCTTTGTGTTCTCTGAAATCATCTCACAGAGTTACAGCTTTCCCCTCAAGAAGCCTTTCGCTAAGAAAGTTCTTTTGGAATTGGCAAAGTGATATTTGGAAGCCCATAGAAGGCTATGGTGAAAAAGGAAATATCCTCCGATGAAATCTGGAAAGAAGGTTTCTGAGAAACTGATAAGTGTTCTTTTAATTCATCTCCCAGAGTTACATCTGTATTTCGTGGATCTCTTTGCTAGCCTTATTTCTGTGGAATCTGAGAACAGATATTTCGGATCCCTTTGAAGATTATAGGGCCAATGGAAATATCCTCCGATAACAAAGAGAAAGAAGCTTTCTGAGAAACGTCTTTGTGTTCTGTGAAATCATCTCACAGAGTTACAGCTTTCCCCTCAAGAAGCCTTTCGATAAGACAGTTCTTGTGGAATTGGCACAGTGATATTTGGAAGCCCATGGAAGGCTATGCTTTAAAAAGAAATATCCTCCTATGAAATCTGGAAAGAAGCTTTCCGAGAAACTGCTTAGTGTTCTGTTAATTCATCTCACAGAGTTACATCTCTATTTCGTGGATCTCTTTGCTAGCCTTATTTCTGTGGAATCTGAGAACAGATGTTTCGGATCCCTTTGAAGACTATAGGGCCAAAGGAAATATCTTCCGATAACAAAGAGAAAGAAGCTTTCTGAGAAACTTCTTTGTGTTCTGTGAAATCATCTCACAGAGTTACAGCTTTCCCCTCAAGAAGCCTTTCGCTAAGACATCTTGGGGAAATATCAAAGTGATATTTGGGAGCCCATAGAGGGCTATGGTGGAAAAGGAAATATCCTCCAATGAAATCTAGAAAGAAGCTTTCTGAGAAACTGCTTAGTGTTCTGCTAATTCATCTGCCAGAGTTACATCTGTATTTGGTGGATCTCTTTGCTAGCCTTTTTCCTGTGCATTTTGAGAACAGATATTTCCTTTCCCTTTGAAGACTATAGGGCCAAAGGAAATATCCTAGAATAACCAAGAGAAAGAAGCTTTCTGAGAAACTTTTTGTGTTCTGTGAAATCATCTCACAGAGTTACAGCTTTCCCCTCAAGAAGCCTTTCGCTAAGACAGTTCTTGTGGAATTGGCAAAGTGATATTTGGAAGCCCCTAGAGGGCTACGGTGAAAAAGGAAATATCCTCCGATGAAATCTGAATAGAAGCTTTCTGAGAAACTGCTTAGTGTTCTGTTAATTCATCTCTGGAGTTACATCTGTATTTGGTGGATCTCTTTGATACCCTTATTTCTGTGGAATCTGAGAACAGATATTCCTTTCCCTTTGAATACTACAGGGCCAAAGGAAATATCCTCCGATAACAAAGAGAAAGAAGCTTTCTGAGAAACTTCTTTGTGTTCTGTGAAATCATCTCACAGAGTTACAGTTTTCCCCTCAAGAAGCCTTTCGCTAAATAAGTTCTTGTGGAATTGGCAAAGCGAAATTTGGAAGCCCATAGAAGGATATGGTGAAAAAGGAAATATCCTCCGATGAAATCTGGAAAGAAGCTTTCTGAGAAACTGCTTAGTGTTCTGTTAATTCACCTCACAGAGTTACATCTGTATTTCGTGGATCTCGTTGCTAGCCTTATTTCTGTGGAATCTGACAACTGATGTTTCCTTTCCCTTTGAAGAGTATAGGGCCAAAGGAAATATCCTCCGATAACAAAGAGAAGGAAACTTTCTGAGAAACTATTTTGTGTTCTGTGAAGTCATCTCACTGAGTTACAGCTTTCCCCTCAAGAAACCTTTCGCTAAGACAGTTCTTGTGGAATTGGCAAAGTGATATTTGGAAGCCCATAGAGGGCTATGGTGAAAAAGCAAATATCCTCCGATGAAATCTGGAAAGAAGCTTTCTCAGAAACTGCTTAGTGTTCTGTTAATTCATCTCACAGAGTTACATCTGTATTTCGTGGATCTCTTTGCTAGCCTTATTTCTGTGGAATCTGAGAACAGATATTTCGGATCCCTTTGAAGACTATAGGGCCAAAGGAAATATCCTCCGATAACAAAGAGAAAGAAGCTTTCTGAGAAACTGCTTTGTGTTCTGTGAAATCATCTCACAGAGTTACAGCTTTCCCCTCAAGAAGCCTTTCGCTACGTCAGTTCTTGTGGAAATTTCAAAGTGATATTTGGAAACCCGTAGAGTGCTACGGTGAAAAAGGAAATATCCTCCGATGAAATCTGAAAAGAAGCTTTCTGAGAAACTGCTTAGTGTTCTGTTAATTCACCTCACAGAGTTACATCTGTATTTCGTGGATCTCTTTGTTAGCCTTATTTCTGTGGAATCTGAGAAGAGATATTTCGGATCCCTCTGAAGACTATAGGAACAAAGGAAATATCCTGCGATAACAAAGAGAAAGAAGCTTTCTGAGAAACTTCCTTGTGTTCTGTGAAATCATCTCACAGAGTTACAGCTTTCCCATCAAGAAGCCTTTCGATAAGACCGTTCTTGTGGAATTGGCAAAGTGATATTTGGAAGCCCATAGAAGGCTATGCTGAAAAAAGAAATATCCTCCGATGAAATCTGGAAAGAAGCTTTCTGAGAAACTGCTTAGTGTTCTGTTAATTCATCTCCCAGAGTTACATCTGTTTTTCGTGGATCTCTTTGCTAGCCTTATTTCTGTGGAATCTGAGAACAGATATTTCGGATCCCTTTGAAGACTATAGGGCCAAAGGAAATATCTTCCGATAACAAAGAGAAAGAAGCTTTTTGAGAAACTTCTTTGTGTTCTGTGAAATCATCTCACAGAGTTACAGCTTTCCCCTCAAGAAGCCTTTCGCTAAGACATCTTGGGGAAATAGCAAAGTGATATTTGGGAGCCCATAGAGGGCTATGGTGAAAAAGGAAATATCCTCCAATGAAATCTAGAAAGAAGCTTTCTGAGAAACTGCTTAGTGTTCTGTTAATTCATCTCTGGAGTTACATTTGTATTTGGTGGATCTCTTTGCTAGCCTTATTTCTGTGGAATCTGAGAACAGATATTTCGGACCCCTTTGAAGACTATAGGGCCAAAGGAAATATCCTCCGATAACAAAGAGAAACAAGCTTTCTGAGAAACTTCTTTGTGTTCTGTGAAATCATCTCACTGAGTTACAGTTTTCCCCTCAAGAAGCCTTTCGCTAAATAATTTCTTGTGGAATTGGCAAAGCGATATTTGGAAGCCCATAGAAGGATATGGTGAAAAAGGAAATATCCTCCGATGAAATCTGGAAAGAAGCTTTCTGAGAAACTGCTTAGTGTTCTGTTAATTCATCTCACAGAGTTACATCTGTAATTCGTGGATCTCGTTGCTAGCCTTATTTCTGTGGATTCTGACAACAGATATTTCCTTTCCCTTTGAAGAGTATAGGGCCAAAGGAAATATCCTCCGATAACAAAGAGAAGGAAAACATTCTGAGAATCTTCTTTGTGTTCTGTGAAGTCATCTCACTGAGTTACAGCTTTCCCCTCAAGAAGCCTTTCGCTAAGACAGTTCTTGTGGAATTGGCAAAGGGATATTTGGAAGCCCATAGAGGGCTATGGTGAAAAAGCAAATATCCTCCGATGAAATCTGGAAAGAAGCTTTCTGAGAAACTGCTTAGTGTTCTGTTAATTCATCTCACAGAGTTACATCTGTATTTCGTGGATCTCGTTGCTAGCCTTATTTCTGTGGAATCTGACAACACATATTTCCTTTCACTTTGAAGACTATTAGGCCAAAGGAAATATCCTCCGATAACAAAGAGAAAGAAGCTTTCTGAGAAACTTCTTTGTGTTCTGTGAAATCATCACACAGAGTTACAGCTTTCCCCTCAAGAAGCCTTTCGCTAAGACAGTTCTTGTGGAATTGGCAAAGTGATATTTGGAAGCCCTTAGAGGGCTTTGGTGAAAAAGGAAATATCCTCCGATGAAATCTGGAAAGAAGCTTTCTGAGAAACAGCTTAGTGTTCTCTTAATTCATCTCACAGAGTTACATCTGTATTTCGTGGATCTCCTTGTTAGCCTTATTTCTGTGGAATCTGAGAACAGATATATCGGATCCCTTTGAAGACTATAGCGCCAAAGGAAATATCCACCGATAAAAAAGAGAAAGAAGTTTTCTGAGACACTTCTTTGTGTTCTGTGAAATCATCTCACAGAGTTACAGCTTTCCCCTCAAGAAGCCTTTCGCTAAGAGAGTTCTTGTGGAATTGGCAAAGTGATATTCGGAAGCCCATAGAGGGCTATGGTGAAAAAGGAAATATCCTCCGATGAAATCTGGAAAGAAGCTTTCTGAAAAACTGCTTAGTGTTCTGTTAATTGATCTCACAGAGTTACATCTGTATTTCGTGGATCTCTTTGCTAGCCTTATTTCTGTGGAATCTGACAACAGATATTTCCTTTCCCTTTGAAGACTATAGGGCCAAAGGAAATATCCTCCGATAACAAAGAGAAAGAAGCTTTCTCAGAAATTTCTTTGTGTTCTGTGAAACCATCTCACAGAGTTACAGCTTTCCCCTCAAGAAACCTTTCGCTAAGTCAGTTCTTGTGGAATTGGCAAAGTGATATTTGGAAACCCATAGAGTGCTATGGTGAAAAAGGAAATATCCTCCGATGAAATCTGGAAAGAAGCTTTCTGAGAAACTGCTAAGTGTTCTGTTAATTCATCTCCCAGAGTTACATCTGTATTTCGTGGATCTCTTTGCTATCCTTATTTCTGTGGAATCTGAGAACAGATATTTTGGATCCCTTTGAAGATTATAGGGCCAATGGAAATATCCTCCGACAACAAAGAGAAAGAAGCTTTCTGAGAAACGTCTTTGTGTTCTGTGAAATCATCTCACAGAGTTACAGCTTTCCCCTCAAGAAGCCTTTCGCTAAGACAGTTCTTGTGGAATTGGCAAAGCGATATTTGGAAGCCCATAGAAGGATATGGTGAAAAAGGAAATATCCTCCGATGA